>NC_069504.1:220401209-221001209 GCF_027579735.1 Bombina bombina | reverse complement strand
AGCTAAAATTGCGTGATTTTTTTTAAAAATCATGCACCTTATGTACATAAACCATTTAAAGCTGCAAGCAAATTTGAACCTGCCAATACCCATACGTCCATCAAAACATTCCATCGTCTCTGTTCTTCTGCACTGTCCAACACTCATAAAAAGATTGGCAAGACTTGGAACAATTCAGAGACGTGTGGTAATAGGAGGCAGGGGAGGCACCGCCTCCCCTGTCAAATCAGAAGAAAAAGTTTTTATTTAATAATGGGGAAAAAAAGTTGAGTATTTTTCTTGTCTAAATTTTTTTTACCACCCCCCCCTAGGTACACCCCCCCACCCCCTCCCTCCTCCGGCACCACAGATCGCACAGTGCACAATCGCATAATTCATCAGGTGATCAGATCCATGTTGCACAATCAAGAGGCGGTGAGCGGTTCAGCTGCCCTCAATTGATTGCGCAACATGGATGCTTGCTAATGTTCTTAGCTCACTATGAGCTAGCGCTGCCCAGTGGTGTCTCATCGGGCCCATACCATGCTCCAATAGAGGCGGTTCTCAAAACTGCCTCTATCATGGAACTGATCCGGACAGCCAATCAGCTGTCAGAGCTGCCGGGTTGAGGCTTGTCTCCGGCTGCCTTGGACTTGACAATTGTGTTGGCGCAGGAACAGTATGTGAAGCAGGAGGGAGCTGTTGCAGTGCTGAGTCCTCTCACATGTCAGTGAGTGTGTTCTCCTGTGTCATTGTCTCGGACTGTGAGTGATGAGAGAGACCCGTCAGTTCGTCTTCACCTGCCGTATTGTTGCAGGGCAGGCGCAGCAGGAGAGGAGACAGAGAGCTGACAGAGAGAGTGAGAGGGTTCCGATTGCAGGTCGGTGTCTCGGCCCTATGCCTGCCCTTATTGCCTTTTAAAAGTTTTTAGCACTCTTAGTAGCTGAGGGTGTTGAGTCTAAACACAGATATTATCTATTAGTTTTATTTTTTACAAAAGGTGGAACACGTGCCACATCAGGAGGAAGGAAAAATACTTTACTTGGCCACAATAAGATCTCTGTTTTTTGTAGGACCATACAAGTACAAAAGGTTTAAGGGGGAAATTGTTAAAAGGAAGCCCTTTTCTCTTTAGGATGAATGCAATGGGGAGATTAAAACTTTCATTTGAGATTTTGGTGTATTCATGGTAGCGAGCCTATGAATAGAGCTAAGTCAAAGCCCACAGTAGTGGTGTGCCCCTTTTATTCTCGGGCATATTTTCAGACACAGGTTTTTTTTGCACTTGAAAGAGGTAAAAGAGGGGAACGTGGATTTTGACAGCTGATATTGGCCTCTGAGCCCTTGACAGGGATTTTCTAATTAACCCCAAAGTCCCATCAGGTGGTTGCACAGAAATTATGTTGGACAGGAAGGGCAAAAAGTTGCAGTTATACTTTTGTTTTAAAAAGACAGATGGGGACTCTTAAAATTAAAGTGATCTGCAGATTCACAGCAGATCTAGTAAGCATACCAATGGTTAAAGCTGTTGGAGTAATGAGTGCATGAAATACACCCCCAAACAAAGATGTTACTCTTAAACCAATTTGTCACCAGGGATCAATAAGCTTGATTCTTTTGGAAATCTCTACTCAAATTAAAAAAGAGCAAATGTTTTAACATACCAAACGTCTCTGGTGCTGCAGCATATATTGTAGGTTAGATATTAGCTATTTACTATAAAAAGGGACATACAAGCTAAAATTTAACTTTTATGGTTCAGCTAGACTAGATTCAATTTTTACTCCTGTTACCAGATTTAATTTGTTATTTTAGTATTCTTCTTTTAAAGCAAACCTAGCTAGGCTTTAGAGCAACAATGTAGTACTGGGAGCTAGCTGAACACCAAATGTGTTCGGCTAGGTCCCAGTATTGCATTGCTGCTCTAGAGCTTACTTTAACTATGCATTTTGTTCCTTTTGTCTATGAAAATGGATTAGAGACAATCACATCTCTTTACACCTAATTTTTATTGAGTAAGCCATTATTTACATTAAAGGGACAGTCAAGTCCAAAAAATAACTTTCATGTTTGAAATAGGGCATGTCATTTTTAAACAACTTTCCATTTTACTTTTATCACCAATTTTGCTTTTTTCTCTTGATATTCTTAGTTGAAAGCTAAACCTAGGAAGGCTCATATGATAATTTCTAAGCCCTTGAAGTCTGCCTCTTATCACATGTTTTTTTATTTGCTTTTCACAACAGGGGAGAACTAGTTCATGTAAACCATATAGATAACATTGTGATCACGCCCATGGATCGTGTGTCTGTGTGTGTATGTGCCTTAATGTATGTGTAGTGTGTGTCTGTGTTTGTGTATTTGTATGTGTATATCTTTGTGTATATATGTGTGTGTTTGTCTATGTGTGTATACCTGTGTGTGTGTATAAGTTTGTGTCTATGTGTAGTGTGTGTCTGTGGTTTTGTGTATAGTAGGTAGTGCAGTATGTGTGTGCAACCTGGATCTCTGTGAGGGAAGGCTGCCTGTATACCAGAGATGCATTCTGCAGTGGGCACAAGGTGGGGACATTTAAAATGACACTGCAGGAATCCAGAAAGGAAAAAAAAAATAGCAGCATGGAAGACATATTTCAGCTAAAGTGTGTTTTTAATAATTATATATACAAATATATATATTTGTATGTAATATATATATATATATATATATATATATATATATATATATATATATATATATATATATATATATATATATATAAAACACAGGAATGGACCGCACTCACAGACTGGACTGGGTACACATCCTAAGCCACTGTTAACTCCACAGCCCTGAACACTGACAGACAGCTGCAAAGTTCCCAGCAACCCAGGCAGTTAACCCCCGAGCAACCTGGGTGTCAGGTCCGCAGGGGAGCATTACAAACATTAACACAAAACACAAAAAAAACCAGCACTCACTAGCAGATTCACAGCAATGTTTAAAAGCAAAACTGGGGGAAGTCAGTTACATTTGGCGCCAAAGGATCAAGCCCAGGACCACGACAAGGTCTCCCCCTTCCTGGGACCCTAACCAGCACCCACACAATGCATACTTCCAAACAAACCAACTGGGAACCTCCCAGGGTGACACAGGCTTTTGTAACCTCCCCTATGTAAATACAAAACACAGGAATGGACCGCACTCACAGACTGGACTGGGTACACATCCTAAGCCACTGTTAACTCCACAGCCCTGAACACTGACAGACAGCTGCAAAGTTCCCAGCAACCCAGGCAGTTAATCCCCGAGCAACCTGGGTGTCAGGTCCGCAGGGGAGCATTAAAACATTAACACAAAACACAAAAAAAACCAGCACTCACTAGCAGATTCACAGCAATGTTTAAAAGCAAAACTGGGGGAAGTCAGTTACATTTGGCGCCAAAGGATCAAGCCCAGGACCACGACAAGGTCTCCCCCTTCCTGGGACCCTAACCAGCACCCACACAATGCATACTTCCAAACAAACCAACTGGGAACCTCCCAGGGTGACACAGGCTTTTGTAACCTCCCCTATGTAAATACAAAACACAGGAATGGACCGCACTCACAGACTGGACTGGGTACACATCCTAAGCCACTGTTAACTCCACAGCCCTGAACACTGACAGACAGCTGCAAAGTTCCCAGCAACCCAGGCAGTTAACCCCCGAGCAACTTGGGTGTCAGGTCCGCAGGGGAGCATTACAAACATTAACACAAAACACAAAAAAAAACAGCACTCACTAGCAGATTCACAGCAATGTTTAAAAGCAAAACTGGGGGAAGTCAGTTACATTTGGCGCCAAAGGATCAAGCCCAGGACCACGACAAGGTCTCCCCCTTCCTGGGACCCTAACCAGCACCCACACAATGCATACTTCCAAACAAACCAACTGGGAACCTCCCAGGGTGACACAGGATTTTGTAACCTCCCCTATGTAAATACAAAACACAGGAATGGACCGCACTCACAGACTGGACTGGGTACACATCCTAAGCCACTGTTAACTCCACAGCCCTGAACACTGACAGACAGCTGCAAAGTTCCCAGCAACCCAGGCAGTTAACCCCCGAGCAAACTGGGTGTCAGGTCCGCAGGGGAGCATTACAAACATTAACACAAAACACAAAAAAAAACAGCACTCACTAGCAGATTCACAGCAATGTTTAAAAGCAAAACTGGGGGAAGTCAGTTACATTTGGCGCCAAAGGATCAAGCCCAGGACCACGACAAGGTCTCCCCCTTCCTGGGACCCTAACCAGCACCCACACAATGCATACTTCCAAACAAACCAACTGGGAACCTCCCAGGGTGACACAGGCTTTTGTAACCTCCCCTATGTAAATACAAAACACAGGAATGGACCGCACTCACAGACTGGACTGGGTACACATCCTAAGCCACTGTTAACTCCACAGCCCTGAACACTGACAGACAGCTGCAAAGTTCCCAGCAACCCAGGCAGTTAACCCCCGAGCAACCTGGGTGTCAGGTCCGCAGGGGAGCATTACAAACATTAACACAAAACACAAAAAAACCCAGCACTCACTAGCAGATTCACAGCAATGTTTAAAAGCAAAACTGGGGGAAGTCAGTTACATTTGGCGCCAAAGGATCAAGCCCAGGACCACGACAAGGTCTCCCCCTTCCTGGGACCCTAACCAGCACCCACACAATGCATACTTCCAAACAAACCAACTGGGAACCTCCCAGGGTGACACAGGATTTTGTAACCTCCCCTATGTAAATACAAAACACAGGAATGGACCGCACTCACAGACTGGACTGGGTACACATCCTAAGCCACTGTTAACTCCACAGCCCTGAACACTGACAGACAGCTGCAAAGTTCCCAGCAACCCAGGCAGTTAACCCCCGAGCAAACTGGGTGTCAGGTCCGCAGGGGAGCATTACAAACATTAACACAAAACACAAAAAAAAACAGCACTCACTAGCAGATTCACAGCAATGTTTAAAAGCAAAACTGGGGGAAGTCAGTTACATTTGGCGCCAAAGGATCAAGCCCAGGACCACGACAAGGTCTCCCCCTTCCTGGGACCCTAACCAGCACCCACACAATGCATACTTCCAAACAAACCAACTGGGAACCTCCCAGGGTGACACAGGCTTTTGTAACCTCCCCTATGTAAATACAAAACACAGGAATGGACCGCACTCACAGACTGGACTGGGTACACATCCTAAGCCACTGTTAACTCCACAGCCCTGAACACTGACAGACAGCTGCAAAGTTCCCAGCAACCCAGGCAGTTAACCCCCGAGCAACCTGGGTGTCAGGTCCGCAGGGGAGCATTACAAACATTAACACAAAACACAAAAAAACCCAGCACTCACTAGCAGATTCACAGCAATGTTTAAAAGCAAAACTGGGGGAAGTCAGTTACATTTGGCGCCAAAGGATCAAGCCCAGGACCACGACAAGGTCTCCCCCTTCCTGGGACCCTAACCAGCACCCACACAATGCATACTTCCAAACAAACCAACTGGGAACCTCCCAGGGTGACACAGGCTTTTTTAACCTCCCCTATGTAAATACAAAAGCCTGTACCAGTGTATGTGGGATGGCTTAGAACGGGTTTGTTATGTAAATAGTGTTAGTGCAGACAGAACGTTCTGCTGAAAGAAAGTGAGGGGGGGTCCCACATACACCGGGTGCTGGCCGATTCTCACAGCTAGTGCTCTGTGATCTTCGCTCTGTGTGCTCTAATCTCAGCGGGAGTCCCCAATTACAAATTTATTTACATGTGAGTTTGGTTGTAAATCTTAAATCTGGTAATCTCCATCTGTTTAGTCGGCAAAATAAACTTTTAGCTGTTATAAAAAAAAAAATCGTATTCACATGTAATAAAGTCCTTGGTAGTATCATGTGGAGGGTACAATAATGCAGAACCTGCGGCTACCATAATACAACATAATACGTGAAGAGAAGTAACTTTCTCGGTTCTTTTTGCTGAAACCTGATTTTTTTCTTTCTAATGTGTTTTTCAGCATTTTATGTAGATGATTTAGACCTATATTCCATAACTGTTGTAAACCTGACAGGCACCGGGGTGTCAGAGGCCCTGTGGTATGAAACTCCATATATACAATTGGCAGTAAACTCACACACTCAGAGAACCCCATTGGTATTTAGTAAGAGTGGTGCCCGTATGAAGTGATGCAGATGCATAGCATCTCTACCGGGGAAATGATTTATTCATGGAAAGTGCTGACACTGATTGCACAATGATGTCACCTAAAAATATCATGGTGGTTACCTATGGTCCTAACGTTGTAACAGACTAAAATATCAAACAGTCAGGAAGAAAATAACAAAACATACTGAGTAAAGATCGTTCACTACTGATAAGCACAGGTGTATGTGGGATGGCTTAGAACGGGTTTGTTATGTAAATAGTGTTAGTGCAGACTGCAGACAGAACGTTCTGCTGAAAAAAGTGAGGGGAGATAGTGTGGGGGGGGTGCCATATGTGTTTCTCAATTAACTGAATGAAAGGAGCGCGCAGGGACGAGAGTATCCTGTACTAGTGCTGCAGTTCAAGCTTTTGGGAGACGTCAGAGAAGGAGGAGTCAGGTGGTCATTTCAAAACGGCCAGATGAGATCTAGTAAGTGTATTTTTAGATGAAAATTGGGCTAGAGTTTGATGTAAAGATTGTTAATTAACTAATCTAAATAAGTAACAGTCATTTTTGGGTTGACTGTCCCTTTAATGTTTTAAAGTGCTGAGGATAGTGTTACTTTCTCAGCTAATTCAGAACACACAACACAGACTTTATAAGGATTGTGTGAATGCTTTATAAGTGGTGCACATTGTAAATGGCACTGATTGAAATTTAATTATATTTTGTAATTTGGCATTATTCCTTGCTCTCCTAAGTTTTGGGCATGTGCCTCTTTAGGAATTGATATGACTGATGAGAATGGATTATTTGTTGATGGTCTAATAGGAATCATCAGAAAATCTGTGATCCTTAATAAATATGGTGTTTTGTCTCAAAACTTAGGGTATAAGTGTATCTATAAAGAAGAAAAATAACCTATAGGAAAGAATGTTAGCCAAATAGATAGAATAATGATTTGTTTGATTTATGTATTACTGTTTATATCATGGTATGCCATATTCAAGGCTATGCATTCTGTAATGACACTTTTATGTGATGTTTATGGTGTTCTCCACTAAAAATAAATGCATTTATTAATATCGTAAATCATTTGTAAGTAGATATATTGTTCTATATCAGACATATGATGGCCAAATTGTGAACATTGTGCAAAATAAAATATCCATTTTAAATTATGTGACAGTATCTGAATACAATTATCACATGTTTTAGTCTTGATTGATATTTTCATATAGTTCTACAATGTGTACAGAGACACAGACAAGTTGTTTTTACAGGATTCCATCTTACAGCTCCTCTCTCCTGGTTTCTTTATGACAATTTCCATAAAGAGATATGAAACGGTTTCTTTTGTTGTTGTAATAAATAAAACACTAACTAGTGGGTTATACTTAAAGGGCTATTAAACTTGACATTTCAACAATGCATAAAATGTTTCATTATTGCAAGTGAACCATTATTGAAATATACATTCATTTGTTGTTTTGTAGCCTTTTGCTGTAAAATACATCTAAAAAATGTGTTTGTTTCAATTTCTCCCAGAAAGGCTTGGGTTAATACTTTAAGGCAATTTATGTCAGCTTTTGTTTACTTTCCCCTCCCTCCCTAAGCTTCTATGGTGTCAAATGCTTTTAAAAGATGGATCATCAGTTTTGCATCAACAATCATGATAGGCAAATAATTAGTTGCACTGGTAACCAAGTTGAGAGTGCAGGCTACCCCAGTAGCTATATTTTAATATTAGTTTGTGTTTGGTTAGCAGGGATTCTTTTGTTCTTGGGGACAGGGAAATCAGTGAAATTAATAAACATCAAACAAGATACCCATAGACAAAATAAAGTTGCAGATTTCATTGTCAAATTATTCTTATATATGAAGGTTAATAATCATGCAGTGTACAATTTGTGTATAGTGTCCCTTTAATAGAAATAATTGCAATATACATTCTTCATCGTTTTAAAAGGATTTTACTTTTTTTTTTTTTAACTTCATTTGTGCAGTGTCCTTTACTCTCTGTCACAGCCCTACAACTGGGCTGGGGTTGTATATCTAGTTTAATGTCATAAAACTTCTAGAGTAACATGAGCTGCCTAAAGGCCAAATTACAAGTGGCATGCTATTTGGCGCTTTTTATTGAGCAATAATACCGTCAGAAGTAATCTGTTTGCATGCTCGGGTTAGCATGCATATTACAAGTTAAAAGTAAATGTTTTGCGTGCAAGTAAAACCCAACGCATGCTTAGAAAAAAACTTCAGATATTGCGACTGCGCTTATGCATTCGTCCCATAGACTTAAATGGAGAGCACAAATGGAAAAAAACTAACACCTATCGCTAGCGCACTGTTATGAATATTTTTCATTCCAATGTTCTTCACATAGAATAAAATGTTCTTTACATTTTTAAATCGATATTAATAATATATATGTGATAAAAGAAGGGAAAAGGGAATGGGGAGTATTCAAAAAGGCGCAACACTCTGGAAAAAAATCCCTGAATTGTGGGAATGGTAAATAGTGGGTGTAAAGAACCGTCTAATCTAAAATAGGACTACTAGCAAGTGAATTATCATGAAATGCTAAATGAAATGGCGATAAAATTGGTAAAAGCAATTGTTAGGTATCACACTATAGAGCTAATGTTTTGCAAATGACTAGTGATGTCTAGATTCAATGGACACAATATACTGATATAAGTATTATTGATAATGATGTTGTAGCCGCATAACTAGTGTAATGCCAGGTAGATACAATATTGCAAAATTTACAAAAACAAAAAGCAAAAAAAAAAACATATAATGCAGAAATGATCCAAGTATTAGCAAGAACCACTTGACCATACACTAAAAATATTTTGATAGCCAAAGTGTGACATAAATGATAGTTGAAATAATTAATATAAAAAAGACAATAAATATCGTTACAAAAATAGCACTGTAAAAGTTCAGATTTTGAGTCCAATATCAGATAAAAGCTTCTATGGCTGAAGATAGATGGATATAATACAAATTTGATAAGCAGATAAAACGATGAATCCACGTTCCACAACGTACCCGTTGGGAGTATACTTAACACTCCTTTACCTCAATCTCATGAGGTAAGTGCCGCGTAGTGTATAGGTAGTTCTCCTTCCCGGTATCGGTGGTGAAGTGGAGCGGTATCCTCTTTCAACCCAGAGATCTCTTTTTTTCACTCTTTCCCGAATTCTTCAGCTTTAGCACAGTTTGTCTAAAATTATGTCGAGTTAGCACGCGAGTGATGAGCGTTAGGCTGTGCTAAAGCTGAAGAATTCGGGAAAGAGTGAAAAAAAGAGATCTCTGGGTTGAAAGAGGATACCGCTCCACTTCACCACCTATACCGGGAAGGAGAACTACCTATACACTACGCGGCACTTACCTCATGAGATTGAGGTAAAGGAGTGTAAGTATTCTCCCAACGGGTACGTTGTGGAACGTGGATTCATCGTTTTATCTGCTTATCAAATTTGTATTATATCCATCTATCTTCAGCCATAGAAGCTTTTATCTGATATTGGACTCAAAATCTGAACTTTTATAGTGCTATTTTTGTAACGATATTTATTGTCTTTTTTATATTAATTATTTCAACTATCATTTATGTCACACTTTGGCTATCAAAATATTTTTAGTGTATGGTCAAGTGGTTCTTGCTAATACTTGGATCATTTCTGCATTATATGGTTTTTTTTTTGCTTTTTGTTTTTGTAAATTTTGCAATATTGTATCTACCTGGCATTACACTAGTTATGCGGCTACAACATCATTATCAATAATACTTATATCAGTATATTGTGTCCATTGAATCTAGACATCACTAGTCATTTGCAAAACATTAGCTCTATAGTGTGATACCTAACAATTGCTTTTACCAATTTTATCACCATTTCATTTAGCATTTCATGATAATTCACTTGCTAGTAGTCCTATTTTAGATTATACGGTTCTTTACACCCACTATTTACCATTCCCACAATTCAGGGATTTTTTTCCAGAGTGTTGCGCCTTTTTGAATACTCCCCATTCCCTTTTCCCTTCTTTTATCACATTTTTATCTATCAGGTCAATTGTTCCTGGGGGCTCAGTTTTCTCTGGATAGACATTCATAGGCAGCAAGTATCCCACTCTTGTTATTCTCATATAAACTTTTAGGGTGCTCTTTCAGCGCCACACCTACACATATCTTTTTGCCCATAATAATATATATAATTATTTTTTGTGAAATATATATCTATACCTAAATATATATTATAGACCTTTGCAGTTAAAAACCTTGTCATTTACCATATACCTTTGTCTAAATATGTGTATGTGTAAGTGTATAGATATATATATATCTATATATATAAAGTATATATATATATATATATATATATATATATATATATATATATATATATATATATATATATATATATATATATACATAAATTGGTACTAAAACAAACAGAAATAGTGGTGTCTTTGTTTGTTTTGGAACCATTGAAAAAGGTGTCAATATCGACACCAAAACATCTGGATTCTATGGATTTTAACGTATTGTTTGTGTTCCAATAAAAGCACTGTTTTATTAAATCCAGTGAGTGCATGCTGATTATGGACATATAATTTCGCTTGCCTACACCTTGTTAGCTGATCATTAGGTGAGAGTGCGCTCTGCTGGGACTTTTTTTCATATATATATATATATATATATATATATATATATATATATATATATATATATATATATATCTTTTCAAGTTGCATTTGTATATATATATATACACACACACAAAAATATATATATCCAGAATTACAGAGAACAATTTCTTCTAAGTGAAGAACATTGGAATGCAAAATACTTACATTTAAACAACTGTAAAACATAAAAAATATTAAAACTGAATAAAAATTATTTCTCATATTTAAATATATTTGAATGGAAAGGGCTCCAAAGCAGTGGTGGGATTCTGAAATTTTAGGAACAGGTTCTGGTGGGATTCCAAAATTTTAGTAACAGGTTCTCTATAACTTCTCTATAATTCTCTATATATACAGAACCTATACAGTTTCTAAATTTTAGGAACAAGTTCTATAAACTTTCTAAATTTTAGGAACAGGTGAGAACAGGCTGAATACCACCACTGCTCCAAAGTTTATTTATATATAGTAGTCGCGATATCCAAAGTCCTGAAGTTTGCCCTTATTGGTGCTAACTTTTTACTTGTAATACCCGTGGTAACTTGCCCGTGTTAAAATAGTATTTTATTTTTTTTCAATCAATGATTGAGAAGAAAGTGCTGTTTAAATTTTGCAAGATTTTCACTCTTCAATCAAGAACAACAATGTGAGAAATAATTTGCTCAAAGTAGAAAGTGGTTGCAACTTATATCATATTTTATAACAGGATTTTAATAATTTACACACTGTAAATCATGACAGTTTGCTCCATTGAAAGAATGTAGCTACTACAATCTTGCCGACAGTTCATATTCTGACTACAGGGTTGTTCATTGTCAAATAGCCTAATTTAGAAGAAAAAAAATGCCATTATTAGTATTTTTTATATTGAAAAAAGTTTTTATTAAAACACAATTTTTCAACTTTTGTTTTTAAAAAACCTAATACTTAGCTCCGCCTATAACTTTCTTCTTGTCCAGTTAGCTGGTTTCTTGTATGACAGTTTAGCAGTGCATGTTTAATATTTTTCAGTTAGCTATTTCAATTTGCACATGCACAAATCAGCATGCGCGAGTAGGAACATTTATTTAAGAGTCGATTGTGATTAGAAAAACTTAACATACCAAAATATACAGATAATAGGTGGGCAGAGCTTGGCGGCCAATAAACAATGAATATTTAAATGTTTCATGTACTTCTTAACAGCTTATAGATGTGGGTCCAGTTGCAGGATGCTCCTCTGGAATGTAACAATAACTAATTAAAATTAAGTATGGGGTCTAGACTGTCCCTTTAAGTGCCTTAACTTATTTTCCGTTCTTATTTTTAAGGTCATTGCCATTTTTCTGCGATCACCTGCATTTTACAGGCACAAGCGACCCGTCACTTGAAAGAGGAGAGTTTGCCTTTTCAAATGAATTGATGCTTGCCCCTGTAAGATGAAGGAGATCACCCATAAAGGGGCAATAATCCAAGGGGAGGGGGGGTCAAACAGAGCCTAGCTTCTACTCTGTTAGTGTTAGAGGAACAAGTGACATCCTCTTTTAAAATAATTGAGTCTGCCCTTTCATATGAAAGGTCACTTGTTCACTATGAAAAAACAAGAAAGAGATAGGGCTCCCCCTCAGGATAAACTAAAGTTTAAATGCAGCTGTAGGATATTGCCCCTTTAAGGATAATCACCTACATCTAACAGGGGTATGAGAGTCTTCATATGAAAGAAGGAATTGTGCTCTTTTAAATGAGGGGTCACACCCCCTCTAAATTTCAAGTGATCACCATAACAATGGTGCCATTGAAAATAACTTTACTGTAACCTTTAAGGGACACTCAAGTCAAACTTAAACTTTCATTTTTCAGATAGAGCACATAATTGTAAACAACTTCCCACGTTACTTCCATTATCTAAATGTACGCAATATTTTTATATGCACACTTTCTAAGGCACCAGCACCTACTGAGCATATGCAAGATTCACAGAATGTACGTATATGCATTTTGTGATTGGCTGATGGCTGTCACATGATACAGTGGGAGGGAAAATATAACTAACTTTAAAATTTGCCAGAAAGAAATCTAGTACTCATTTGAAATTCAAACATACGCCTAGATTTAGAGTTCTGCGGCCAAAGGGGTGCGTTAGCTACGCATGCTTTTTTCTGGCCGCACCTTTTAAATACCGCTGGTATTGAGAGTTTACAGAATGGCTGCGTTAGGCTCCAAAAAAGGAGCGTATAGCATATTTAACGCAACTTCAACTCTCGATACCAGTTGTGTTTACGGACGCTGCCAGCATCAAAAACGTGCTCGTGCACGATTCCCCCATAGAAAACAATGGGGCAGTTTGAGCTGAAAAAAAAACTAACACCTGCAAAAAAGCAGCGTTCAGCTCCTAACGCAGCCCCATTGTTTCCTATGGGGAAACACTTCCTACGTCTGCACCTAACACCCTAACATGTACCCCGAGTCTAAACACCCCTAACCTTACACTTATTAACCCCTAATCTGCCACCCCCGCTATCGCTGACCCCTGCATTTTATTGTTAACCTCTAATCTGCTGCTCCGTAAACCGCAGCTACTTACATTATCCCTATGTACCCCTAATCTGCTGCCCCTAACACCGCCAACCCCTATATTATATTTATTAACCCCTAATCTGCCCCCCACAACGTCGCCTCCACCTGCCTACACTTATTAACCCCTAATATGCCGAGCGGACCGCACCGCTATTATAATAAAGTTATTAACCCCTAATCTGCCTCACTACCGCCTCACTAACCCTATAATAAATAGTATTAACCCCTAATCTGCCCTCCCTAACATCGCCGACACCTAACTTCAAACATTAACCCCTAATCTGCCGACTGGAGCTCACCGCTATTCTAATAAATGTATTAACCCCTAAAGCTAAGTCTAACCCTAAAACTAACACCCCCCTAAATTAAATATAATTTAAATCTAACGAAATAAATTAACTCTTATTAAATAAATTATTCCTATTTAAAGCTAAATACTTTCCTGTAAAATAAACCCTAATATAGCTACAATATAAATTATAATTATATTATAGCTATTTTAGGATTTATATTTATTTTACAGGTAACTTTGTATTTATTTTAACCAGGTACAATAGCTATTAAATAGTTAAGAACTATTTAATAGCTAAAATAGTTAAAATAATTACAAAATTACCTGTAAAATAAATCCTAACCTAAGTTACAATTAAACCTAACACTACACTATCAATAAATTAATTAAATACAATACCTACAATTACCTACAATTAAACCTAACACTACACTATCAATACATTAATTAAATACAATATCTACAAATAAATACAATGAAATAAACTAACTAAAGTACAAAAAATAAAAAAGAACTAAGTTACAAAAAATAAAAAAATATTTACAAACATCAGAAAAATATTACAACAATTTTAAACTAATTACACCTACTCTAAGCCCCCTAATAAAATAACAAAGACCCCCAAAATAAAAAAATGCCCTACCCTATTCTAAATTACAAATGTTCAAAGCTCTTTTACCTTACCAGCCCTGAACAGGGCCCTTTGCGGGGCATGACCCAAAAAATTCAGCTCTTTTGCCTGTAAAAAAAACACATACAATACCCCCCCCCCAACATTACAACCCACCCCTAATCTAACCCAAACCCCCTTAAATAAACCTAACACTAAGCCCCTGAAGATCTTCCTACCTTATCTTCACCATACCAGGTTCACCGATCGATCCAGAAGAGCTCCTCCGATGTCTTGTTCCAAGCCCAAGCGGGGGGCTGAAGATGTCCATGATCCGGCTGAAGTCTTCATCCAAGCGGGAGCTGAAGAGGTCCATGATCCGGCTGAAGTCTTCATCCAAGCGGGAGCTGAATAGGTTCATGATCCGGCTGAAGTCTTCATCCAAGCGGGAGCTGAATAGGTTCATGATCCGGCTGAAGTCTTCATCCAAGCGGGAGCTGAAGAGGTCCATGATCCGGCTGAAGTCTTCTATCAACGGCATCTTCAATCTTCTTTCTTCCGGATCCATGTTCATCCCGCCGACACGGAACATCCATCTTCACCGACGACTTCCCGACGAATGACGGTTCCTTTAAGGGACATCATCCAAGATGGCGTCCCTCGAATTCCGATTGGCTGATAGGATTCTATCAGCCAATCGGAATTAAGGTAGGAAAATTCTAATTGGCTGATGGAATCAGCCAATCAGAATCAAGTTCAATCCGATTGGCTGATTCAATCAGCCAATCAGATTGAGCTCGCATTCTATTGGCTGTTCCGATCAGCCAATAGAATGCAAGCTCAATCTGATTGGCTGATCGGATCAGCCAATCGGATTGAACTTGATTCTGATTGGCTGACTCCATCAGCCAATTAGAATTTTCCTACCTTAATTCCGATTGGCTGATAGAATCCTATCAGCCAATCGGAATTCGAGGGACGCCATCTTGGATGACGTCCCTTAAAGGAACCGTCATTCGTCGGGAAGTCGTCGGTGAAGATGGATGTTCCGCGTCGGCGGGATGAACATGGATCCGGAAGAAAGAAGATTGAAGATGCCGTTGATAGAAGACTTCAGCCGGATCATGGACCTCTTCAGCTCCCGCTTGGATGAAGACTTCAGCCGGATCATGGACCTCTTCAGCTCCCGCTTGGATGAAGACTTCAGCCGGATCATGGACAACTTCAGCCCCCCGCTTGGGCTTGGATCAAGACATCGGAGGAGCTCTTCTGGATCGATCGGTGAACCTGGTATGGTGAAGATAAGGTAGGAAGATCTTCAGGGGCTTAGTGTTAGGTTTATTTAAGGGGGGTTTGGGTTAGATTAGGGGTATGTGGGTGGTGGGTTGTAATGTTGGGGGGGGTATTGTATGTGTTTTTTTTACAGGCAAAAGAGCTGAATTTTTTGGGGCATGCCCCGCAAAGGGCCCTGTTCAGGGCTGGTAAGGTAAAAGAGCTTTGAACTTTAGTAATTTAGAATAGGGTAGGGCATTTTTTTATTTTGGGGGTCTTTGTTATTTTATTAGGGGGCTTAGAGTAGGTGTAATTAGTTTAAAATTGTTGTAATATTTTTCTGATGTTTGTAAATATTTTTTTATTTTTTGTAACTTAGTTCTTTTTTATTTTTTGTACTTTAGTTAGTTTATTTCATTGTATTTATTTGTAGATATTGTATTTAATTAATGTATTGATAGTGTAGTGTTAGATTTAATTGTAGGTAATTGTAGGTATTTTATTAAATTAATTTATTGATAGTGTAGTGTTAGGTTTAATTGTAACTTAGGTTAGGATTTATTTTACAGGTAATTTTGTAAGTATTTTAACTATTTTAGCTATTAAATAGTTCTTAACTATTTAATAGCTATTGTACCTGGTTAAAATAAATACAAAGTTACCTGTAAAATAAATATAAATCCTAAAATAGCTATAATATAATTATAATTTATATTGTAGCTATATTAGGGTTTATTTTACAGGTAAGTATTTAGCTTTAAATAGGAATAATTTATTTTATAAGAGTTAATTTATTTCGTTAGATTTAAATTATATTTAATTTAGGGGGGTGTTAGTGTTAGGGTTAGACTTAGCTTTAGGGGTTAATACATTTATTAGAATAGCGGTGAGCTCCAGTCGGCAGATTAGGGGTTAATGTTTGAAGTTTGGTGTTGGCGATGTTAGGGAGGGCAGATTAGGGGTTAATACTATTTATTATAGGGTTATTGAGGCGGGAGTGAGCGGATTAGGGGTTAATAACTTTATTATAGTAGCGGTGAGATCCGCTCGGCAGATTAGGGGTTAATAAGTGTAGGCAGGTGGAGGCGACGTTGAGGGGGGCAGATTAGGGGCTAATAAATATAATATAGGGGTCGGCGGTGTTAGGGGCAGCAGATTAGGGGTACATAAGGATAACGTAGGTGGCGGTCGGCAGATTAGGGGTTAAAAAAATGTAATCGAGTGGCGGCGATGTGGGGGGACCTCGGTTTAGGGGTACATAGGTAGTTTATGGTTGTTATTGTACTTTAGAGCACAGTAGTTAAGAGCTTTATAAACCGGTGTTAGCCCAGAAAGCTCTTAACTCCTGGCTTTTTGCTGCGGCTGGAGTTTTGTCGTTAGATTTCTAACGCTCACTTCAGCCACAACTCTAAATACCGGAGTTAGAAAGATCCCATTGAAAAGATAGGATACACAATTGACGTAAGGGGATCTGCGGTATGGAAAAGTCGCGGCTGGAAAGTGAGCGTTAGACCCTTTAATGACTGACTCCAAATACCAGAGGGCGGTAAAAACCAGCGTTAGGAGCCTCTAACGCTGGTTTTGACGGCTACCGCCAAACTCTAAATCTAGGCCTAAGTGTTTTTGCGTTGACTCTTTATTATGCATGTGCTGTTTATGCTATTATACATTGTCTAGTGGTCCTTTAAGACGTCAGTTGCATATACGAGTTTCGGGTGACCTGACAGTTTCTCTTCTGATAACCTGGCACGCAACACACGAAAAGGATTTTTCAGGAACTTTTCTGTTGAAAAAGCGTTCGCAGCTGCAAACTTTTAAGGCCTGAATCAATTTTGCAGTGTGATCAAATGGAAAATACGCCAACCAATGCAGCCGGAAAGCAGAAAAGCATTTCGGGAGCAAATTGCCCATAGATTTTGATTGACCCCTAAACATTATAATTAGAATGTTAATTTATGATCTCAATTAAGTTTTAAAAGTGTGGATGTTTAAACACGGTAAATTTAAAATATATAAGTTTTTCGTTGCATACATGCCATGCATTAATATTAATGGTTAACTGAAAACATTTGTGTATAAATACATGAGGCAGTCATTGTCAATATAGTATTAATTAACTTACATATTTCACTTTTATGTTAGGCAGGTATTTCTCCAACATTGGTG
Organism: Bombina bombina; assembly: GCF_027579735.1. Classification (NCBI taxonomy): domain Eukaryota; kingdom Metazoa; phylum Chordata; class Amphibia; order Anura; family Bombinatoridae; genus Bombina; species Bombina bombina. The sequence continues at coordinate 220,983,470 of NC_069504.1, read as the reverse complement.
TGTCCGGTCCACGGCGTCATCCTTACTTGTGGGATATTCTCTTCCCCAACAGGAAATGGCAAAGAGTCCCAGCAAAGCTGGCCATATAGTCCCTCCTAGGCTCCGCCCACCCCAGTCATTCTCTTTGCCGTTGCACAGGCAACATCTCCACGGAGATGGTTAAGAGTTTTTTGGTGTTTAAATGTAGTTTTTATTCTTCTATCAAGTGTTTGTTATTTTAAAATAGTGCTGGTATGTACTATTTACTCTGAAACAGAAAAGGATGAAGATTTCTGTTTGTAAGAGGAAGATGATTTTAGCAGACAGTAACTAAAATCGATTGCTGTTTCCACATAGGACTGTTGAGATGAAGTAACTTCAGTTGGGGGAAACAGTTAGCAGACTTTTCTGCTTAAGGTATGACTAGCCATATTTCTAACAAGACTGTGTAATGCTGGAAGGCTGTCATTTCCCCTCATGGGGACCGGTAAGCCATTTTCTTAGTCAAACAAACAGAATAAAGGGCTTAATATGGGCTAAAAAACTGGTAGACATTTTTATGGGCTAAATCGATTGCTTTATTTGTGCATATTATTCAGATTTAGGCTAACAATTGGCATTTATAATCTTGGGGAACGCTTATAAAACGGCAGGCACTGTGTTGGACACCTTTTTCAGTCAGGGGGCCTTTCTAGTTATAGACTGAGCCTCATTTTCGCGCCATTAATGCTCAGTTGCTTTTTTAGAGCAAGGCATGCAGATGCATGTGTGAGGATCTAAAAATCTCTGAAAAAGCTTTTAGAAGGCGTCATTTGGTATTGTATTCCCCTCAGGGCTTGGTTGGGTCTTACCAAAGACTATAGCTGGGACTGTATAGGGGTTAAATTTAAAAACGGCTCCGGTTCCGTTATTTTAAGGGTTAAAGCTCTGAACTTTGGTGTGCAATACTTTTAAGGCTTTAAGACACTGTGGTGAAATTTTGGTAATTTTTGAACAATTCCTTCATACTTTTTCACATATTCAGTAATAAAGTGTTTTCTGTTTGAAATTTAAAGTGACAGTAACGGTTTTATTTTAAAACGTTTTTGTGCTTTGTTGACAAGTTTAAGCCTGTTTAACATGTCTGTACCTTCAGATAAGCTATGTTCTATATGTATAAAATCCAATGTGTCTCCCCATTTAAATTTATGTGATAATTGTGCCATAGCGTCCAAACAAATTAAGGACAGTACTGCCACAGATAATGATATTGCCCAAGATGATTCCTCAAATGAGGGGAGTAAACATGATACTACATCATCTCCTACTGTGTCTACACCAGTTTTGCCCATGCAGGAGGCCCCTAGTACATCTAGTGCGCCAATACTTATTACCATGCAACAATTAACGGCTGTAATGGATAACTCCATAGCAAATCTTTTATCCAAAATGCCTACTTATCAGAGAAAGCGCGATTGCTCTGTTTTAAACACTGAAGAGCAAGAGGGCGCTGATGATAATTGTTCTGTCATACCCTCACACCAATCTGAAGGGGCCATGAGGGAGGTTTTGTCTGATGGAGAAATTTCAGATTCAGGAAAAATTTCTCATCAAGCTGAACCTGATGTTGTGACATTTAAATTTAAATTAGAACATCTCCGTGCACTGCTTAAGGAGGTGTTATCTACTCTGGATGATTGTGACAATTTGGTCATTCCAGAGAAATTATGCAAGATGGACAGGTTCCTAGAGGTTCCGGTGCCCCCCGACGCTTTTCCTATACCCAAGCGGGTGGCGGACATAGTAAATAAGGAGTGGGAAAAGCCCGGCATACCTTTTGTTCCTCCCCCTATATTTAAGAAATTATTTCCTATGGTCGACCCCAGAAAGGACTTATGGCAGACAGTCCCCAAGGTCGAGGGGGCAGTTTCTACTCTAAACAAACGCACTACTATTCCTATCGAAGATAGTTGTGCTTTCAAAGATCCTATGGATAAAAAATTGGAAGGTTTGCTTAAAAAGATTTTTGTACAGCAAGGCTACCTTCTACAACCAATTTCATGCATTGTTCCTGTCACTACGGCAGCGTGGTTCTGGTTCGAGGAACTAGAAAAGTCGCTCAGTAGAGAAACTCCATATGAGGAGGTTATGGACAGAGTTCACGCACTTAAATTGGCTAACTCTTTTATTTTAGATGCCGCTTTGCAATTAGCAAGATTAACGGCGAAAAATTCAGGGTTTGCTATCGTGGCGCGCAGAGCGCTTTGGCTAAAGTCTTGGTCAGCGGATGTGTCATCCAAGACAAAATTGCTTAACATCCCTTTCAAAGGTAAAACTTTATTTGGACCAGATTTGAAAGAGATTATTTCAGACATCACTGGGGGAAAGGGCCACGCCCTTCCACAGGATAGGTCTTTTAAGGCTAAAAATAAGCCTAATTTTCATCCCTTTCGCAGAAACGGACCAGCCTCTAATTCTGCATCCTCTAAGCAAGAGGGTAATGCCTCACAACCCAAACCAGCCTGGAAACCAATGCAAGGCTGGAACAAGGGTAAGCAGGCCAAGAAGCCTGCCACTGCTAACAAAACAGCATGAAGGAGTAGCCCCCGATCCGGGACCGGATCTGGTGGGGGGCAGACTCTCTCTCTTTGCTCAGGCTTGGGCAAGAGATGTTCAGGATCCTTGGGCGCTAGAAATAGTTTCTCAAGGTTATCTCCTGGAATTCAAGGAACTACCCCCAAGGGGAAGGTTCCACAAGTCTCACTTATCCTCAAACTAAATAAAGAGACAGGCATTCTTACATTGTGTAGAAGACCTGTTAAAGATGGGAGTGATACACCCAGTTCCAATACAGGAACAGGGAATGGGATTTTATTCCAATCTGTTCGTAGTTCCCAAAAAAGAGGGAACGTTCAGACCAATTTTGGATTTGAAGATCCTAAACAAATTTCTCAGGGTACCATCGTTCAAAATGGAAACTATTCGAACGATTCTACCCACCATCCAGGAAAGTCAATTTATGACTACCGTGGATCTAAAGGATGCGTACCTACATATTCCTATCCACAAAGAACATCATCAGTTCCTAAGGTTCGCTTTTCTGGACAAGCATTACCAGTTTGTGGCTCTCCCATTCGGATTAGCCACTGCTCCAAGGATTTTCACAAAGGTGCTAGGGTCCCTTCTAGCGGTTCTAAGACCAAGGGGCATTGCAGTAGTACCTTACTTGGACGACATTCTAATACAAACGTCGTCCCTGTCAAAAGCAAAGGCTCATACGGACATCGTTCTAGCCTTTCTCACATCTCACGGATGGAAGGTGAACAAAGAAAAGAGTTCTCTGTCCCCGTCAACAAGAGTTCCCTTCTTGGGAACAATAATAGATTCCTTAGAAATGAGGATTTTTCTGACAGAGGTCAGAAAATCAAAACTTCTAAGCTCTTGTCAAGTGCTTCATTCTGTTCCTCGTCCTTCCATAGCTCAGTGCATGGAAGTAGTTGGATTGATGGTTGCAACAATGGACATAGTTCCTTTTGCACGAATTCATCTAAGACCATTACAACTGTGCATGCTCAAACAGTGGAATGGGGATTATACAGACTTGTCTCCAATGATTCAAGTAGATCAAAAGACCAGAGATTCACTCCGTTGGTGGCTGACCCTGGACCATCTGTCCCAGGGAATGAGCTTCCGCAGGCCAGAGTGGGTCATTGTCACGACCGACGCCAGTCTAGTGGGCTGGGGTGCGGTCTGGGAATCCCTGAAAGCTCAGGTTCTATGGTCTCGGGAAGAGTCTCTTCTCCCGATAAACATTCTGGAACTGAGAGCGATATTTAATGCTCTCAGAGCTTGGCCTCAACTAGCAAAGGCCAAATTCATAAGGTTCCAATCAGACAACATGACGACCGTTGCATATATCAATCATCAGGGGGGAACAAAGAGTTCCCTGGCGATGAAAGAAGTGACCAAAATAATTCAATGGGCGGAGGATCACTCCTGCCACTTGTCTGCGATCCACATCCCAGAAGTGGAAAATTGGGAAGCGGATTTTCTGAGTCGTCAGACATTCCATCCGGGGGAGTGGGAACTCCATCCGGAAATCTTTGCCCAAATAACTCAATTATGGGGCATTCCAGTCTCGTCAGAACTTCAAGGTTCCTTGCTACGGGTCCAGATCCAGGGATCCCAAGGCAACTCTAGTAGATGCACTAGTAGCACCTTGGACTTTCAACCTATCTTACGTATTCCCACCGTTTCCTCTCATTCCCAGGCTGGTAGCCAGGATCAATCAGGAGAGGGCCTCGGTGATCTTGATAGCTCCTGCGTGGCCACGCAGGACTTGGTATGCAGACCTGGTGAATATGTCATCGGCTCCACCATGGAAGCTACCTTTGAGACAGGACCTTCTTGTTCAGGGTCCATTCGAACATCCAGATCTGGTCTCCCTCCAACTGACGGCTTGGAGATTGAACGCTTGATTCCATCAAAGCGTGGGTTTTCAGATTCTGTGATAGATACTCTGGTTCAGGCCAGAAAACCTGTAACTAGAAAAATTTACCATAAAATATGGAAAAAATATATCTGTTGGTGTGAATCCAAAGGATTCCCATGGAATAAGATAAAAATTCCTAAGATTCTCTCCTTTCTACAAGAAGGTTTGGAGAAAGGATTATCTGCAAGTTCTCTAAGGGACAGATCTCTGCTTTATCTGTCTTACTACACAAAAGACTGGCAGCTGTGCCAGATGTTCAAGCATTTGTTCAGGCTCTGGTTAGGATCAAGCCTGTTTACAGACCTTTGACTCCTCCCTGGAGTCTAAATCTAGTTCTTTCAGTTCTTCAAGGGGTTCCGTTTGAACCTTTACATTCCATAGATATTAAGTTACTATCTTGGAAAGTTTTGATTTTGGCTGCAATTTCTTCTGCTAGAAGAGTTTCAGAGTTATCTGCTCTGCAGTGTTCTCCTCCCTATCTGGTGTTCCATGCAGATAAGGTGGTTTTGCGTACTAAGCCTGGTTTTCTTCCTAAAGTTGTTTCTAACAAAAATATTAACCAGGAGATAGTTGTACCTTCTTTGTGTCCGAATCCAGTTTCAAAGAAGGAACGTTTGTTACACAATTTGGACGTTGTCCGTGCTCTAAAGTTCTATTTAGAGGCTACTAAAGATTTCAGACAAACATCTTCCTTGTTTGTTGTTTATTCTGGTAAAAGGAGAGGTCAAAAAGCGACTTCTACCTCTCTTTCCTTTTGGCTTAAAAGCATTATCCGATTGGCTTATGAGACTGCCGGACGGCAGCCTCCTGAAAGAATCACAGCTCACTCCACTAGGGCTGTGGCTTCCACATGGGCCTTCAAGAACGAGGCTTCTGTTGACCAGATATGTAAGGCAGCGACTTGGTCTTCACTGCACACTTTTGCCAAATTTTACAAATTTGATACTTTTGCTTCTTCGGAGGCTATTTTTGGGAGAAAGGTTTTGCAAGCTGTGGTGCCTTCCGTTTAGGTAACCTGATTTGCTCCCTCCCTTCATCCGTGTCCTAAAGCTTTGGTATTGGTTCCCACAAGTAAGGATGACGCCGTGGACCGGACACACCAATGTTGGAGAAAACAGAATTTATGCTTACCTGATAAATTACTTTCTCCAACGGTGTGTCCGGTCCACGGCCCGCCCTGGTTTTTTAATCAGGTCTGATGAATTATTTTCTCTAACTACAGTCACCACGGTACCATATGGTTTCTCCTATATATATTTCCTCCTGTCCGTCGGTCGAATGACTGGGGTGGGCGGAGCCTAGGAGGGACTATATGGCCAGCTTTGCTGGGACTCTTTGCCATTTCCTGTTGGGGAAGAGAATATCCCACAAGTAAGGATGACGCCGTGGACCGGACACACCGTTGGAGAAAGTAATTTATCAGGTAAGCATAAATTCTGTTTTTTTGCTTTTATGGTCTGTGAAAATCCTTGCAAAATCTCATTGAAAATCTGCAATACCTATGCTTTTCAAGTTTTTTTATTTGTTTTTCATGTGTTTGTAACTAGATTTTACTGTTATATCATGCCTACCTAGGTATCTCTTCAACACAGAATATCATGGGAATTAAGCACATTTGATAATAGAAGTAAATTGGAAAAAAACATTAAAAATGCTATGCTCTGTCTGAATCACAAAAGAAAAATGTTGAGTTTAATATCCCTATAATTTAAATATCTTAGAAAACCAAGCTCAATGTTTTAAACAGCAATTCTGATGTGAATGGTATATGGGTCATATTCAGAAGCAAGTATTTGTTTAATAATGGGCAATACCTCTTTAGAAAATGACATAGCAAACTGTACTTTTTATTTTACTAGAATGTCTATTAAAGGGTGAAAAAGCATAAAATATGATAATAGACTTGGTTAAATGTCTTAAAGGGACAGTCAACACCAGAATGTTTGTTGTTTTAAAAGATAGATAATCCCTTAATTACCCATTCCCCAGTTTTGCATAACAAACACAGTTATAATAATATACTTTTTACCTCTGTAATTACCTTGTATCTAAGCATCTGGACACTGCCCCCTTATTTCAGTTCTTTTGACAGAATTAAATTTTAGCCAATCAGTGCTCACTCCTCGGTAAATTCACGTGCAATGAGCTCAATGTTATCAATATGAAACACATGACCTGACACCCTCTAGTGGTCAAAATGTATTCAGCTTAGAGGCGGCCTTCAAGGTCTAAGAAATTAGCATATGAACCTCCTAGGTTTAGCTTTCAGCTAAGAATACCACAAGAACAAAGCAAAATTGGTGATAAAAGTAAATTGGAAAGTTGTTTAAAATTACATGCCCTATGTGAATCATGAAAGTTTTTTTGGGGACTTGACTGTCCCTTTAAAAGGACATTAAACACTAAATAAATGCTAGACACAGTGATGCATTAAAAGAAAAGATTAGTCTGAGAATAACACGTAGATGTATTTTTAAAAGTTTCATTATCAGTTTAAATAGTGACAATATAAGTGTAAAGTTGTAGCGTCTATAAAACAATGGGAGCTGCAATGTTGTAACTTGGGTTACCTTCTCTGCTGTAACCAATTAGGGACAGTAATAAATAGGTCACTAGAGTGTGCAGCCAATGGCTGTGTGGAATATAAGTGTTCTGCACTTCCATTTCTAACAGAAAGTGAAAAGCTCACATTTTCAGAATGGAATTACAGGGAAAGTGGACAAAATGATTTTTGAAAGTATATTGCAGTTTTTTTATTTTTATTAATTTTTTTTTTTTATTTAATTTTTTTTAATTTATCATTTGATATTATTATCTCCAAAGTGTTTAATTTCCCTTTGATTACAAGTTGAATTTCAACTGCACATTCAGAGGCATATATTGTGTGTCCCATAAAAAGTTATCTGATATCACCTGTTTTGATAAAACTAAGGAATTTAAGTATTTCAACTCTATTGTCAAGTTAGTAAATTATTAAGATGTTAAAAAAAGGTAAAATTATCCCTTACCTGATATGACTTTTGTTGCTTTAGAAGTAAAGAAGGATATCTCCCTATCAAAATGTACAGTATAACAATAGGTATATCACATGTGAGATAATTGTTTTGTGGGTGTGTATAATATAAGTTAATTTCAGTTATGTAATAACTTTGGATCACATGGTTCTTATATAAGGCTTAGCATTATTAAACTTCTCAGGTTTCTTGTTAATGTTTTGATTTTTGATTTTCACAAATTATTTTCTATGACTCTATCAAAATGTACTGGATAATTCTAGGTAAAACACATTTCATTGTAGCTTGGGGAAAATATAGTGAAAAAATAGTCTGAGAGAAAGATTTATTGGTTTCATTTTATTTAAAGAATCTCATTGTTAAAAACTCTAGAAAAAAGAATATACAACTTCTACATGTGCTTTGGTCCTTCTCATCTAGTTCTGTTATACGGCTTCTAATTTATGTTGTAATATAAAATCAAATAGAAATATTTTGGGGTTATCCTAGGATTTAGTTGTTTTTTTTGTGTTTAAAGGGACACTGAACCCACATTTTTTCTTTCATGATTCAGATAGAGCATGCAATTTTAAGCAACTTTCTAATTTACTCCTATTATCCTTTTTTCTTGGTTGACTTGCTATCTTTATTTGAAAAATAAGGCATCTAATGGTTTTTTTGGTTCAGAACTCTGGAAAGCACTTTTTATTGGTGGATGAATTTATCCACCAATCAGCAAGAACAACCCAGGTTGTTAACCAAAAATGGGACGGCATGTAAACTTACATTCTTGCATTTCAAATAAAGATACCAAGAGAATGAAGAAAATTTGATAATAGGAGTAAATTAGAAAGTTGCTTAAAATGTCATGATCTATCTGAATCACTGAAGAAAAAATTGGGGTTCAGTGTCCCTTTAACAAAGTTGTTTTTTTCTTTTTTTTTTTTTCAAATGTGAGATAGTTCTGCTCTACATTTAGCTACCAAAGGCCTAGATTTAGAATTTGGCGGTAGCCGCGAAAACCAGCGTTAGAGGCTCCTAACGCTGGTTTTAGGCTACCTCCGGTATTTGGAGTCACTCAAAAAAGGGTCTAACGCTCACTTTTCAGCCGCGACTTTTCCATACCGCAGATCCCCTTACGTAAATTGCGTATCCTATCTTTTCAATGGGATTTTTCTAACTCCGGTATTTAGAGTCGTGGCTGAAGTGAGCGTTAGAAATCTAACGACAAAACTCCAGCCGCAGAAAAAAGTCAGTAGTTAAGAGCTTTCTGGGCTAACGCCGGTTCATAAAGCTCTTAACTACTGTACTCTAAAGTACACTAACACCCATAAACTACCTATGTACCTCTAAACCGAGGTCCCCCCAAATCGCTGCCACTCGATTAAATTTTTTAACCCCTAATCTGACGACCGCCACCTACGTTATACTTATGTACCCCTAATCTGCTGCCCCTAACACTGCCGACCCCTATATTATATTTATTAACCCCTAATCTGCCCCCTCAACGTCGCCTCCACCTGCCTACACTTATTAACCCCTAATCTGCCGAGCGGACCGCACCGCTATTATTATAAAGTTATTAACCCCTAATCCGCCTCACTAACCCTATAATAAATAGTATTAACCCCTAATCTGCCCTCCCTAACATCGCCGACACCTAACTTCAAACATTAACCCCTAATCTGCCGACTGGAGCTCACCAATATTCTAATAAATGTATTAACCCCTAAAGCTAAGTCTAACCCTAACACTAACACCCCCTAAATTAAATATAATTTTAATCTAACGAAATTAATTAACTCTTACTAAATAAATTATTCCTATTTAAAGCTAAATACTTACCTGTAAAATAAATCCTAATATAGCTACAATATAAATTATAATTATATTATAGCTATTTTAGGATTAATATTTATTTTACAGGTAATTTTGTATTTATTTTAACCAGGTACAATAGCTATTAAATAGTTAAGAACTATTTAATAGCTAAAATAGTTAAAATAATTACAAATTTACCTGTAAAATAAATCCTAACCTAAGTTACAATTAAACCTAACACTACACTATCAATAAATTAATTAAATAAAATACCTATAATTATCTACAATTAAACCTAACACTACACTATCAATAAATAAATTAAATACAATTCCTATAAATAACTACAATGAAATAAACTATCTAAAGTACAAAAAATAAAAAAGAACTAAGTTACAAAAAATAAAAAAATATTTACAAACATAAGAAAAATATTACAACAATTTTAAACTAATTACACCTACTCTAAGCCCCCTAATAAAATAACAAAGCCCCCCAAAATAAAAAAATGCCCTACCCTATTCTAGATTACTAAAGTTCAAAGCTCTTTTACCTTACCAGCCCTGAACAGGGCCCTTTGCGGGGCATGCCCCAAGAAGTTCAGCTCTTTTGCCTGTAAAAAAAAGCATACAATACCCCCCCCAACATTACAACCCACCACCCACATACCCCTAATCTAACCCAAACCCCCCTTAAATAAACCTAACACTAAGCCCCTGAAGATCTCCCTACCTTGAGTCGTCTTCACCCAGCCAAGCCAAATTCTTCATCCAAGCGGAGCAAGAAGAGGTCCTCCATCCGGTAGAAGTCTTCATCCAAGCGGGGCAGAAGAGGTCTTCCATCCGATTGAAGTCTTCATCCAAGCGGGATCTTCTATCGTCATCCATCCGGAGCGGAGCGGCAGGATCCTGAAGACCTCCAACGCGGAACATCCATCCTGGCCGACGACTGAACGACGAATGACGGTTCCTTTAAATGACGTCATCCAAGATGGCGTCCCTCGAATTCCGATTGGCTGATAGGATTCTATCAGCCAATCGGAATTAAGGTAGGAATATTCTGATTGGCTGATGGAATCGGCCAATCAGAATCAAGTTCAATCCGATTGGCTGATGTTTTTTTTTACAGGCAAAAGAGCTGAACTTCTTGGGGCATGCCCCGCAAAGGGCCCTGTTCAGGACTGGTAAGGTAAAAGAGCTTTGAACTTTAGTAATTTAGAATATGGTAGGGCATTTTTTTATTTTGGGGGGCTTTGCTATTTTATTACGGGGCTTAGAGTAGGTGTAATTAGTTTAAAATTGTTGTAATATTTTTCTTATGTTTGTAAATATTTTTTTATTTTTTGTAACTTAGTTCTTTTTTATTTTTTGTACTTTAGATAGTTTATTTCATTGTAGTTGTTTGTAGGTATTGTATTTAATTTATTTATTGATAGTGTAGTGTTAGGTTTAATTGTAGATAATTATAGGTATTTTATTTAATTAATTTATTGATAGTGTAGTGTTAGGTTTAATTGTAACTTAGGTTAGGATTTATTTTACAGGTAATTTTGTAATTATTTTAACTATTTTAGCTATTAAATAGTTCTTAACTATTTAATAGCTATTGTACCTGGTTAAAATAAATACAAAGTTACCTGTAAAATAAATATTAATCCTAAAATAGCTATAATATAATTATAATTTATATTGTAGCTATATTAGGATTTATTTTACAGGTAAGTATTTATCTTTAAATAGGAATAATTTATTTAATAAGAGTTAATTAATTTCGTTAGATTAAAATTATATTTAACTTAGGGGGGTGTTAGTGTTAGGGTTAGACTTAGCTTTAGGGGTTAATACATTTATTAGAATAGCGGTGAGCTCCAGTCGGCAGATTAGGGGTTAATAATTGAAGTTAGGTGTCGGCGATGTTAGGGAGGGCAGATTAGGGGTTAATACTATTTATTATAGGGTTAGTGAGGCGGATTAGGGGTTAATAACTTTATTATGATAGCGGTGCGGTCCGGTCGGCAGATTAGGGGTTAATAAGTGTAGGCAGGTGGAGGCGACGTTGTGGGGGGCAGATTAGGGGTTAATAAATATAATATAGGGGTCGGCGATGTTAGGGCAGCAGATTAGGGGTACATAGGGATAATGTAAGTAGCGGCGGTTTACGGAGCGGCAGATTAGGGGTTAATAATAATATGCAGGGGTCAGCGATAGCGGGGGCGGCAAATTAGGGGTTAATAAGTGTAAGGCTAGGGGTGTTTAGACTCGGGGTACATGTTATGGTGTTAGGTGCAGACGTAGGAAGTGTTTCCCCATAGCAAACAATGGGGCTGCGTTAGGAGCTGAACGTGGCTTTTTTGCAGGTGTTAGGGTTTTTTTCAGCTCAAACAGCCCCATTGTTTCCTATGGGGGAATCGTGCACAAGCACGTTTTTGAGGCTGGCCGCGTCCGTAAGCAACTCTGGTATCGAGAGTTGAAGCTGCGTTAAATATGCTCTACGCTCCTTTTTTGGAGCCTAACGCAGCCTTTATGTGGACTCTCAATACCAGAGTTATTTTTATGGTGCGGCCAGAAAAAAGCCGGCGTTAGCTACGCGGGTCGTTACCGACAAAACTCTAAATCTAGCCGTTAGTAAAGACAAGATATTTTTGATAGTTCGTTGTTATCCTGAACTTTAGCTATACATTTAACCTAGGGTTAACTGCCACCAAGTTGTGAACAGCAGCATATCAAATGTTCAATTTAAACATCACGTTCAAATACAAAATGATCATACACATTCATATTTGATTCTTATTTAAATATTGTCGCGTATAACGGTTAGCGCACTTCTAAATTGTGATGTCTTTGAAAATGTTTGTTTATTATAGTGTATGTTTAAAGGTATATGATAATGGAATGGTAAAATTTCTTAATACGCTAGAAACTTTTATTATTGCATTATTGTATTCCTTCAACTATGTGTTTAACTCCTGCAAAGCGGTCACACCCATAGTTAAAGCCTGTAATGCAATGCTCCTTTGCGCCTGTGCAGATTATGAGCAGTTATTAGCAACTACACATATATGCTTTTCCAGAATGGCACGGCGGCCACGTCCAATTCAGGAAAACAAGTATTTTTATGCTACAGAGCAGACTAATTATGGGCTAGATAACAAGTGGAGTGCAACAATTTTAGAGCTATTGAACATTAACACCTTTTCAAAATAAAGTAATATTATTCCCATGCTTGCACTGGTGCTACAAGTTGAAGGTAAAAAGTTATCACTGGAGCGAAAGATTCAGACACGATAACATCTGGAAGTCAGAAAATGTGACTTTGTTAGCTCCCTTTCCCAGTAGACTTCTATGGGGTACACTAAAAAGCCTCTTATGGCTTTCACTTGAATGCTAATCCAAAGGTGGGCTAGGAGAGCTATGCTAAAGCGTTAAAGCGCAAAAAGCAGAAGTTAGAATATTATGTACATGATAATATTATGTTCATGTATCCCCCATAGAAGTCAATGGAGCAAAAATAGTGGAAAAAACCTAACACTCGCACGCAAAACCGATCACAAATTCTAATGTGCGCTAAACCAACATGAATATTTCACATTCAAATGTTCTTCACTTAAAAGAATATGTTCTATTTATTGAGAAATACATATTTCTACAATATATATCTATACCTATATAGATAAACCATATCTCTTTTAATCCCTTTTTATATATATATTTTTTAATTATAAATTTATATTTTAGATTACATATGTGTATATATGAGTGTAATACTATATTTTAATATGTTTTACAGGGTTGTTTTGTGAAACTTTTATTCTAGCCCCAATACTTTAATTCAGGTCTCAGATTGCACTATTTCTTCTAGCACTAATTTGGCTTTTCCTCGATCGCAACCCGTAAGTTTCAACAACCTTCCCAGGAGGCGGGTCATTGAAGAAACTTTGTCATTTATTAAAAGAAATTAAAATTCACAGAACGTGTTATTGCATTGTCTTTTTATTATGCACTTGTCGGTTATACAATTCTACTGTATTTAATGGTCCTATAAACATAGCACACTTACATCTTCCTGATGAATTGCATTAATTGCTCTAGGTGTTATATTATTCATACTAGTCCTAAAGCCCGTGTACACGAGCCATTTTTTGCAGTACAGCGGTCCCATCCCTTGCTCTCTCTCTCTATCCCCCTCTCTTTTGCTCTCTCTTTCTCCCCTCTCTTTTGCTCTCTCTCTCTCCCCTCTCTTTTGCTCTCTCCCCTCTCTTTTACTCTCTCTCTCTCCCCCCCACTCTTTTGGTCTCTTTCCCCCCTCTCTTTTGCTGTCTCTCTCCCCCATCTCTTTTGCTGTCTCTCTCCCCCCTCTCTTTTGCTGTCTCTCTCCCCCCCCTCTCTTTTGCTGTCTCTCTTCCTCCTCTCTTTTGCTGTCTCTCTCCCTCCTCTCTTTTGCTGTCTCTCCCCCCTCTCTTTTGCTGTCTTTCTGCCCCCTCTCTTTTGCTGTCTCTCTCCTCTCTCTTTTGCTGTCTCTCTCCCCCCTCTATTTTGCTGTCTCTCTCCCCTCTCTCTTTTGCTGTCTCTTTCCCCCTCTCTCTTTTGCTGTCTCTCTCTCCCTCTCTCTATCCCCCCTCTTCTGCTCTCTCTATCCATCTGCTCTCTCTATGCCCCCTCTTTAGACCTCTCTGTCTCTCGTCATCTGGCCCCGCCCGCTTCATACCCGGCCACGCCAATGTCGCACCTGTCCGGACACGTCCACTCCGCATCCGCCCAGCCACGCCCACTCTGCACCCGCCCGCCAACGCTCACTCTACCACACACACCAGGTCAGTTGGAAGGCCTGATGTGTGTGTCCTCGTGCGCAATCTCTACTGCGCATGACAGCTTCGGACAAACACACTTGGCCTTTTATTATATAGGATATGTATATATTTTTTATTGCACATACTATCTACTGATATATAAATCATTAAAGGGGCATTATACACTAGATTTTTCTTTGCATAAATGTTTTGTAGATGATCCATTTATATAGCTTTTTTTTTTTTTTTTTTTAAATGTATAGTTTTGCTTATTTTTAAATAACATTGCTCTGATTTTCAGACTCCTTAGCAAGCCCCAAAGTTTTAGTAGAATACCTACGTATACCTACTCCAGCTTGCTTCTGTTTGTGTAAAGGGTCTTTTCATATGCAAAGGAAGGGGGGGAGTGTCTTATTTCCCACTTGTAACCTTTTAAACAACGCTAAACTGGAAGCCTCTAAGTAAGTTTTTAAAAGGTTTTATACTGGATTTTTATATCAGTATCTGTGCATCTTATTCTTTATAGTAGTGTCTAATACATGCAGTTTTATTAAAATTGGTGTATACTGTCCCTTTAATTCGTTGAAAATAGTTCTTACTACTGAGGGCTACAATTTCCAAACGCTTGTGTGTTATATGTGTCGTTTATACTATTTTCAATGTAAAAAATAATTATTTTTTTGTTTATTTGAGGTACCATTATCAAACATATTCTACAAGTTACTGTTATTACTATGAGTATGTAATCTTGGGCATAGAAACGCATATTGCTTTAAAGAGAATTGCTTAGTCATTGAGATTTGCATAGTCATAGGCAATACCTAGGGCAAAATATTGTGCTGCTTTAGGCATGACACAGCAGCGTAAGCTGAAAATGTAATGTGATGCAGTTACAGGCTTATGTGTTTTTCCAGTGAAGATTAACATACCCTAACTTATTTGAACATTATGCCCCTGATATGATTAGATTTATAATGCTCTAATTTGGTAGTAATTTGATAGATGCAGAAATATATTAAATAAATCTATTTGTAAAACTGTATTCTTTGTTCAACAGACAAACAAACAAAAAAGCCTTTCTAAGAAAATTAAATTGGTATAGAACTAAAGTTTTTTAAAGAGAGATTTGAGCGGTCCCATTGAAAGAATCTAAAATTCAAAATTAGACTTCATGACTCAGATAGAACATAAAATAAAATAAAAACAATTTGCAAGTCTTATGGTGGTGAGTTTTATTTCAAATGTAAAATACAGTGTTTTTTTAATTTAAATACATTTTTTAACATTGTTTAAAAGGGGTTTGACATATGATAAGGCATTGTCTGGGAAGGGAGCGAGCGCTATTTTGCACTCTATTGCACGTGAGCGCTATTTTGCGCTTGCGTGCAATCCCACCCCCTGCCCTTGCACAGTCAATCACGTGCGTGCAGGAGTTATCAATCTCCCCGGTCAGACGAGACCAAGGAGATTGAAATTCGCCACCTTAGAGGTGGCGAAAGGTTAGGAAAGCAGCGGCCTGAGAACCTGGAGTCGTAGTGGGTAGAAAGGCTTTGCACCTAAATGTTAGTAAATAAATTCACTATTTGACCTTAATTTTAGTGCTTGAGCTAATAGAATACATTTGTTTTTTTATTTAATTTAAGCAGTGTTAGCACACTTGTAATCAAGGCCATTGTACATTAAATCTATTTTTTACTGTTTATATTATATATATTTATTTTTGTGGTGTACTGTGTACTTTCAATAAGCAAAAGCAAGCTATTTGTAAAATAATACTTTGCTTCTGACACTTATACCATAGTTCCCTTAAGATTTTTATACTGCTTATTTTATGTTATACTGTAATGAATGTGTCTCTCTTTTGCATATAGAAATATAGGTAACACCCCTAGGGGTCTATTTATCAAGCTCTGAACGGAGCTTGATGCCCCGTTTTTCTGGACCGCTGCTCCATAACCTGTCTGTCTGCTCTGAGAGGGACAGAAATCAACCCAATCAAATACGATCGAGTTGATTGACACCCCCTGCTAGCGGCCGATTGGCTGCGAATCTGCAGGGGGCAGTATTGCACCAGCAGTTCACAAGAACTGCTGGTGCAATGATAAATGCCGACAGTGTATACTGTCAGCATTTATTGATGTGCAGTGGACATGGTTCGCTATAGCAGATCATGTCCATCCACACAATGATAAATGGACCCCCATGTGTTATACAGTTCTCAGGGTAAAATTTGCCATTAAAGGCATATGAAACCTAGACATTTTCTTTCATGATTCAGATATACAGTTCATACATATTCCCACTTTACTTCTATTATCAAAATTTCTATTGGTATTTGTATTCTTGGTATCCTTTGTTGAAGGAACAGCAATGTACTACTGGGAACTAGTTGAACACATATAGTGAACCAATGACAAGAGCAATATATGAGCAGCCATCACTAGTAGTGTGTTGCTGCTCCTGAGCTTTTCTACAATCTATACCAAGAGAAGTTTATGTGAGAATAGACATAAATTAAATAGTCTATTAAAATGACATGTTCTGTCTGAACCAAGAAAGTTTAATTTTGACTTTCATGTTCCTATAAATCTTAGAATATAGAATATAGAGAAGAAAGAGCACACTACCCTGTTAGTCTGTGGGCGTGCAGCATAGCATGTGTTTGATTTTACCAACTGCCTGAAGATATAAGCAGCTGGATAAGCTTATAATCAATGTCTGCATGTGCTAATGCAATGAAGCAACAATCACCAGTAGAGCATTGCAGCTCCGGAGTCTACCTAGGTATGCTTTTCTATGAAAGATGCCAAGAGAAAGAAGCAAATTAGATAGTAAATGTTTAATAGAAAGTTGCTTAAAATTGCATGCTCTATCTGAATTCTGAAAGATTAATTTTATCTTTACTGTCCCTTTAAAGAATCCTGCAAAGTATCTCATAGCACTGACAGATCTAATAAGATAATCTCACCTGAGCAAAGAGCTTTAGAGCTTAAGTGAAATGGACCCGAGTCGAATCCCAAATGATACCCAAATGTTAACGTAATAGAAAGTGACGCAGAATAGCTGAAAAAAAAGCTTACTAGAAGATATCACCTGAACATCTTTATGTAAAAAAGGAAGATATTTACCTCAAAATGTTCTAAGTATTCATGCCCCTGTAACGAGACTTTAGTCCCAAGACTTCCAATGGAGTGTGCATCTAGCATGTGCAGGCACAAACATGTTATTTTCCTAGTCAGTTTAACAAAGTTTACTGTGTAAAATCTCATGAGAATTAAGTGAAATCTCATAAGGTCACAGCACTGCTGATGCTGATTGGCTATTGCATTTTTTGTTTTGTTTTTTCAACTTGCAGCTTTACATCAGCTCTAACTGTTCCCAGAGCACTTACCCTGGTGAGCTGAAGAAATTTTGAGGTAAAATATTTTCCCTTTTTACATAGAGATGTTCAGGTGATATTTTCATGTCAGTTTTTTACAGTTATGCTACATCACTTTCAAGTGGTTTAGCATATAAATATCATGTCCCTTTTATCTTTCAATTTCTATTTAAGAAATATGGGACCATCCAAAACCAAGTAAAATGTGTAAAGTGTGTTCCTTACACATGAACATATTGTTTAAATTATGTTGTTTTGTTCTAACAATGTAAATAAAACTTATATTTAGTACAATAATCTTCTCCACCTAAAATCCACTAAGGAGGCCTATATTATATAAATCCTGCTCCAAACAATTCAGATTATGCGTCAAGGGTGCAAAGACAGTAAATTGTTGTTCTTCTAAATATTTGTATACACTGTTATATAGCAATATATATCTATACTATAATCACGTTTAATCCGTCGCCGTCCGCAGTTACTAATTTAATGACTAAGTCCCCTAACTTAACCGAACACCCCCTAAATTAACCCCTTAATTACATTTTAAAATTTGACAAATAAAAAACATTGCATTACATTAATCTAAAATCACAGAAAATAAAAAGGCTAACATTACAAAAAATAATAAACAACACTATCCAAAATAAAAAAAAATAAACCTAATACCTATGAAAATAAAAAAGCCCCCCAAAAGAAAAACACCCCGTAATCTAAGAATAAACTACCAATAGCCCTTAAAAGGGCGTCTTGTAGGGCATTGCCCTAAAGAAATCAGATCTTTTACATTAAAAATAAACAAAGTCCCCACCTATTAGTAAAACCCCCCACCCACAAAACCCCCCAAAATAAATAAAAACTAACACTAATAAACCTAAATTAACCATTGCCCTTAAAGGGGCATTTGTATGGGCATTGCCATTAAAAGGGCATTCAGCTCCTTTTCACTACCCTTAAAAGGGCATTTGGGCATTTAGCTGTTTGGCAAATTGCCCAATAAACCCAAATCTAAAAAAACAACCCCTCCCCCCAAAAAAAACTAACACTAAAGCCCCAAATAGGTACTCAAGGTTTCAGAAGTCCGGCGGAGAAGGTCTTCTTCCAGGTGGGTCCATTATCTTCATCCACAGCGAAGGCGGTGAGGAGCAGAGGTCCGGAGGGGTCTTCCCAGATGTGCATGGAGCGAAGGCAGTGTGGAGTGGAGGTCCAGAGTGGTCTTCCTGGCTCGCTGAAGATTGAATTCAAGGTATCCCATATTTATTGGGGCACCTTGCAGTCCTATTGGCTGAAATTTTCAAAATCAGCCAATAGGATGAGAGCTACTGAAATCTTATTGGCGGATTGAACAGCCAATAGGATTTCAGTATCTCTAAGCCTATTGGCTGTTTTGAAAAATACAGCCAATAGGAATGCAAGGCACCCCAAATTGATTGCGGTACCTTGCATTCAATATTGCATTCAATATTCAGTATATGATGGACACCGGATGAAGACGAGCCTCCATGCTGCCGAGGACCACCACCGCCACAAGGACCGCCGCAGCCAACGCCAAGGACCGCTGTTGCCGCCATAGATGACCACCGCTGAGGATCGCAACATCTAGGAAGACCGCTCTGGACCTCCGCTCCGCGCCGCCTTCGCTTTAGGGGCAATGAGTAGTTTAGGTTTATAAGTGTTAGTTTTTTTTATTTTGGGGGGTTTGGTGGGTGAGGGCTTTTACTTTTAGGGGGGACTTTGTTCATTTTTAATGTAAAAAAGCCGATTTCTTTAGGGCAATGCCCTACAAAAAGCCCTTTTAACTGCTATTGATAGTTTATTCTTAGATAAGGGGGTGTTTTTATTTTGAGAGGGACTATTTTATTTTCATAGGTATTAGGATTATTTTTTTTATTTTGGATAGTGTTGTTTAATTTTTTTTTCTGTATTTTTACTTTTTTATTTTTTGTAGCTTGGGGGGGTTACATTTTTCACACATAGACCGCTCTCTGGGCAGGCTTATTAACTAGTATTATATCATTATAATTAAAAGAGGAAATTCTTCCCTTGGCAGCTTGTATAGAACTGCCTAAGACATGCAGTATCTGGCTGTCAGGGTGATGTGACGCTCATTTTATAGATGTAAACAACACGAGGACATCCTTTTGTAGTCAACAAACCTGATATTGTGGTTTAAACTAGGAAATGAAATTTTTTTTTTTAAAAGGAACTATACATTTCTGTATTATTTGCTGTGCTCTTAAAGAGACATTAAACACTTTTCTCTTTTGTGTAAAAATTGTGCAAGTGCCAGGCTGAAAAGCAAATTCTGCAAATTCCTGCTTAAAGTCAATATTAAAGTTTCATGTTTCAGACAGAGCAAGCAATTTTAAACAACTTTCCAATTTATGTTAATTATCTAATTTGCTTCTTTCTTTTGATTCATTCTCTTGTTATCCTTTGCTGAAAAGCATACCTAAGTAGGTCCAGGAACACCAATGCACTACAGAGAGATAGCTGGAGATTGGTAGCTGCACAAATATACCTTTTGTCTTTGGCTCACATAGGGTGTCCAGCTAGCTCCCTGTAGTGCATTGCTGCTCTTTCAACAAAGGATACCAAGAGGATAAAGCAAATTTGATTATAGAAGTATCCTGGAAAGTTGTTTAAAATTGTATGTTCTGTCTGAACCATGAAAGAATATTGTTGAGTTTCATGTTCCTTTTATAAAGCTATGTAAGCGCTATACCTAATAAGCAACATTTATGGTAGCTAAGATAAACATACCAAGATTTTAAAATAATTTTGTAAATCATTAATAAAGTGACTATGGCAAATACTTTTTAAACATATATTTTATATGTAGGCATTTTGTAATATATATACATTGACTTTGATGTCCATTTTCAAAATGATCTTGCATAAAGTTATTTTTAACTCTCAAAATGATGTATGTCATGTATGTCATATGGAAACATAAGAATGACTTGCATAAATTTCTCTGCCGTTCAATATGTTTAAATATTCAATTTTATGTATTAAAAAAGCTTTGCATTTTGCTTTAATCATTGATTTCATCTGTATTTCCTGAAATTTAAAGGGACATTGTACACTAAATTTTTCTTTGCATAAATGTTTTGTAGATGATCCATCTATATATTCTATCTGGGGGTGTTTTTGTAACAAGCTATAGTTTTGCTAATTTTTTTTAATAACATTGTGCTGATTTTCAGACTCCTAACCAAGCCCCACAGTGTCAGATGTATACACACATTTTCAGACTCCTGTTTATGTTATCTGTCTTTTCATATGCGGGAGGGGGTTCCAGCTAACCTAATCAACAGTACTAAACTGGGAGCTTCTAAGTAAGCTTTTAAAAAGTTTTATACTGGATTTTTATATCCGTATCTGTGCATATTAGTCTTTATATTAGTGTCTATTGCATGCAGTTATATGAAAATTGGCATATACTGTCCCTTTAGCTGTAGGCATTCTAATTTCTGTTAGAAGTGGAGGTCCTCCAGACTCCAGACATAACCCTGCTAAATTCTCACTGTTACTGGCTGCACACTATACTAATACATTTATAATTGTCCCTGATCGGCCTCAGCAGATAAGGTAAACTAGGTTACAACATGTTGGCAACCCATTGTTTTATGGACACAAAAATGTCACATTTTAAAAATAAAAACAATAAATATAATATAGGGCTAGATCACAAGTGGGTAGCTAACCTTGTGTGCACTATGGAAATAGCGCTTGTATTACAAGTTGAAAGTAAATATGTTCACTCGATTGCATTCACATTTTATACTCGTCCTGTTAGTAGTGAATAGTTAGTTTAAAAATTTGTATAAAACAGAACATATATAAATAAATTACAGTTACATTCATATAAACACTGTCTGATAACATAGTAACATAGTAGATGAGATTGAAAAAAGACAGAAGTCCATCAAGTTCAACCTATACAAATCTTAAAGGGACAGTTTACTCAAAAATGTATCCCTTTTAATTTGTTCCTAATGATCCACTTTACCTTAAATTGTTTACAAGTATTTCCATTATCCTTATATTGGCATTTGAAATAGTTTATTTAGCCTGTGGTATCTCCACCCATCCTTAAAGTTTTTGGCCTCGAGGCCAAGCTGTGTTGACATAGCCAGCAGAAGAAATTACACTCCCAGTGGGTTATTGAAGAGATGAGGTAATAAAATGTTAATTTTCCATTGTTCTCTCCACGTATTGGTGATTTTTTATGGACAGATAGGGATAAGGAAGCAGGTATATTTACCCAATGTGACAAAGTAATGAGATCTGATTATACCTACAAGCTCAACCCATTTTATTAGGTTGTGGCTTCAAAACTCAAAATCAGCTAATTCATATACACAAATAAGCCTTAAAAAGCAAGTTCATACATTTTATACTCTGCAGATGGTAAAAAAAGTAATTGGAAACACATTAACGGAAAAACAATTTTATAGTATACTGTTCCTTACTTACAAAAAATATCCAGTTGAGTTTAAATTAATCCCATTAAAAATGTATCTAAACTATTTTTAAATGTATCTAAGGTATTGGCATTTACAACCTCCTCAGGTAATGAGTTCCACAATTGTATTTCTCTTACAGTGAAAAAATGTTTACATTGCAGGAGATCATCCAGCCTTAAATTGTGAACTTTTGTCATAAAATATGTGTTCTTGGAATTAACAGAGTTTCTACCATCTTTGTATTTGGGCCTTGAATATATTTATATAGAGTAGTCATGTCACCTAGAGAAAACAGACCCAGTTTGGCTTACCTTTCCTCATAGCTTAAATTCTCTATTCCCCTTATTAGCTTTGTGGCCCTTCTCTGAACTTTTCCTTAGTCTGCAATGTCTTTTTTTTTTTTATATAGGTCCCCAGGACTGCACTCTATACTCAAGGTGAGGTCTTACCAGGGATTTATATAGTGAAAGCATTTTGCTTTCCTCCCTTGCATCAATGCCTCTTGTAATACATTCTAGTTTCTTATTAGCTTTAGAAGCTGCTGTCCTGCATTGTGCGCCAATTTGAAGCTTGTTATCTATTACTACTCCAAAATCCCTTTCCTCCTTTGTTTGTCTAACTAATCACACTTAAATAATAGATTGCCTGCTTATTTTTACTTCGAAACTGTAGAACCCTGCGTTTTCCAGTATTAAATCTTATTTTCCATTTACCTGGCCATTCTTCGAATTTTTGTAGATCCCCTTGTAAAGGAAGTTCATCCAGGCCAGACCTAAAGACCTTACACAACTTTGAATAATCTGCAAATATATGTTTCTATTTAATCATTGCTCCAAGCAGGGGCGGAACTTCCATGGTCGTAACAGTCGTAGCTGCGACCGAACCTGGAGCTCCGCCACTCTGGTGGGGGGGGGCCGTCCAGCAGATGCAACAACGGCCCTGCCGCTCTGGCCCAGCTCCTAATGTACAACACACGTGACATCACTCACTGTACATTACAGCCGGCAGGTGCTCAGCTGTGAAGATCGCGGCGCCTGTATTGCCAAAAAATGTGAGTGACACTATATCCTGCATGTGGCCATTTGTAGTGAGGGCAAGAGCTGGGTAGCCATGCAGCAAGTCGGAGCTGCGTTCCAGTGCGCTATACTGTGAGTGTGCTGCAGACAGAAGAGTGGGGATTGGGAAAGGAATCTGCCTTTGCGAGAGCAGCATAGAGAGAAGACTCAGAAATGAACTTGAGGAACGTGAGGAGAGAAGAAACGTAAGGTAACGTAACCAGTTACCAGTTAGCAGAAACAGACAGTGTTTGCTTTCAAGTGTGTCTCAAGACTCCATGCAAGTGGATCTGTGCAAACTCAGGACCCCAGAAAGCTGATCAAAGCTCCTATTCTCTTGTATACCTAGCCTAGATTCCCTCTTCGACCTATCTCCATACAATATGTTTCCATGATGCACAATGTGCTGGGGATATATACCTCATTGCAATCTAGCAAGTTTGTTGACCCCTTTTGTTCTGAGACATAAAGTAAAAAAAAAAAAAGAGACCTCTGCAAGTTGCCAGCTTTCTGAAAGGCTAAAACGTCTAATTTTTCACTATTTTTTTTCTTGATATCCTCAAAAGATAAACTATAAAACAGTCCCTCCCCCTGTCTCTCTCTCCCCATGGCTCTCTCTCTCCCCCCGTGTCTTGCCCTCTCCCCCCCGCATCTCTCCCTCTCACCCCTGTGTCTCTCCCTCTCCCCCCGTGTCTCTCCCGCTCCCCCCCCTGTGTTTCTCCATCTTCCCCCACATGTCTCTCCCTTCCCCCCCTGTGTCTCTCCCTCTCCCCCTGTGTCTATCCCTCTCCCACTGTATCTCCCCCCCCACTTTGTCTCCCTTCCCCTGTGTCTCTCTCTCTCTCTTTCTCTATTTTCTCTCTATTTATTTCTCTCTCTCTTCCTTTCTTTCTCTCTCTCTATCTCTCCTTTTCTCTCTCTCTCTTTCTTTCTTTTTCTTTCTTTCTCTCTCTCTCTCTCTTTCTCTATTTCTCCTTCTCTCTCTCTCTCTTTCTTTCTCTCTCCCTTTCTCTCTCTCTCTCTCTTTATTTCTCTCTCTCTCTCTTTCTCTCTCTCTCTTTCTCTCTCTCTCTCTCACTCTCTCTTTCTCTCTCTCTTGCTATCTCTCTCTCTTTTCTCTCTCTCTATCGCTCTCTCTTTCTATCTATCTATCTATCTATCTATATATATGGCAAGCACCAGGCAGTATTAAAGGCTCATCCTCTGCCCTGTACCTGCCATTTAATTTGCATGAGGAAAATTAAATATATAAAATTCACTTTTTTTTTTTGAAGGGGAAGGAAGCCCTTCATGGATTCTTGCACTGGGGCCCTGAGGTTTCTAGTTACGCCTCTGTCTCCAAGTCATTAATAAAAATATTAACCCCTTAACAACCAGCGCCGTACACTGTAGGACGCTGGTTGTTAAGCCCTTAACCCCTTAATGACCGCAGCACTTTTCCATTTTCTGTCCGTTTGGGACCAAGGCTATTTTTACATTTTTGAGGTGTTTGTGTTTAGCTGTAATTTTCCTCTTACTCATTTACTGTACCCACACATATTATATACCGTTTTTATCGCCATTAAATGGACTTTCTAAAGATACCATTATTTTCATCATATCTTATAATTTACTATAAAAAAAATTATAAAATATGAGGAAAAAATGGAAAAAAACACACTTTTTCTAACTTTGACCCCCAAAATCTGTTACACATCTACAACCACCAAAAAACACCCATGCTAAATAGTTTCTAAATTTTGTCCTGAGTTTAGAAATACCCAATGTTTACATGTTCTTTGCTTTTTTTGCAAGTTATAGGGCCATAAATACAAGTAGCACTTTGCTATTTCAAAACCACTTTTTTTCAAAATTAGCGCTAGTTACATTGGAACACTAATATCTTTCAGGAATCCCTGAATATCCATTGACATGTATATATTTTTTTTTAGAAGACATCCCAAAGTATTGATCTAGGCCCATTTTGGTATATTTCATGCCACCATTTCACCGCCAAATGCGATCAAATAAAGAAAATTGTTCACTTTTTCACAATTTTTTTCACAAACTTTAGGTTTCTCACTGAAATTATTTACAAACAACTTATGTAATTATAGCATAAATGGTTGTAAATGCTTCTCTGGGATACCCTTTGTTCAGAAATAGCAGACATATATGGCTTTGGCTTTGCTTTTTGGTAATTAGAAGGCTGCTAAATGCCACTGCGCACAATACGTGTATTATGCCCAGCAGTGAAGGGGTTAATTAGGGAGCATGTAGGGAGCTTCTAGGGTTAATTTTAGCTTTAGTGTAGTGTAGTAGACAACCCCAAGTATTGATCTAGGCCCATTTTGGTATATTTCATGCCACCATTTCACCGCCAAATGCGATCAAATAAAAAAAAACGTTAATTTTTTCACAATTTTAGGTTTCTCACTGAAATTATTTACAAACAGCTTGTGCAATTATGGCACAAATGGTTGTAAATGCTTCTCTGGGATGTCCTTTGTTCAGAAATAGCAGACATATATGACTTTGGCGTTGCTTTTTGGTAATTAGAAAGTCGCTAAATGCTGCTGCGCATCACACGTGTATTATGGCTAGCAGTGAAGGGGTTAATTAGGTAGTTTGTAGGGAGCTTGCAGGGTTAATTTTAGCTTTAGTGTAGATATCAGCCTCCCACCTGACACATCCCACCCCCTGATCCCTCCCAAACAGCTCCCTTCCCTCCCCCACCCCACAATTGTCCCCGCCATCTTAAGTACTGGCAGAAAGTCTGCCAGTACTAAAATAAAAGTTTTTTTTTGTTTTTTTCTAAAAGAAAAAAAAAAGCATATTTACATATGCTGTGTTTAGGATCCCCCCTTAGCCCCCAACCTCCCTGATCCCCCCAAAACAGCTCTCTAAGCCTCCCCCTCTGCCTTATTGGGGGCCATCTTGGGTACTGGCAGCTGTCTGCCAGTACCCAGTTTGCACACAAACAAATGTTTATTTTTTTATTTTTTTTTATTTTTTTTGCAGGGCACCCCACGGTCCCCCACGGACCAACCCCCACCACCTAAATGACTCCTAAGGTTTTTTTTTACATTCTAAGTCCCACTTTTATTTTGTTTTGGGACACATTTTTCTGTAGTGTAGCGGTTCCCACCCGCTCCCTCCCAGTGCACGCGCCCGCCCCCGCCCCCTCGTGCACGTGCGCGCGCCCGCGCGCGCCCCCGGACTCCCCCGCCCACGATCCCGCCCCCCTCCACATGACCAGGGCCATCGATGGCCGCCACCCACCTCCCACACCGGCTCCCACCCACCAACGATACCGGCCATCGATGTCCGGTGCAGAGAGGGCCACAGAGTGGCTCTCTCTGCATCGGATGGCCGTAGAAGGTTATTGCAGGATGCCTCCATATCGAGGCATCACTGCAATAACCGGAAAGCAGCTGGAAGCGAGCAGGATCGCTTCCAGCTGCTTTCCACACCGAGGACGTGCAGGGTACGTCCTCAGGCGTTAACTGCCTTTTTTCTGAGGACGTACCCTGCACGTCCTCAGTCATTAAGGGGTTAAGGACCAGCGACCTTCCCTGTACGTTGCAGCAGTCCTAAGCTTCTTTCTGCCACGATTTCACTCAAAATTGTGAGATTGTGCTATTTCTGGGGCACTGCAGAAATAGAGTTGCAGAGTTAACGAAGTGAGGTCCATTCGGTTGCCTTCTCTGCATCGGACAATGGTGGGACCGATCGTTGGTGGTTGGGAGCATCAGCAGGGAGGCAGGTGGGCATCCCATCACTGTAGGAGGCAGGAGGAGGGCGTGAGTGGGTGGGACCGCTCGGTCATGCAACAGGAAAAAAATAAAAATAAAGTTGTGTCATTGAGGGTGAAAGGAGTGAGGAGGGGCAATGAGGGGGATCATATGTGGGATCATTTGTGGAAAAGGGATCTGGGAGGGGGGTTTGGGTATTGAGGGGGGGCAGCTACACTACAGAAAAATGGGTATTAAAAAGATATATATATATATATATATATATATATATATTATTTTTTTTTTAAATTGCCTATTTTGCAGCAAACTGGGTACGGGCAGACAGCTGCCAGTACCTAAGATGGCCGCAAATAGGTAGAGTGGGAGGGTTAGAGAGCTGTTTGGGGGGATCAGGGAGGTTGGGTGGTAAGGGGGGATACTACCCTGCAAAAAATATATAATTTAAAAATAAAATGTAAAAAAACAACAACAAAAAACTTTTATTTTTATGCTGCCAGACTTTTTTGGGGGGATGGGGGAGGGAAGAGAGCTGTTTGAGAGGGGTCAGGGAGGGATCAGGGGTTGGGATGTGTCAGGTGGGAGGCTGATCTCTACACTAAAGCTAAAATTAACCCTACAAGCTACCTAATTACCCTTCACTGCTGGGCATAATACAAGTGTGGTGCGCAGCTGCATTTAGCGTCCTTCTAATTACCTAAAAGCAATGCCAAAGCCATATATGTCTGCTGTTTCTGAACAAAGGGGATCCCAGAGAAGCATTTACAACCATTTGTGCCATGATTGCACAAGCTGTTTGTAAATCATTTCAGTGAAAAACCTAAAATTGTGAAAAAGTGAATGATTTTTTTAATTTGATCGCAATTGGCGGTGAAATTGTGACATACAATATACCAAAGTCCTAGATCAATACTTTGGATTGGCTACTAAAATATATATATATATATATATATATATATATATATATATATATATATATATAGTTTTAATACGTTAAAAAAAAGGCTCTATTTCTGTTTAAATGTAGTGAAGGCAAAAATGCTAAAAATGCTCTAGTCTTTTGGGGAAGTTTTTCGTCTGAAGTGCCTGGTCCTTAAGGGGTTAAAAAGAACAGGGCCCAGTACAGATTACTCCACTGATTACCTTTGTCCAATCTGAGTATAATCCATTTCCTACTACTCGTTGCTCCCTATCTTTTCTTCAGTTATTTATCTAAAAGCTAACATTTTTAGCTATTCCCAGTCCCTTAATTGTGTACATTAATCTCTCATGTTGCACTGTATCAAAAGCCTTTGCAAAATCCAAGTATATCACATCATCTGATTTCCCTTTACCTATATTTTTACTTACTCATAGAATCTAATTAGATTAGTTTGACATGATCTATATCTCATAAAATCATGCTGATTTGAATTTATCTTGTTTGTACATATATACTCATCAATGTAATCTTTTTCTTTTATAATCCCTTCAAGTATCCTCCCCCCTACTGATGTCAGACTAACTGTTCTATAGCGTCCAGGGTCAGCCCTGCTTCCCTTGTTTAAAAAAAAAATATATATATATATATATATATATATTTTTTTTTTTTTTTTTTTAAATTATAAGGGCTCAAAGATGGTACACCCAAAAATGCTCTAATATATATATATATATATATATATATATATATTTAGAGTATCTCACAAAAGTGAGTACACCCCTCACATTTTTGTAAATATTTTATATCTTTTCATGTGACAATACTGAAGAAATTACACTTTGCTACAATGTAAAGTAATGAGTGTACAGCCTGTATAACAGTGTAAATTTGCTGTGCCCTCAAAAAAACTCAATACACAGCCATTAATATCTAAACCATTGGCAACAAAAGTGAGTACACCCCTAAGTGGAAATGTCCAAATTGGGCCCAATTAGCCATTTTTCCTCCCCGGTGTCATGTGACTCATTAGTGTTACAAGGTCTCAGGTGTGAATGGGGAACAGGTGTGTTTAATTTGTTGTTATCGCTCTCACACTCTCTCATACTGGTTATTCGAAGTTCAAAATAGCACCTCATGGCAAAGAACTCTCTGAGGATCTGAAAAAAAGAATTGTTGCTCTACATAAAGATGGCCTAGACTATAAGAAGATTGCCAAGACCCTGAAACTGAGCTGCAGCACTGTGGGCAAGACCATACAGTGGTTTCACAGGACAGGTTTCACTCAGAACAGGCCTCGCCATGGTCGACCAAAGAAGTTGAGTGCACGCGCTCAACGTCATATCCAGAGGTTGTCTTTTGGAAATAGACGTATGAGTGCTGCCAGCATTGCTGCAGAGGTTGAAGAGGTGGAGGTCAGCCTGTCAGTGCTCTGACCATATGCTGCACACTGCATCAAATTGGTCTGCATGGCTGTCATCCCAGAAGGACGCCTCTTCTGAAGATGATGCACAAGAAAGCCTGCAAACAGTTTGCTGAAGACAAGCAGACTAAGGACATGGATCACTGGAACCATGTCCTGTGGTCCAATAAGACCAAGATAAACTTATTTGGTTCAAGCGTGTGTGGCAGCAACCAGGTGAGGATTACAAAGACAAGTGGGTCTTGCCTACAGTCAAGCATGGTGGTGGGAGTGTCATGGTCTGGGCCTGCATGAGTGCTGCCGGCACTGGGGAGCTACAGTTCATTGAGGGAACCATGAATGCCAATATGTACTGTGACATACTGAAGCAGAGCATGATCCCCTCCCTTTGGAGACTGAGCTGCAGGGCAGTATTTCAACATGATAACAACCCCAAACACACCTCCAAGATAACCACTGTCTTGCTAAAGAAGCTGAGGGTAAAGGTTATGTACTAACCAATCATGTCTCCAGACCTAAACCCTATTGAGCATCTGTGGGGCATCTTTAAACGGAAGGTGGGGGAGCACAAGGTCTCTAACATCCACCAGCTCCGTGATGTCGTCATGGAGGAGTGGAAGAGGACTTCAGTGGCAACCTGTGAAGCTCTGGTGAACTCCATGTCCAAGAGGGTTAAGGCAGTGCTGGAAAATAATGGTGGCCACACAAAATATTGACACTTTTGTCCCAATTTGGACATTTCCACTTAGGGGTGTACTCACTTTTGTTGCCAACAGTTTAGTCATTAATGGCTATGTGTTGAGTTATTTTGAGGGACAGTAAATTTACACTGTATACAGGCTGTACACTCACTACTTTACATTGTAGCAAAGTGTCATTTCTTCACTGTTGTCACATGAAAAAATATAATAAAATATTTACAAAAATGTGAGGGGTGTATTCACTTTTGTGAGATACTGTGTATATATATATATATATATATATATATATATATATATATATATATATATATATATATATATATAAAAGGCTGATTGGGTGTATGCACTCCCACCATCAAACAAAAACTGCCAGGGTGCTATAGTATGATTAAATTAAAATTTGCAGGAATAAGCACTCACTGGTCTTCTGCCATCCATGACAAAATTCTTCATTAGTTGTGACGTTTCGGGAACAAATGCTGACCGAGCAAGGGACAGCATTTGGTCCCGAAATGTCACAACTAATAAAGAATCTTGTCACGGATGGCAAAAGACCAGTGAGTGCTTATTCCTACAAATATATATATATATATATATATATATATATATATATATATATATATATATATATATATATATATATATATTAGAGCATTTTTGGGTGTACCATCTTTGAGCCCTTATAACTTTTAATATATATATATATATATATATATATATATATATATATATATATATATATGTGTGTGTGTGTGTGTATTTTAACAAGGGAAGCAGGGCTGACCCAGGAAGCTATAGACCAGTTAGTCTGACATCAGTAGTGGGGAAGATACTTGAAGGGATTATAAAAGATTACATTGATGAGTATGTATGTACAAACAAGATTAATTCAAATCAGCATGGTTTTATGAGATATAGATCATGTCAAACTAATCTAATTAGATTCTATGAGGAAGTAAAAATATAGATAAAGGGGAATCAGATGATGTGATATACTTGGATTTTACAAAGGCTTTTGATACAATGCCAAATGAGAGATTAATGTACAAAATTAAGGGACTGGGAATATCTGAAAATGTTAGCTCATGGATAAATATACTGTATATATACTGTATATCGAATAAAATATCTGCACTCACTGAACTTGTGATAAAAAAGTTTTATGCAGTGATGTTTTAGAGCCTATAGCCCTTCTTTGGTTTTTGGTTTGAAGAAGGGGCTATCGGCTCCAAAACATATGTATTTATGTGTTTTACTGCATATTTACTGTACATATTTAACATTCCAATGTTCTTCACATATGTACAATGCTATTTTTATTGTAAATATATATACCTATTTATATACTGTATATACAGGGGCGAAACTACAGGGGGTGCAGAGGTCGCAATTGCGACTGGGCTCCCAAGGGTGGGGGCCCAGCTTTAAAAAAAAATATTTTTTTTTACAATAAAAAACGTTGAACTGCCACTGCCTGCACTGATATCATGTGAGTGTGACATGATGATTCACTAGTGTCTCTGACTACAGGGGTTAGTGTTTCTGTTTTACCCATTGGTATGTGTGTGTATATGTGTGTATGTATGTATGTGGCTGTGTGTGTATTTATGCATGTATGTGTGTGTGTGTGTGTGTGTGTGTGTATGTTTGTGGAACACATTATATATATATATATATATATATATATATATACCACAGGACTCAGCATTTTTTTTTTTCAACTAAAACTTCACCTTTATTAGGGATGATTAAAACATCATAGTTTCAAACGTTTTGGTGCCGAGCATGACACCTTTGTCAATGGTTAGAATCAAGGTAGAGGTGACACCACTACCTTGATTCTAACCATTGACAAAGGTTTCACGCTTTTGAAAAAAAACGGTGAGTGCTGTGTCTAGCCTCCTGTGGTATCCTTCTTTTACACTTTTTTGCACCCCGGTGGATGCATTATGTTTGAGTGAGTGCACTCTAAATGCACTGATATTATATATATATAGATTTGGGTTTTTTCTCCACTTTTTCTGTGTCATACCAATAAAAACAAAAGAAATAAAGATGGGAATGCCTAAACATTGTAATTGCAACAATTTTCTGGGTGAAGTAGTGCATTATCTGACAAAAATGCAGGGGTGCCAATATTTTTGGCCATGACTGTATGTATATATATATATATATATATATATATATATATATATATATATACATATATAGTATATCTATTCCTATAGATATATAGGTATAGATATCTACTTTACATTAACATTATCAGATATATATAAAGAAATATATATTTAATAATAATTTTCAATGTGAAGAACATTTGAATGTAAAATATGCGTACCGCGTTTTGCGTTTTCAATGTTAACTGCAAATTAAAATGAGAGGATTGTACACTGAACAGTGAGTGCTCGCTGTGGACTTTCTTTCTATTACTTTTTGGGGAGCACACTGGATTTGATTTTGTGACAGTGAGTGCTGGCTTTTTCTACATCATATATATATATATATATATATATATATATATATATATATATATATATTTTAAAGTATGTATTAAAAATATTTAATAATTATTATTATCTTTTTAATGTTATATTTAATATTATAATTCTTCATATTATTAAATAAGTATATATACATATATATATATATATATATATATATAATACTATTAATGTAAAATAGATATTTATACCTATATAGCTATAGGAATAGGTATATAGGTATATACAGATATATATTGTTTTATATATTTACAATAAAAAAAATTCCTAGGGGCAGAGCAAATTGTTGAACTTGCAGGACATGTAAAGAGGAGCTCCAGGCTTTACATTATAGATGTTTACCAATTTATCTGTACTCTTTGTACCTCAGAGTATTTGAAGACTTTGGGAACACATTCTAGGAGTACTTGCCTGACCTATGTTCTTCATTATTAGCAGTGTGGCCTTGGGCTGCGATTTTGCGCTGACGGATTGTGAAGTTTGGGCTGCTGCGCATTACCCCCCAGATATATAGGTTAATAGCAGTGTGTTTATCCTGCTATCTTCTCACTAAGCTGAAATAATATTGGCTTGATTGCCTGCTACTAAGACGTGTCTATATTTCCTATGAAGACCATCAATTACATATTCTCTAAGATCAGTAACTTATTAGACGACTATCAAGCTGCATTTGTTGATACCCTAAATGCTGTCTTTAACCAATCTAATATTGATAGCTTCAAGCAAGATCACTTCCCTAGCCTAGTGATTGAGAATAATGGTGGATCGGTGCTTTGGGGCTGTTGCCATTCTGATATTATTAGGGTAGGATAACTGGATATATAAATTATTTTATATAAAGATGGAGGAAAAAATCACACAGGCGCTTCTTGCTTCTATGTCTTTATTATACTACACTGCTTCTGCTTCCAGTGTCAGGAGGAAGGAGGAGGTAACAACATAAAATAAACTTTAATTACACTTCTGTTAACATACAATCTATATAGGCTACAACACTGTAAGAGCACTTTCAGTTTATATCTCAACAACACCCCCACTTGCTCTCAAGTGTTTAATTTTTCATGTTTCCCCCTTTTTTTTTTTTATAATTTTTTATTGAGGTATATGTAAACATAACAAAATGCCATTCACATCCAGTAAATAACAAAAACAGTCGAATACAAGTGCACAGACCATTACAGAAAGAAAACACTATGTCCACAGTATACATTTTTCAAGTACACAAGGCCTGGAATGACTCATTGTCAGTGTAACTCAAAATATACTGATACACCTATATTAACATATCAATACAACCTCAAATAAATTTTTCTTTTCATACATATTTCAAAATAGTTGTTTTGTCAACAGACTTGAGTTTTAACAACCACAAACCTTCTATCCAACATCAAAAAATATCCACTATGATAAATGAGTATGGGTGATCAGTATGAAAAGGGGGAAGGGGAGTATTGTAACAAAAGCAGATAAAGCATACGTCTAATGCTATACAGGTCTGACAGGTGCTATACAAATATATTATACTGTAAGTTTAACTAAGTAGAATTGCATAATACCGAAAGGTTTTGTCTTATCTGTTTGTCAAAGAACAAAAAAAAAAGTATGCTAACGGTTAAGAATACATATAAGGATATAAGTACAAGTGTTAAGTCCATGATTTATGTAATATCTGTCTAGAAAGCATTACTCTATGCACCTATCGAAAATATAATTACACTTAAACTACCTGCAAGAAACATATGCTTACTAAAGTTAAAACAAATAGTAAAATTTCGGGAAAAGAGCGATGGAATCTATGTCCCTGTGCTTATCGAGTAAGCAGGTATAGCTATAGCTATAGGGGGGGGCGGACATAGGGGGTCAATCTCATAATGGCCATATTGAAAATGACCTGTATACAGAAATCCAAGTTAAGTTATAACAGAATGATGCTGGATGCACTCATTTAACTAGGTACAAGATTAAACCGCATCTTGGCAGAATATGAGCTATATGTTCTAGTGTAAACTGTCCTATAAGGATTAGGAGTTAGCATTTAAATCTGCTAGCAAAAACTTGCGGTTAAAGTAAGACTTGAGCGTCAGACATATATTTACCGCTGAAGAGTACCAGTAATATTACTGCTACAGTCACATTTAACATTGGTTATAGTATAACACTGCCCTAGGAGTATGGGCCCTATACCCCTAGGTCCAAAGCAAAATGTATAGATATATAAATTACCCTGTTTATAGTGTATATAGGCATGGGGCAGGTAGTAGGTACTTAGAGAACAGACAGAACCATAGATACAATCCAACATTCTGAAGATACTTAAATCCAAGTGCCTTTGCTTATAGTATATATAGACATGAAGCATATTGTAGGGCCTTAGAGAACAAACAGTACTATAATTATAATTCAACATTCTCAGGATACTTAAACTATAAGCATAGTTCAACATTCTTAAAATACTTAAGTATAAATTACCCTGTTTATAGTGTTTATAGGCATATAGCAGGTTGTAGGGGCTTAAATATCAGACTGTACTATAAATATAATTCGACACTCTGAAAATACTTGAGTCTAAATGACCCTGCTTATAATGTATATAGGCCTGAAGCATAGTGTAGGGCCTTAGAGAAAGCAAATAAAACCTTATATAGCAAGTTGTGAGCCTTCTTATAGAATTGTATAGTTATATGGCACAGATAAATATAACTTAGGTTTGACCAACAAAAAAAAAAATTATGTCCCACAGGGAGCAGCATGAATGAATATATTTCAATCCATGCAGCGCCAAGGGAGTAAACATATTCAGGAAATCAGCAACTAAACAGTGACTTCAGAAACTAGCTTATATAAAACAATTACAATCATGCAATAATAACCGGACCAAACAGAGAGCATTGAACCTTACATATAATAATAGGAGTATTGGGAGTCCAGTCGAGTCCAGGGTATAAATTTCAACTGTTAACTGGCCGCATGATATGCGCTACCCGACTCCAGATGTCACAAAGTTAATGGAGTCGTGTGAGGCGGTCAATTCCACTAATAAAATTATCCTGTGCGGAGGCCGGCACTTTACAATCTTGTGGAGCATATCTGCTTGCCAAGCAGGGTAGGTAAACTTGAATTGTGAAGCGACCCACACTCGGATCTCAGGGCTTTCACTCCATGTTGCCGTCACGATGCCTTTAGTTACCTCCATTATCGCATAGTTAAGGGCCGCCTTCGTCTTCTCCCCTACACCGGTGGATGCATGACTGAAACCAAGGGTCACTCTGGTCTCCGCTTCAGATGTAGATTTCCCCGGCTCGGAACTGGAAGTAAACCGGGTAGGTGATAGATCCTCAGTGGGGTCGAATCTCTTCAGCTCCCTCTCTGTGCAGCTGTTAGCCAAATAGTCTCCAGTATGAAGAGAGCTTTTGCCGTGCAGAGCCGAGACCAGTGTCACAGCCTCCATTGTGCTGTCAGCTGGGTTTCCTGTTAGGGTTGTGACCTGACTGTGTGTAGAAGGCTCGGCATTATATCCACATGTAGGGACTTTTAGCTCTAGGGTACCAGTGGCCAGATGGGCCATTCCAGGCCCTCCCTCTGTGTCTGCATCTCTGTCCTTATGCTCCTCATGTCGCCCTGGGTAGCGAAGGGCAATATCAGATGCGGAGCGGGTCACAGAGCAATCAGCGGCCTGAGTCTGATTTTGCGGGAAAACCTCCCACACCTGTTGTCTAAAGTGGCCAATCTGGTCCGCAATCAGTTGCAAAAGGTCTAGTTCCCAGTCATCCAACAACTGGTCAGTCTGTGCTCGAACTGTTCAGGGCCGCCATGACATGTGGCGCAGGCATT
The DNA here is from genome assembly GCF_027579735.1 of Bombina bombina. Taxonomy (NCBI): domain Eukaryota; kingdom Metazoa; phylum Chordata; class Amphibia; order Anura; family Bombinatoridae; genus Bombina; species Bombina bombina. The sequence continues at coordinate 220,947,405 of NC_069504.1, read as the reverse complement.
AAGCTTAAAATATCAGGGCACCACTAATTAAAACGCTTTGGTCTCCTCAATGTTCTTAAGGTTAGGATGTGTCACTCCATATAAAAGTTTAAAGCTCGTATTTACAGAATATCAGCCGTTGTTAGATATAGGGAGCCAAGAGCTCCTGCAAAACACGTCTGGTCACATCAACGGCTGACTCCGCCCCCATGTTTCCCCCTTTTAAACATATTCATACATTACATACTTACATTCCAAACATATAACTCAAAAACTTTTCTAACTTAAATTTTGTTGCAGGCTTTGTCATAACATCTGCTACCATCTTGTCAGTTGGACAATACTCAAGAACTATGTTACCTTCACTGATCACTGATCGAATGAAGTGGTACTTGATATCAATGTGTTTACATCTCTGACGGCAAATAGGATTCCCTGAAAGAGCAATTGAACCTTGATTGTCTACAAAGATTTGTATTGGATCATAATGAGACCCTTCATCCATTCCCTTGAGTAACTGCATAAGGTACAGACTTTCCTGTGTAGTCGCAGCCAATGCCATGTATTCAGCTTCTCATGTAGATAAAGCTACTGTGGGCTGTTTCTTTGATTTCCATGCAATTAGTGGACCATTCTTGGTTAGGCTAAAGCAGTATCCAGTCATACTCCTCCTATCATTCACATCAGAGGCCCAATCGGCATCACTATACACCTCAAGTTTCAAGTTTTCACTACATTTTCTATAGCACAACTCATAGTCAATAGTACGCTTTGAGTACCTCATCACATGCTTAGCTGTGGTTAGATGTTGTTCTGTTGGCTCTGATAAGTGTTGTAACAATTTACTGATCACCCAGCTTAAATCTGGCCTTGTACAGGTCATAACATACAGCAAGCTACCTGCTATCTCTCAATATTTTCTTGCATCTACTGGATCATTGTGATCATTTTAGTCTAGTTTTTGCTCACATGGTGTCGAACTGGGTTTACAATCTATCATTCCAAACTTCTCCAGAATCTTTAATATGTATCTCTTTTGATTCATCTTTACCAAACCATCACTTTGTTCAAAATCAATACCTAGGAAATGTTTGATCCTTACAAGATCTTTCAACTTAAATTTGCTGTAAGCATTTTTTTCACGTCATTCCCGCAGGGCCGCCACTAGAAATTATGGGGCCCCTGACTTAACCATTGATCAGGCCCCCCCACCCCTCCTTTGACATGTGCAATTTTTGACCAAGTGACTAAAACGTATATGCACTTTATTCTTAAGTGTCTATTTAAACTTGGAAATGTTGTAAAGGTAGTAACACTCATACACTGAAACACACACACACACACACTCACACATAAGGATTCACATATAGACACTCTAGCAGACACGCAAAGAAACACACTCAGACAAAAACACCCAAACAGACACTCAGCACTTGTTAACATTGACCTGACAAGTAATGAGGTAAACTACAGTTTTGTAAAAAAAAAAAAAAGGAGATTTAGAAAACAAAATATGGTGCTCTGATTATCTTTTTGTAAAGGAAGATGCCAACTAAATGATGACAACAGCATGCAGTGGCTGAAAGGAAGGGCCCTGGACTGCCTAAACAATAATTTAAAGGTTAAATGGTGGATTGGTGAATTCCGGAAAGGTCTCATTAGTCTCAAAGTCTGTAGAAAGATGTGAATAATCAGTAGTAAAGTCAAAATGTTCTAAAAAGGAACAGACAATGGACACAAACACACAAAACCACATAAAACACAGAAAGACATACATACACACACCCTCACTGAGACATCCACAGAAAACACACAAAGACATACACACACCCTCACAGAGACACCCACAGAAAACACACACCCTCACCAAGACATCCACAGAAAACACATACATACATACATACATACACACACACACACACTCACAGATACATCCACAGAAACACAGACATACACACACACCCTCACAGAGGAATCCAGAGAAAATACACAAAAACAAACATACACGCACCCTCACAGAGACACCCATAGAAAAAGCTCAAAGACATATGCACACACCCTCACATACATCCACAGAAAATGCACAAAGACATACACACCCACCCTCACAGAGAGACCCACAGAAAAAAAATACATACACACTCATAGAGACAGAAACCAAAAGCACAAAGACATAAAAACAGACACCCACAGAAACTCTTACAGGAGGAAACATTTATGCACTTTGCATCCCCTAAATCAACAGTGTGTGACATGCATGATAAAAAAAAAATGCAGAAATTAAGAAATCACTTTTTAAAGAATCATATTTGTAAATGTGCAAACAAAAATAATTCTGTGAATTCAAAATTGTACATTAATGATCTGGGTAGATGGCTAGATGAAGAAAAGTACTTTAAAAAGGTTGACATATGTTTGTTTCCCCCCCCCCCCATTTTCCCCAAACAAGAGCACCACTTCAAATATAGTGGACAAATGTTCCCATCTGTCAGCTGTACTTATGGATTTTGAAAATGCTGTACTCTATATGGTCTTGGTGGAACCATAAGCTGTGGTACTCATACCATTAGATCTGGTTAAATGCAGGATTTAGGCTTGTTAGTATGTATTTCAAAATTAAGTCAGCTGTAGTGTAAACTGAACAGTTTGAAGTTAACCTGTCTCATTACAAACACTGAGCAATCTTAGTCTGAGAGTATAACATGTTATGCAGATGTAAAAATCTTAGATAAAATGCCTCCTTGCATCTTGAAAGTCCTTGCATAAAGGGGCAGTAAACTGGAATGTAATATATATATATATATATATATATATATATATATATATATATATATATACTGTGTGTATATATATATATATATATATATATATATATATACATATACATATCTGCCAAAAGAGCACCTACCATTTGTATTGAGGAGGTAACATTTCTGCATGGTTTTAAATATAGAATTTCTACAACATTATCAAATAATCATAAATACATTAATGCTAAAAAAAAAAGTGTTTTTATGGACCCCTGGCCCCACCATACAACTACTACCACACTGAAGTTACAATCCGAAATTGCACAAAGACATAAAAAACATTTGCTAAATAAGTCCTACCTCTTCTTCAAATGAAAGTGATCTGCCGCCTGACTCACTGCACACACTGTACAAACAAAGTGCCCAGTCTGTCTCACACTGTGCATAGTGGTTTAGTGCACACTCAGAAATCCTCTCAAATGCTAATACTTTACACCTTGTAATAAAATTTCCCATGCTCAATTAGCACTCTGCTGTAGTACCCACTGGTGGCTGGCAAAATTAAAAAAATTTTTTTTTTTTTTTTTAGTTCTTGCCTCATGGGTCCCCCCTGGACCATTGGGCCCCTGACAGGAGTCACCCCTGTCACCCCCTGATGGCGGCCCTGCGTCATTGAGTACTGTTTCTTCATTGGCTACCGATAATTAGATCATCAACCCATATTAACAGTATTACTCTATCATGTCCAAATTGGTTGACATATACACAGTGCTCTGCTGGATTTAATTCAAACCCATTCTCATTTAAATAATCATGCAGCATTTTGTTCCAATTTCTACATGATTGTTTTAGACCATACAATGACTTCTTTAATTTTAAAACTAGTTTCTCATTTTGTTTGCACTTTACCTCAAATCCTACAGGTTGTTCCACATAAATCTCACAATCAATTGGGGCATGTAAGTAGGCTGTTTTCACATCCATCTGGTGAAGAAGTAAATCATACTGTGCTGCCAGTTGCATAAAAATACGTACTGATGTAATATTTGCAGTTGGAGAAAAAACTTGTAATCAATTCCCTTTACTTGACTATAAACCTTTTGCATGTTTCTGATCCATTAACATTGTTTTTTAATGCATATACCCATCGACCCCCCACTGAATGTTTACCTTCTGGTAAAATGATCAAAGTAAATGTGTCATTCTCTCTTAGTGAATCCATTTCTGCCATCTGCCATCTATCTTGAGGACTACAGACATAGATAGGAGTGTCACTGGAGAAGGTGTCCGGACATCATTGCTGGGACACTATCATGGGGAGTGGCATCTCAGAGGTTTATTTGTCTAGTCCCCACTGTGAGTATTGATGACCAGGGAGCTGACACAAAGGTGGATGGTATTGTGAGATATATGCAAAACGTATGTATAGAGACACTTACTGAGGCATCATTACATCTAAGCTCTCCAGACATGTGCTCTCAGTCCAAAATTGGTAGAGTGCATTGGGTAGGTGTCCATGTGAAATTCCGTATGATGGGGAATATGACTGGAGTCTCTTTAAAGATTAAAGATCCCTACATATGGTTCTATGGTCTGAGTATGGCTGGGACTGTGAAGAGACTTTATCCCTACTCGCTACTGCAGTGTCCTGGACTCCCGGATAAAACCCTCAAAGCTATTGGAATTACAGGGACCTGTTGGCTAAGCATTCTCCAGCTGTAATTTGGCCCATTGAAGGACATTGGTGCTGCTTAAGTAGAACGGGAAGTGCTGTAAATTACTTATTCAAGACATTTAGGGCGGCAGCTATTGTTTTATTTTTTCTGCCATTTAACATGTCATATTTCACTGTATATATGTCTCTTATACTCATATATGAGAGCTACTGAGCCAGAATTAAGAACACCTATTGAGACATGGCTCCCATGTGGACTTCAGTTTTTCCTTTACAGGTTCTGTATATATTCATTAAATTATGTGCTTAATTGCCCTGGCTACTAGTTTTTTCCTGGAGTAAGTGTATATATGATTATTGCTGTTAAATACCATGTCTTGTTAGCTGGTATAGAAATACTCCTATATACCATACCTGATCTGTTCAAAATATGTACTGGCCAAAGGTTTTATCATTATCTACTTAGAGGTCAGGTTTTTATATAAATTAAACATATATATATATCACTCAGAGATGATATAGTAGAATAAGGATCTGTAATTATTTCTGTAGTGAGTCCACTTACTATCTTCGTTTATACCATCTTCTCTCTTTTGATTTATGCCCTTAATTGAAAAAGGGATTTTCCTCTTTGTATGTACTCTTCTGGAATGACCTAATAAGGAGTCTTCTCATGATTCCGGATATACTTTTCAGATAAGACCCTATCTCTCTTTTGTTTCATATAGCAGTTAATGACTATCTTATTTTCTTACATAAAGAAGAAGTTAGTCGTTAATGTCTAATATACTTAAAGCCTAGAAACCACCGCATAAAATGACACTGGTATGTATATTTACAAATGGCATCAGCCATTAAAGAATATATTTCTAATCGTAAGATGGAAATTCCATCTACGCTAGAAATCTTTTGTAGTTCCAAATCCAGACCTGAAAAGGCAATTACACAGATACACCTAGCAATTCAAACTGCTAAAAGTAGCGACAAACCTAACCTGATGACTAGGTGGGAACAGGAGCTAGGGACCGACTATGACTCCAAAAAGTGGACTGACATCCTATATCATTCATATAAAAAACTGATTAGTGCAGATATAAAGAAAAACACTATTAAGACAACCTTTAGATTACCACACACTCTAAAACAACTAACTCAAAACTATGCTACAGAGGCTGTGGATCAGAAGGTACTTCTTTAAACATGTGGTGGGAATGTCTGGAGATAGCTGTAATATGGAACAGACTTTCAGCCTACCTAAGCAGAATATTAAACAATACTTTAACTCCAACAGTCTCCCAAGCATTATTACATGAAAGAATGCCCAAGATTAACACACATGTAAGCCAGTCTATTAAAAAAATGCACTGCTATTAGAATTTGTATAGCAATATATTGGAAGGAGAAGACTCCTTCTTGGGATGAAATAGTGAATAAATCACAGTCTCCTATAGAAGCAAGCAATATGGCTCCAAAACATTACAGAAAACTTCCAAAAAACATGGTTTTATTGCATATTATGGAATAACGAATACCCTATAAGTTAACTTACTCACGGTCCATTAGAGAATTTATTTTCTATCTCATACTTGTATATCTAGGTGTGTAAGATTCCATACTTCTAGAGATGCAGACATATCTCAGAAGCAGGATGTTCATTTAATGAAAGTATACCAGAGTTCACCCGACGATAGGGGCTAGGAACCCAATGAGACAACATCTTTTCCTCTCCTCTTTTTGTTTTCTATTCTCTCTCTTCTCCTTTTTCTCTCACTTTACTATTGTTATTTAGATCTGTGTCGTTGAGCATTATGATATATGCATAGTTGATCAATATGTAACAGTTGGAAATATGAGAAATTCTTAGTTTTACTTCTGCAACTTAATTTCCACTGAAAAAGACGCAGCAATATGTTTGAAAATTCTATGTGCTTTGTTACTTCTTGCCAACTTTTGTAAATTAATACATTTAAAACGTAAAGGGATAAGAAACCCCATAATTTAATTTCATGGTTTGGATAGAACATACAATTTTTTTTTTATTATTATTTATTTATAATCCAAAACACTGTACAAAAATGTATACAATGCTGTATTAGTTTAACTTGTCATACATGAATAAGGTTACATTGTATACTATTCAACATAGTCAATTATCTCTGACAAAGTTTTTGGAATTTTTTTCTTCACCCCCCCCCCCCCCCCCCCCCCGTGGAACAAAAAAGAACATACAATTTTAAACAACTTTCCAATTTACTTCTGTTATCAAATCTGCTTCATTCTCTTGTTATCCTTTGTTGAAGGAACAACATTGCGCTACTGGCAGCTAGCTGAACACATCTAGTAAGCCAATCACAAGAGACAAATGTGTGCAGACACGAGTATTCTTTTTCCACCACTGATTCCAAGAGAACAAAGCACATTTGTAAATAGAAGTGAATTTAAAAGTGTCTTAAAATGACATGCTCTATCTGAATCGCGCAAGTTTAATTTTAGGTTTCCTATCCCTTTAATAAAAATGATTTCATCATAAAGCCTAGAAAGCAGGGCAAGAGTTTGCAATACACATCAAGCTACTATATGCATTTATATTTTATTCAGCGGGTTCAAAAGTGGCCCAATTATTTCTTCTCCCCTTATGTTCTCCTTAATTTTCAAATTTTTAGTTTCTGTGGTTCAAAAAATGGCTACTAGTTTTCACCAGGGATATTCTCTTTTCTTTTATCTTAATCATTATAGTATCTCAAGGGGATATTTGATTTTATATCCTAGTGACTTTGAAGGTCCAAGTGTGCCCTTCTTTAAATATAAAATCCTTATGCTACTGTTTCTGATTTGGATGGGAATGCAGGCCAGAGTGGCCTCAATTTATTAGAGGAGGAAAAACATTGAGGTTTAATTCGAATTCTCATGTTATATGCAGATATAATATTCAGTTATATTGCAGTATCCCATTTAATATATTATACTTTTTTTATATAGCGCCAACATATTACGCATCGCTGTCCAGACATTGAGTAGTGCTTCAGCCTTCAGGCACCAGACCTTACACTTCCTTTTGGATCAAATATCAATGGGACGTGCAGGACAAACCCATGGTTACCTGCATGTCAGAACAGCTAGCACAAGTTGTAATTAGATTGCATAAATCAGCAAGTAAATTTGGGAGGTGACACCAAATACACAGTGTATTAAAGATTTAAAAAAAACATTCCCAGTACATTAGAAAAGATTTCAACAAACACAAACAAATAATATAATATAGGGATTTTTGTAGTCCTAATTACCACCTGTCTCTTCCAAAATTTGTTCACGTGTTTTAAGAACTATATGTATAACCTTGTTTGAAACATTTTATATATTGCTGAAGACACGTGCATGTTCCTGAATATTAATATGTTCTCATGGAACATCAAGAGAATTGTTTAATTTGATAATAAAAGTAAATTGTAATTTATTTTTTGTAATTGTAGGATCTATTTAAATCTAATTTTTACTTCTGTTTCCTTTTGCACAAACGTAATCCAGTACATGTAAGGAGTCAAAATTCTGATCTTCTGTCTCTGCAGCTCACAAAATATTATAGAACCGGTACTGAAAAGTAAAGATCTTCCATGCCTAGCCAAGTAGACTCCTCTTTCAGGTCCCATAGACAGCTTCCCACTTTGCCTTGTAAAAAAATAAATCTACAAGTTGCATATGTAATGCTTGTGGGAATTTTCCCTATCAGACCAAACTTGGCCAGTAGTCTTCTTATCCCGGCATCAAGTGGAAGGATAAGGAAATATCTTAGAACAAAGTGAGTTTTAAAAATGAGGTAAGCAGTACTCACGGTAGACAGGGTAGTCCTTCACGGCAATAAGGGTAAGGCAGAGAGTGGTCAGGGACAGTCAGTGTTTGGCAACAGAAAGGCAATCCAGCAGTGCAGGGGTTAACCAGTAGAATGGTCAGAGATAGGCAGAGTTCGGCAACAGAAAGGGAGTCCAGCAGTTCAGAGGTTCATAGGTAGAATGGTCAGAGACAGGCAGAGGTCAGAAACAATAAGGCAATCCAGCAGTTCAGCAGTTCAGGGGTAAACCATTAGAATGGTCAGGAACAGGTAGAGGTCAGCAACAATAAGGTAAAACCAGCAGTTCAGCAGTTCAGGGGTAAACCAGTAGAATGGTCAGGAACAGACAGAGGTCAGCAACAAAAAGGCAATCAGCAATTCAGGGGTTAAGCAATAGAGTAGTCTTGAAACAGGCAGACTTCAGTAACGATAAGGCAATCAGCAGTTCAAGTAGAAAAATATAAGCACCCAGGAGCACACACAGTAACACCTATACTTGGGCAAAGTGCATAAAGTGAGAGGTACTTACATAGGCGCAGGTTCGCAACAAAGAACATCAAACAGGAGAGCATCATTAGAGGTCAGAAGCGGCGTGCGGTGATGACGTCATCGCCACAACAACTGCCGCAACCATGGCAACAGTCGGGGTCGGGGAGGCAGTGCCGCTGCCAAGACAGAGCGGCTTGACAGCATATGTTCGAATTGCTCTTTTGTCTACAATTTGATAAGGGACCCACTTTAGAATTGAAAGAAAGTCCTGGTGTTTACAGGTTTCTCCAAGCTGTTATTAAAGGAATATAAAACCCCAAAAATTGTGTTTCATGATAGAGATAGAACATTCAATTTTAAACTTTCTATTTTACTTCTATTATCATTTTTTTTTTTTTTTTCTTGTTATAAAGTAGGAAAGTAAGCTCAGGAGTGTGCACGTGTCTGCAGCACTATATGGCAGCAGTTTTGCAACACTCTAATACACTAGCAAGAGCACTATATGGCAGCACTATTTTATGTTATTTAGAGCTCCAGACATGTGCACACTAACTATCTAGATATCTCTTCAACATGAGAATGAATTAAATTAGATAAGAGAAGTAAATTGGAAACTTTTTTAAAATTGTATTCTCTATATGAATCATGAAAGAAAAAATATGGGTTTCATGTCCCTTTAAACACTAAGGGCTAGATTACAAGTGGCACGCTGTTGCGCTCAAGCAACAATGGGTTTATCACGGCTCTTTGCGTGCGTCTGATGTAGTGCGGTATTACAAGTTCAAAAGGCAACACTTCACTTGAGCACAATGGAATTTAGTGTGTGTCAGGATAGTGTGACATCAGAGCTGTTACGTGAGACAAAAAGTTGCACAGAACAAATCATAAATACATTTTAAAGTACAGTTACAATCATAATAACACTAATAAAAATTGTTTTAAAAAAAATTGGTTAAAAAAGTTATAAGGATTCAAAGATATGAGGTCTTAGGTGTTAGAAAAAAAGGCCTGCAAAGGGCTTTAACATAGAGATCCCAAAAATGAAAAAAGTGGTAGCACTCTGTGAGTCAAAAAAAGTAATTAAAACATAAATCTTTATTAGCCAAATTTAAAACCATACACAAACAGTAAGAGAAGGAAAAATTCCTTACACGTTTCGTGCCGAGCCGACAATCAAATTTCTTGCATGAATATAATCTTTTGAATTCTAATTTCTCTAAATTTAATACACACACACAAGCATATATATATTTTTTATATATATATATATATATATATATATATATATATATATATAAAAACTCACAGAATCACAGACGTACAAATCCAAACTCTTCCCAATCTAATTACTATAATAACAATCAGGCTTTTTTAGGACCAACTCCACCACCAAGCCATTATACCATGACGGCCCCCCAGAATAAAGGGGACCACCTGGAATGGATAGACACTCCGGAGTGGAGAGGAAAAGGAAGGAGAAGAAGACTCGGAGGGGATGTAGAGGAGGAAAGAGAACTAGGAAACCAGAAGAAAAGACAAACAAGATACAACCAGATGGAAAATTAATGAAAATCTTTAATCTCTCTAAAAGAAATTTGAATGAGCAGGAAGAGGAAATTTTAAGAAAGGGCCTCTCATTTGCTCCCACCAGAGGTCCTAATTCTTTCACCCTCTTCATTGATTGGAATAAGTTCATACATAAATTGACCCTGCACAGACATTTTAACAAAATAAAAGCCTCAGCGATTGAAGGTACTATCAGTCTGAATGCAGGAGGAGGGGAGGTAGAAGATATTCAAGAGGTAAAAGCTATGTACAATCTTTAAAACTCTACTTAATGAAAATGAAGACGCAGAAAATCAGATGGGAGTTCGAACTATCCTCACGTATGACAAACATACAAACCGAATTCGGTCTTTTATCCTGTCCATTCAAAGGGGAATTTTTTACCTGTTTTTAACAATCTTGTACAAGAAGATCTGAATAAGATGTGCCAGTCATACAAGATCAAACGGGATAATCTAACCAAGAAAGAAAAAGTTCTCCTATAAAGCATTAAGAATGATGATGAAATTGTAATTAGAGAAGCTGACAAAGGCGGAGGAGTGGTATTGCAAGATAGAACTGACTATCTAAGAGAAGCCTATCATCTGTTAGGAGAGATGGAAGTCTACAAGAGACTGACCAGTAATCCAACATCTGAATTTAATAAATTATATACTATCTTATTAGATGATGCTAAGTATTGGGGTACACTCAACGAAAATGATATCAAATTTCTTAGCGTCACTGATCCTGTGACTGCAATTCAATACCATCTTCTGAAAATCCATAAGAGCCAAATTGACCCACCGGGAAGACCAATTGTGTCAGGCATGAACTCTCTGACTACAAAACTCTCTGAATTTGTAGATACCTTTAGCCAACCATGAAATCATACATCAGGGACACTATGGATGTCATTGCAAAGGTATCGGATTAAATGGACAGATAATTATTTGTGGGTTACTATGTATGTAAGTAGACTTTATACCTGCATCCCCCACAAAAGTGGCATCAAAGCAACTGATTACTCGTTTAAAAATAGAACTTCTTTACCCATTAACTCACAAAATTTTCTTCTCAAGTTTATCTTGGAGCATAATTACTTTCTCTTTGATAATAGCTACTATCTCCAAGTAAGTGGGACGGCAATGGGTACTCGCTTTGCTCACAGTTATGCCAATTTATATATGGGGCACTGGGAGGAAGAAACCATCTGGGAAAATAAAACCTTTCTCTCCTCCATTGTGCACTGGGGTCGCTATATTGATGACATAGTCATCATTTGGAAAGGTGGCGAGGAATTATTTCCCCAGTTTTTGAAATATATCAATACCAACGATTTAAATTTACAGTTTACTCATAAAAGTAGCACTGTGGAGATTGAATTCCTGGATCTAATATTGACCCACGAAAACAATAGGATCATCACCAAATTATACAAGAAAGAGACTGACCAAAATGGGTATTTACATGCGAAAAGTTGCCATCATCCCAATTGGGTCAAAAATATTCCTTTCGATCAGTTTCAGCGTATTCGTAGAAACTGTAGTAAATTAGAAGACTTTGAAAGGGAAGCAGTTTTACTTAAGAATCGCTTTTTAGAGAAAGGCTATAGCGAAAAAAAACATCAAGGAATCCTACAAAAGAGCCTGGACCAGTAATCAAGAAGATCTCTTGAAAACCAAAAATTACTGTAAGGTTGATCGAAAAGATGGGACAAAATTTGTTACAACATATAATGAAGGCGCAAAGGAAATTCAATCAAGTATTAAGAAACACTGGCACTTACTGGAGAAGGACGAGTTATTAGAAAGTGGCAGCTCCTCTGCACAACAAGTAATTTTTTTTAAAAAAACAGAGTTTAAAAAATATACTAGCACCCAGCCAACTACGTACCACAAGTAAAACCAAATGGTTGGAGACACAGAGTTGTGTCTTCTACAAATGTAATAGGGCCAACTGCGTGGCTTGTGATCATAATTTCAATAAGAAACCAACTAAGGTAGTAACATCGACCAGTAATGGGTTCAAATGCGAGATCAATTCTCTATGCAACTGCAAATCAGATTTTGCGGTATATTTACTGAAATGCAGTTGCAATCTGCAATACATTGGGCATACAACTCGCCCATACAAAGTGCGATTATTAGAACATATTAATAACATCAAAGAAGGCCTCAAGTCTCACAATTTATCATTATACTACAAGAAAATTCACAACCAAGACCCAGGTTGTTTGAAAGGCACATTATTGGAAATTGTGAATTCCAATAAGAGAGGAGGCTGTAGGACCCTAGCATTAAGAAAGAGGGAGTCCTACTGGATTCACAAAATGGGATCCTTAGTACCCTATGGCCATAATAAGGACATAGACCTTGCAGCCTATCTTGTGTAATTGCCTTTATATCGTAGTTCTTTTAGGGCTATTATTTTGATACACCACAGATAGGTTGTCTCTATTAGGAACATTTGTATCTTTATGGTAGTGTACTATGTTTTAGGGCTTCTTTCTGTCAGCCCTTGTTTCAGCTTTTTATCTTGCCCCTTTGTGTGTGTATATATATATATATGCAATTGGGGTATCTCATGTATAGTTATTTTGTCTAGCTTGTAAATTCTTATAAGTTTATAGGGCATTTTGTTACTTACAGGCTCTCTTAATGATACAATTAATATTTGTTTTTAAGTCGCTATTTAAATTAGCTTTCAATATATACATCTATTGGTAATGGTTAATATTTCTATAAATTTTATATTTTAAACGGTTTTGTTTATTTGTACCTTTATATGTATTGTTTAGTTATATTTTAAAGCAGCACGCTGTCAATTTTAATCTTTCTCTATGAGAGCCAAGATACGGGTTTATTTTAATATTGCCACTATAATTGGCCTTTTTAAATTTCCTTTTTAAATTGGCTATTTTATATAGATATACAACTTTTTTAACTATTATAATTAAGGAACTTTTTTTTTAATATCAATATAATTGTCCCTCTTTAAGCAAACAGACCCCTCGTATACGAGCACGTTAGTATGTTCATTGCTCTCTGACGTCGGTCCAATCCTAGTATCGCAATGCTCGGGGGGCTTACTTCAAAAGGACTGCAGGATTTCTATTATGGCTCATACCTCTGATGAAGAAGAGTTTATCTTATAATCCCCTTCGAAACTCATCAGGTTAGTCTCTGTACATCTTGTACAGATTACCAGCCGTATCTTTGCTCTTTAGACGAATTATACCCGCTGCTGCTGCTACTTCTTACTCTGCCGTTTCCGGTGGCCACCGGTTTCTGCTGTTGAGCACCTATACACACAGACGCTGATCTGTTACCTTATTTCATTGAGGTCTCAGTTTGTAAGTGTATCTTAAACTGTTTATGTGTGTGTCCCTTTCACCTCCATTAAATCGGAGTTGCACTATTATTTGTGTTTCCATTTTTGTTTTTCATACCCGACAATCCCTTATGAGAAATACTATACTTGGGATCCAGTGGCATTCTATAAATTCAAGTGCCGAATATTTTCGAGTGATCAATACAACATTGGAGTATTTAGCCGGCTTATAAAGACACAGAGTATACAAGATACCGAATACCAGATTCATTCCTAAATACAACTTTATTTGTCCACTTGTGCATGCCTTACCTCATATGATTGAGGTTGCTTCCAGTAAGTGAATACCCATTAGGGGGTCTTTACCTGAAGATCTTAATTGATATCCATATGAACTATATATATGCTCAAGGAATTTCATTGTTATCCATATGAACTGTATATCTGCTTGTTTTCAATTGTGAAATAGCTCAGCTGAGTTACACAGATATATGCTTAAAGCACATATATTACTAGTATTATACCATTACTAGGATTTGATCATCTCCACTTGTCATCATACATAGGGTGCCTTGGTTTTTGGCTTTAAATTTAAATGATTATTAGTCTCACTGAGTGTTTTTATATCTATTAATTTATTATCACTATTAGGTTGCATATATTTACTACTGTTGTCCCCTATATGCACTCGACTCCAGAATAAGTATTAACACTTTTTTTCTCCTCTGCTATTGCTATCCACTTTAAATCCAGAGAGTGTATATCTATCCATTTTGTTATTTTGTATCGACAATATCTTTGGATATAGAGCATACATATATTTATTACTATTTGAAAATAAGTTAGTATTATGCAGTGTAATTTTATAGCGCTGAGGTATTTAGACAGTTGATCCTTTCTTTACACACATATATATATATATATATATATATATATATATATATATATATTTATATGTAGATATATATCACAAATAAATTAACCACTTGGCAAATTAGCTACATAGCTGAGCAACTGAAGCAAAGGGATAAAACACATAGGGCTCGATTTATCAAAGCCCTGCTCACCATAATTTAACAAGCAGCGGTCAACAGACCGCCGCTTCCCTAACCTCTTCGCCACCTCTAAGGTAGCGAAATTCAATCTCCGTGGTCTAGTCCGACTGAGGAGATTGACAGCTCCTGCCCGCGTGTGAGGGTTGGGATTGCACGCAAGCGCAAAATTGCACTCGTGTGCAATGGTGAATACCTGCGGGTAATTTTGCCCCGCCACAGGCGAGCTGAGGCATACAGGGGCACATATACGCGCCCCTGTCCGTCTCAGCTTTGATAAATCTAGCCCATAAAGTCCAACACCAAAGATGCAGTTCTCAAGTAGGACAAAGCCCATACTTCCTGCTGAAGACATTTATCAACAGATATAAAAAAAGACTGTGCAAACAAGGCTGTGTGGAAAGCCTGTTAGATAATTACTTTAACAATCATATTTTCCACATGACCTTATTTGCACAATCTTTTTATTGCCTGTTTCATATTTATCTCTGTCTTCAGAAGAAAGGATAGATAAGGTGAAACAAATTCAAACATGGTGGTGTCCATTACTTTAGAAAAACTCCAAGGAATGTAGAAAAATTACAATTTTCAAAGTTAAATTACAGAAACATCGGACAAAATATAATAAAAGTATAATGCTAAGTATTTTAACTACATATAATTTAACATTTTATATTACAATCACATACTATTTAAAATCCCTTTAAGTTGTCGGCAAGTTTGAACCATATTTATATTAAACCAGGAAATTAGTTTATCATTATGTAACCTGAACATACTTAGCAGCAGCTGTTAAATTAAAGCTGATGAAACAGAAATGTGCAACAAACCCTTTAAAAATCTCATTATGTGATGTTGTTTTCAGATTCGAATTCATGAGCTACATGAGATGGTTTAAAGGGATAGTAAACTCAAATTATATTTATTATTGGAAAGCAAAAAAAGAATGTATCAGTAATAAAACACAGTATTTTAATCATCCAATATAAAACAAAGTTAGACCTGGCTTTTGAGTGGCTTTAGCTGTGTTAAATCCACTAGTACTTAAAGGGATAGTAAAGCCATTTTTTCCTGATTCCTATTATCAATTTTTCTTCATACTCTTTGTATTTTTATTTGAAAAAGCAGAAATGTTAGCTTAAGAGACGGCCCATTTTTGGTTCAACACCTGGGTAGCTCTTGCTGATTGGTTGATACATTTAGCTACCAATCAGCAAGCACTACCCAGGTGTTGAACCAAAAATGGGTTGGCTTCTAAGCTTAATATTCCTGCTTTTCAAATAAAGATTCCAAGAGTATGAAGAAAAATTGATAATTGGAGAAAATTAGAAAGTTGCTTAAAATTGCATGACCTATCTGAATCAGGAAAGAAAAAAAATGGGTTTACTTTCCCTTTAAGTACTAGTGGATTTAACACAGCTACATCCACTCAAAACCCATGTCTAACTTTGTTTTATATTGGATAATTAAAATACTGTATTTTATTACTGATACATTCTTTTTCTCCTGTTAAGTGTAGTCAGTCCACGGGTCATCCATTACTTATGGAATATTTCTCTTCCTAACAGGAAACTGCAAGAGAATTACCCAGCAGAGCTTGCTATATAGCTCCTCCCCTCACCTGTCATACTCAGTCATTCTCTTGCAGCCTAACAGATAGGAAGCTGTGAGAGATCTGTGGTGTTTTTTAACTTAGTTTTATTTCTACGCCACCACACGAGACTTATGGCAGACGGTCCCTAAGGTGGAGGGAGCAGTTTCTACTTTAGCTAAGCGTACCACTATCCCGGTGGAGGATAGTTGTGCCTTTTCAGATCCAATGGATAAAAAATTAGAGGGTTACCTTAAGAAAATGTTTGTTCAACAAGGTTTTATTTTACAGCCCCTTGCATGCATTGCGCTTGTCACTGCTGCTGCAGCATTCTGGTTTGAGTCTCTGGAAGAGGCCATTCGCTCAGCTCCATTGGATGAAATAATGAACAAGCTTAAAACACTTAAGCTAGCTAACGCATTTGTTTCTGATGCCGTTGTGCATTTAACCAAACTTACGGCTAAGAACTCCGGATTCGCCATCAAAGCACGCAGAGCGCTATGGCTTAAATCCTGGTCAGCTGACGTGACTTCTAAATCTAAATTGCTTAATATTCCTTTCAAAGGGCAGACCTTATTCGGGCCCGGCTTGAAAGAAATTATTGCTGACATTACGGGAGGTAAGGGCCATGCTCTACCTCAGGACAGGGCCAAATCAAAGGCCAAACAGTCTAATTTTCGTGCCTTTCGTAACTTCAAGGCAGGAGCAGCATCAACTTCCTCCGCTCCAAAGCAGGAAGGAGCTGTTGCTCGTTACAGGCAGGGCTGGAAAGTTAACCAGTCCTGGAACAGGGGCAAGCAGGCCAAGAAACCTGCTGCTGCCCCCAAGACAGCATGAAGAGAGGGCCCCCTATCCGGAAACGGATCTAGTGGGGGGCAGACTTTCTCTCTTCGCCCAGGCTTGGGCAAGAGATGTCCAGGATCCCTGGGCGTTGGAGATCATATCCCAGGGATATCTCCTGGACTTCAAGACTTCTCCTCCACAGGGGAGATTTCATCTTTCAAGGTTATCAGCAAACCAAACAAAGAAAGAGGCGTTTCTACGCTGTGTACAAGACCTCTTACTAATGGGGGTAGTCCACCCAGTTCCGCGGACGGAACACGGGCAGGGATTCTATTCAAATCTATTTGTGGTTCCCAAAAAAGAGGGAACCTTCAGACCAATCTTGGACTTAAAAATCCTAAACAAATTTCTAAGAGTTCGATCATTCAAAAGCGAGACTATTCGAACCATCCTTCCCATGATCCAAGAGGGTCAGTACATGACCACGGTGGACCTAAAGGATGCCTACCTTCACATACCGATTCACAAGGACCATTACCGGTATTTGGGATTTGCCTTCCTAGACAGGCATTACCAGTTTGTAGCTCTTCCCTTCGGATTAGCTACGGCTCCAAGAATCTTTACAAAAATTCTAGGATCACTTCTGGCGGTACTAAGACCGCGAGGCATAGCGGTGACTCCGTACCTAGACGACATTCTGATACAAGCGTCAAGTTTTCAAACTGCCAAGTCTCATACAGAGATAGTTCTGGCATTTCTGAGGTCGCATGGGTGGAAGGTGAACGTGGAAAAGAGTTCTCTATTACCACTTACAAGAGTTCCCTTTCTAGGGACTCTTATAGATTCTGTAGAGATGAAAATTTACCTGACAGAGGCCAGGTTATTAAAACTTCTAAATGCTTGCCGTGCCCTTCACTCCATTCCACACCCGTCAGTAGCTCAGTGCATGGAAGTAATCGGCTTAATGGTAGCGGCAATGGACATAGTACCATTTGCGCGCCTGCATCTCAGACCGCTGCAATTGTGCATGCTAAGTCAGTGGAACGGGGATTACTCAGATTTGTCCCCCCTACTAAATCTGGATCAAGAGACCAGAGATTCTCTTCTATGGTGGCTCTCTCGGCCACATCTGTCCAAGGGGATGACCTTTCGCAGGCCAGATTGGACGATTGTAACAACAGACGCCAGCCTTCTAGGCTGGGGAGCAGTCTGGAATTCCCTGAAAGCTCAGGGATTATGGACTCAGGAGGAGAAACTCCTCCCAATAAATATTCTGGAGTTAAGAGCAATCTTCAATGATCTCCTAGCTTGGCCTCAGTTAGCAACTCTGAGGTTCATCAGATTTCAGTCGGACAACATCACGACTGTGGCTTACATCAACCATCAAGGGGGAACCAGAAGTTCCCTAGCGATGTTGGAAGTCTCAAAGATAATTCGCTGGGCAGAGTCTCACTCTTGCCACCTGTCAGCGATCTACATCCCAGGCGTGGAGAACTGGGAGGCGGATTTTCTAAGTCGCCAGACTTTTCATCCGGGAGAGTGGGAACTTCATCCGGAGGTCTTTGCTCAACTGGTTCGTCGTTGGGGCAAACCAGATCTGGATCTCATGGCGTCTCGTCAGAACGCCAAGCTTCCTTGTTACGGATCCAGGTCCAGGGACCCGGGAGCGGTGCTGATAGATGCTCTGACAGCCCCTTGGGTCTTCAACATGGCTTATGTGTTTCCACCATTCCCAATGCTTCCTCGTTTGATTGCCAAGATCAAACAGGAGAGAGCTTCGGTGATTCTGATAGCGCCTGCGTGGCCACGCAGGACCTGGTATGCAGACCTAGTGGACATGTCGTCCTGTCCACCGTGGTCTCTGCCTCTGAGACAGGACCTTCTAATTCAGGGTCCTTTCAAACATCCAAATCTAATTTCTCTGAGGCTGACTGCATGGAGATTAAACGCTTGATTCTATCAAAGCGTGGTTTCTCGGAGTCGGTTATTGATACCTTAATACAGGCTAGGAAGCCTGTTACCAGACAAATTTACCATAAAATATGGCGTAAATATTTACATTGGTGCGAATCCAAGAGTTACTCATGGAGTAAGGTTAGGATTCCTAGAATATTGTCCTTTCTACAAGAGTGTTTAGAAAAGGGCTTATCTACTAGTTCGTTAAAGGGACAGATTTCTGCTCTGTCTATTCTTCTACACAAACGTCTGGCTGAAGTTCCAGACGTTCAGGCTTTCTGTCAGGCTTTAACTAGGATTAAGCCTGTGTTTAAGTCTGTTGCTCCGCCGTGGAGCTTAAACTTAGTTCTTAAGGTTCTTCAAGGCGTTCCATTTGAACCCCTTCATTCCATTGATATCAAGTTGTTATCTTGGAAAGTTCTGTTTTTGATGGCTATTTCCTCGGCTCGGAGAGTCTCTGAGTTATCTGCCTTACATTGTGATTCTCCTTATCTGATTTTCCATTCAGACAAGGTAGTTCTGCGTACTAAACCTGGGTTCTTACCTAAGGTAGTTACTAACAAGAATATCAATCAAGAGATTGTTGTTCCATCTCTGTGTCCTAACCCTTCTTCAAAGAAGGAACGACTTTTGCATAATCTGGACGTAGTCCGTGCCCTGAAATTCTATTTGCAGGCAACTAAGGATTTTCGTCAAACTTCTTCCCTGTTTGTCGTTTATTCTGGACAGAGGAGAGGTCAAAAGGCTTAGACTACCTCTCTCTCTTTTTGGCTTCGTAGCATAATACGATTAGCCTATGAGACTGCTGGACAGCAGCCTCCTTAAAGGATTACAGCTCATTCTACTAGAGCTGTGGCTTCCACCTGGGCCTTTAAAAATGAGGCCTCTGTTGAACAGATTTGCAAGGCTGCGACTTGGTCTTCGCTTCACACTTTTTCAAAATTTTACAAATTTGACACTTTTGCTTCCTCGGAGGCTGTGTTTGGGAGAAAGGTACTTCAGGCAGTGGTTCCTTCTGTTTAATGTTCCTGCCTTGTCCCTCCCTTCATCCGTGTACTTTAGCTTTGGTATTGGTATTCCATAAGTAATGGATGACCCGTGGACTGACTACACTTAACAGGAGAAAACATAATTTATGCTTACCTGATAAATTCCTTTCTCCTGTAGTGTAGTCAGTCCACGGCCCGCCCTGTTTTTACGGCAGGTCTAAATTTTAATTAAACTCCAGTCACCACTGTACCCTATGGTTCCTCCTTTCTCGTATGCTTGGTCGAATGACTGAGTATGACAGGTGAGGGGAGGAGCTATATAGCAAGCTCTGCTGGGTAATTCTCTTGCAGTTTCCTGTTAGGAAGAGAAATATTCCATAAGTAATGGATGACCCGTGGACTGACTACACTACAGGAGAAAGGAATTTATCAGGTAAGCATAAATTATGTTTTTCTTTTCTTTTTTCTTTTCAATAATACAATATAATTTAAAAATTATAAATAAATTATATATATTGTATGTCTACTGCTGTAAATGTGTTGCTAGAACTAAATTCCTATTCTGATCTAAACTTTCAGAATATCAGAAGAAACTGCTACAAGTTTTGAAAATAAATGTACTCATCTGTAGCGCTTCCTGAATACTAGTTACAAAAAGATATTGTTCCTCTTGCCATTAAGTTGATATATTTTTTTAAATATGTCAATAATATACTTGTTTGCAGCTCACAATAAAACATTAGCTCACATAAAATATATCAGTATTACGGAACTTGGAATTTTCCTATGTACTGAGCTTATCAGCAAAAGTGTTTCAACATTTTTTAAGCAATGACTGTTATTTCCGGCACAGTGTCAATGCAGATAGTATTTCTTCTACTACTGTACATCCATAACTGGTCTGTCAGTATGTGTTTTTATGATGCAACTAGTTATGAAGTTGCACAAACATTTCTGCACTAAATGGGATTATTCATTCATGAACTTTGTCCTGCTCCTTTCAAAATATATTCCTTACTGCACTTATACAAAGGGCTTGCAGTACTTTGATAAGAAATGTGACTGCCGGGTATTGTAGATGGATTTAATCTGTTAAAACTGTTGATAAACACTGGATATACATAACATTTAGCAGAATGAAGAAATAATATTGGAATTTGGATAACAATCTATGAAGGCTGCTTTTAGATAATGTACAATGCTTTGTACACACTTCAAAAACTGAAATGTTTGTCTTGACTACAACACAAGGCCAGGGTATAGAATGAGGTTAAACGGACAGTCTACACCAGGATTTTTATTGTTTTCAAATACAGATAATCCCTTTATAACTCATTCCCCAGTTTTGCATAACCAACACAGTTATATTAATATACTTTTTACCTCTGTGATTATCTTGTATCTAAGTATCATCTGGCAGACCCTGCTCACATGACTTTTTATTTATTATCTATTGGCTTGCATTTTAGCCAATTAGTTTATTATAGGTGACGACGGTGTAGGGGGGGAAGATTAGGGGTTAATAAGTTTAATATAGGTGGCGGCGGGTCCGGGAGCGGCAGTTTAGAGGTTAAACAATTTATTTAGTTGCGGCGGGGTCCGGGATCGGCAGGATAGGGGTTAATAAATTTATTATAGGTGGCGGCGGTGTAGGGGGGGGCAGGATAGGGGTTAATAGGTATTAAGTAGGTGGCAGCGGGGTCTAGGAGTGGGGGTTTAGGGGTTAACATATTTATTATAGTTGCGGCGGGGTCCGGGAGCGGCGGTTTAGGGGGGAATAACTTTATTTATTTGCGGCAGTATAGGGGGCGGCAGATTAGGGGTTAATATGTATAATGTAGGTTGCTGCGGGGTCGGGGAGCGGCGGTTTAGGGGGTAATAAATGTATTTAGTTGCGGCGGTTTGGGGGGGGCAGATTAGGGGTGTTTAGACTCGGGGTACATGTTAGGGTGTTAGGTGTACACATTTCCCATAGGAATCAATGGGATGTCGGGCAGCAGCGAACATGAGCTTTCGCTATGGTCAGACTCCCATTGATTCCTATGGGATCCGCCGCCTCCAGGGCGGCAGATTGAAAACCAGGTATGCTGGGCCGGAAAAGTGCAAAGCGTACCTGCTAGTTTTTTGATAACTAGCAAAAGTAGTCAGATTGTGCCGAACTTGTGTTCGGAACATCTGGAGTGACGTAAGAATCAATCTGTGTCGGACTGAGTCCGGTCGGATCGAAGCTTACGTCACTAAATTCTACTTTTGCAGGGCAGCAGGGCTTGATAACTAAGGCGAATCAGCCTCGCAACAAATACGCTGCGGAATTCCAGCGTATTTGAGGTTGACGGCTTGATAACTAGGGGCCTATGGCTTTACCAAGTTGTGCCCTACAGTTGTAAGGTTGCTAACACATTACTTTCATGACTAAAAGTTTCACAAATTGTGACCCATATTACTCAAGTTGCTGACCCATTTATTTCATGACTATAACGCCTAGATTTAGAGATCTGCGTTAGCCGTAAAAACCAGCGTTAGGGACTCCTAACGCTGGTTTTGGGCTACCGCTGGTATTTAGAATCAGTCAGGAAAGGGTCAAACGCTCACTTTGCAGCCCCGACTTTTCCATACCGCAGATCCCCTTACGCCATTTGCGTATCCTATCTTTTCAATGGGATCTTTCTAACGCCGGTATTTAGAGTCTTGGCTGAAGTGAGCGTTAGAAATCTAAGACAAAACTCCAGCCGCAGAGAAAAGCCAGGAGTTAAGAGCTTTCTGGGCTAGCGCTGGTTCATAAAGCTCTTAACTACTGTGCTCTAAAGTACACTAACACCCATAAACTACCTATGTACCCCTAAACCGAGGCCCCCCACATCGCCGCCACTCTAATAAACTTTTTTAGCCCCTAATCTGCCGACCGCACACCGCCACAACCTACATTATCCCTATGTACCCCTAATCTGCTGCCCCTAACACCGCTGACCCCTATATTATATTTATTAACCCCTAATCTGCCGCCCCCAACGTCGCCGCCACCTACCTACAATTATTAACCCCTAATCTGCCGACCGGACCTCACCGCTACTATAATAAAGTAATCCGTCTCACTCCCGCCTCAAAAACCCTATAATAAATAGTATTAACCCCTAATCTGCCGACCGGACCTAATAAATGTATTAATCCCTAAAGCTAAGTCTAACCCTAACCCTAACACCCCCCTAAGTTAAATATGATTTTTATCTAATGAAATAAATTATTTCTTATTAAATAAATTATTCCTATTTAAAGCTAAATACTTACCTGTAAAATAAACCATAATATAGCTACAATATAAATAATAATTATATTGTAGCTATTTTAGGATTAATATTTATTTTACAGACAACTTTGTATTTATTTTAACCAGGTACAATAGCTATTAAATAGTTAATAATTATTTAATAGCTACCTAGTTAAAATAATTACAAAATTACCTGTAAAATAAATCCTAACCTAAGTTACAATTAAACCTAACACTACACTATCAATAAATTAATTAAATAAAATACCTACAATTATCTACAATTAAACTTAACACTACACTATCAATAAATTAATTACATACAAATACCTACAAATAAATACAATTAAATAAACTAACTAAAGTACAAAAAATAAAAAAAGAACTGTTACAAAAAATAAAAAAATAATTTACAAACATTATAAAAATATTACAACAATTTTAAGCTAATTACACTTACTCTAAGCCCCCTAATAAAATAACAAAGCCCCCCAAAATAAAAAAATGCCCTACCCTATTCTAAAATAAAAATTGAAAAGCTCTTTTACCTTACCAGCCCCAAAGAATTCTGCTCTTTTGCCTGTAAAAAAAACATACAATACCCCCCAACATTACAACCCACCACCCACATACCCCTAATCTAACCCAAACCCCCCTTAAATAAACCTAACACTAAGCCCCTGAAGATCTCCCTACCTTGTCTTCACCACGCCGGGTATCACCGATCCGCCAGAATAAGGTCCGAAGTCTTCATCCAAGCCCAAGCGGGGGCTGAAGAGGTCCATCATCCGGCTGAAGTCTTGATCCAAGTGGGGGCTGAAGAGGTCCATCATCCGGCTGAAGTCTTGATCCAAGCGGGGGCTGTAGAGGTCCTTCATCCGGCTGAAGTCTTGATCCAAGCGGGAGCTGAAGAGGTCCATCATCCGGCTGAAGTCTTCTATCAAGCGGCATCTTCAATCTTCTTTCTTCCGGCTCCATCTTCATCCCGCAGACGCGGAACATCCATCCTGGCCGATGACTTCCCGACGAATGATGGTTCCTTTAAGGGACGTCATCCAAGATGGCGTCCCTCGAATTCCGATTGGCTGATAGGATTCTATCAGCCAATCGGAATTAAGGTAGGAAAATTCTGATTGGCTGATGGAATCAGCCAATCAGATTCAAGTTCAATCCGATTGGCTGATCCAATCAGCCAATCAGATTGAGCTTGCATTCTATTGGCTGATCGGATCGGTGATACCCGGCGTGGTGAAGACAAGGTAGGGAGATCTTCAGGGGCTTAGTGTTAGGTTTATTTAAGGGGGGTTTAGGTTAGATTAGGGGTATGTGGGTGGTGGGTTGTAATGTTGGGGGGGTATTGTATGTTTTTTTTACAGGCAAAAGAGCAGAATTCTTTGGGGCATGCCCCGCAAAAGGCCCTTTTAAGGGCTGGTAAGGTAAAAGAGCTTTTCAATTTTTATTTTAGAATAGGGTAGGGCATTTTTTTATTTTGGGGTGCTTTGTTATTTTATTAGGGGGCTTAGAGTAGGTGTAATTAGCTTAAAATTGTTGTAATATTTTTATAATGTTTGGAAATTATTTTTTTATTTTTTGTAACAGTTCTTTTTTTATTTTTTGTACCTTAGTTAGTTTATTTAATTGTATTTATTTGTAGGTATTTGTATGTAATTAATTTATTGATAGTGTAGTGTTAGGTTTAATTGTAGATAATTGTAGGTATTTTATTTAATTAATTTATTGATAGTGTAGTGTTAGGTTTAATTGTAACTTAGGTTAGGATTTATTTTACAGGTAATTTTGTAATTATTTTAACTAGGTAGCAATTAAATAGTTATTAACTATTTAATAGCTATTGTACCTGGTTAAAATAAATACAAAGTTGCCTGTAAAATAAATATTAATCCTAAAATAGCTACAATATAATTATTATTTATATTGTAGCTATATTAGGGTTTATTTTACAGGTAAGTATTTAGCTTTAAATAGAAATAATTTATTTAATAAGAAATAATTTATTTCGTTAGATAAAAATTATATTTAACTTAGGGGGTGTTAGGGTTAGGGTTGGACTTAGCTTTAGGGGTTAATACATTTATTATAGTAGCGGTGAGGTCCGGTCGGCAGATTAGGGGTTAATTCTTGAAGTTAGGTGTCGGTGATGTTAGGGAGGGCAGATTAGGGGTTAATACTATTTATTATAGGGTTTTTGAGGCGGGAGTGAGGCGGATTAGGGGTTAATAACTTTATTATAGTAGCGGTGAGGTTCGGTCGGCAGATTAGGGGTTAATAAGTGTAGGTAGGTGGCGGCGACATTGGGGGCGGCAGATTAGGGGTTAATAATAATATGCAGGGGTCAGCAATAGCGGGGTCAGCAGATTAGGGGTTAATAAGTGTAAGGCTAGGGGTGTTTAGACTCGGGGTACATGTTAGGGTGTTAGGTGCAGACTTAGGAAGTGTTTCCCCATAGGAAACAATGGGGCTGCGTTAGGAGCTGAACGCTGCTTTTTTGCAGGTGTTAGGTTTTTTTTCAGCTCAAACTGCCCCATTGTTTCCTATGGGGGAATCGTGCACAAGCACGTTTTTCAAGCTGGCCGCGTCCGTAAGCACCGCTGGTATTTAGAGTTGCAGTGGCGGTAAATTATGCTATACGCTCCCTTTTTGGAGCCTAACGCAGCCCTTCTGTAAACTCTAAATAACAGCGGTATTTAAAAGGTGCGGGGGAAAAAAGCATGCGTAGCTAACGCACCCCTTTGGCCGCAGAACTCTAAATCTAGGCGTAAGTTTGCCAAATTCTGTCCTAGAGATCTAGGTTTGCTGACTCTTTTCATTACTAAAAGTTTCCCAAAATGAGACCCTTTGTTCTCAAGCTTATGACCACTCCTTTCATGACAAAGAGTTTACTAAGTTCTGTCCTACAGTTTTCATTATGCTGACCCAATTCTTTTCATAATTATCACCTAGATTATGAGTTGTGCATTATGGTTTTAACGCTGAAAAAATTGCAATTTCAGCATAAAAACAGTAGTGCAGCCATTACGAGTTGTGTCGGTATAGCTATACCACAATCATTTTTGCCTGTAACGCAACGTCAATCCTGCACTTAAAAAAATGAAGTTTTTGTGTGCAATTTCCATAGCGCCGGTATTACAGGTTGTGCGTTGAGGCTGAAATGCTTGCGTTACAGCTTATACCGACACGATCCATACCGCTATCTGAAACCAATAGTTTCACAAAACTCATTACTAAAATTTCAAAGTACACTAACACCCATAAACTACCTATTAACCCCTACCACCCTCCTGCATCGCAAACACTATATTAAACTTATTAACCCCTAATAAGCCGTCTGCCTACATCCCCACCACTATAATAGTTATTAACCCCTATTCCGCCGCTCCCGACACCGACACCACTAACTAAACCTTTTAACCCCTAAACTGCCAGCCCCCCACATCTCCACTACTAAATAAACCTATTAACCCTTAAACCGCCAGCCCCCCCACATTGGCACTAATAAATTAAACTATTAACCCCTAAACCTATCACCCCCTAACTTTATATTAAAATTACAATATCCCTATCTTAAAATAAATAAAAACTTACCTGTGAAATTAAAAAAACCTAAGTTTAAACTATAAATTAACCTAACATAACTATCAGGGCCGCCACTAGAAATTTTGGGGCCCCTGACTTAACCATTAATCAGGGCCCCCCCCCCCACTTCTCTGACATGTGCAATTTTTGACCAATTGACTAAAAACGTATATGCACTTTATTCTTAAGTGTCTATTTAAACTTGTAAATGTTGTAAAGGTAGTAATATACACACACAGACACACTCATACACTGAAACACAAACACTCACACATAAGGATTCACATATAGACACTCTAGCAGACACGCAAAGAAACACACTCAGACACAGACACCCAAACAGACACTCAGCACTTGTTTACACTGACCTGACAAGTAATGAGGTAAACTACAATTTTGTAAAAAAAAGGAGATTTAGAAAACAAAATATGGAGTTCTGATTATCTTTTTGTAAATGAAGATGCCAACTAAATGATGACAACAGCATGCAGTGGCTGAAAGGAAGGGCCCTGAACTGCCTAAACAGTAATTTAAAGGTTAAATGGTGGATTGGTGACTTCCGGAAAGGTCTCGTTAGTCTCAAAGTCTGTAGAAAGATGTGAATAATCAGTAGTAAGGTCAAAATGTCATAAAAAGGAACAGACAATGGACAAACTGAGCAACCTTAGTCTGAGAGTATAGCATTTTATGCAGATGTAAAAATCTTAGATAAAATGCCTCCTTGCATCTGGAAAGTCCTTGCATAAAGGGGCAGTAAACTGGAATGTAATATATATATATATATATATATATATATATATATATATATATATATATATATACCATTTCTGTATTGAGGAGGAAACATTTCTGCATGGTTTTAAATATAGAATTTCTACAGCATTGTCAAATAATCATTAATACACTGCTGCTAAAAAAATGTGTTTTTATGGACCCCTGGCCCCACCATACAACTACTACCACACTGAAGTTACAATCCAAAATTGCACAAAGAAATAAAAAACATTTGCTAAGTAAGTCCTACCTCCTCTGCAAATGAAAGTGATCTGCCGTCTGACTCAGGCAAACACTGTACAAAGTGCCAAGCCTGTCTCACACTGTGCATAGTGGTTTAGTGCACACTCAAAAATCCTCTCAAATGCTAATACTTTACTCCTTGTAATAAAATTTCCCATCCTCAATTAGCACTCTGCTGTAGTACCCACTGGTGGCTGCCAAATTAAAAAAAAAAAAAAAAAAAAAATTCTTTTTTTTTTAGTTCTTGCCTCATGGGGCCCCCCTGGCCCATTGGGCCCCTAACAGGAGTCACCCCTGTCACCCCCTGATGGCGGCCCTGAAACTATTATACTAAACTATCATACTAAAATTAAAATAACTACCAATTAAAAAAACTAAATCACACATTAAAAAAAACACTACTAGAAAAATTTAAGTCTAAAATTACAAAAAATACTAAATTACGAAAAAATAACAAACACTAAATTACGAAAAATAACAAACGAAATTATGAAAAAAAAAACAATTACCCCTAATCTGATAGCCCTATAAAAATAAAAAAGCCCCTAGCCTACAATAAACTACCAATAGTATTTAAAAGGGCATTTTGTAGGGCATTGCCCTAAAGAAATCAGCTCTTTTAACTGGAAAAAAATACAAAGACTCCCCAACATTAAAACGCACCACCCAACCAACCCCCCAAAAAAAAAAACCTAACTCTAACAAACACCTAAGCTACCCATTGCCCTAGCAAGGGCATTGACCTTAAAAGGGCATTCAGCTCATTTACATTGCCCTGAAAAGGGCATTCAGCTCTTTTACGTAAAGCCCAAAACGCTAATCTAAAAAAAAATAAAAAAAATTTTGATTTGATTTTAACAGCCAACTGGATTTCAGAAGCTCTCATCCTATTGGCTGATTTTAATTTCAAGAATCAAATAAGCCAATAGGAATGCAAGGGACGCCATTTTGAAAAGGCTCCCATGCATTGAATATATAGTGTATGGCAGTGACCGTATGAAGAGGACGCTCCGTGCCGGATGTCTTCAAGGATGGATCTGCTCCAAGCCGCCGGGATGAAGATAGAAGACGCCGTCTGGATGAAGACTTCTCGCCACATGGATGAAGACTTCTCGCCACCTGGGTGAAGACTTCTCGCTGCCTGGATGAAGATGGATGTCCGGACTTCAGAAACTGTGAGTAGGTCTTTGGGGGTTAGTGTTAGGTTTTCCTAAAAATGTTTTGGGTGAGTTTTTGTTTTAGATTAGGGTTTTGGGCTTTAGGTAAAAGAGCTGAATGCCCTTTTCAGGGCAATGCCCATACAAATGTCCTTTTCAGGGCAATGGGTAGCTTAGGTTTTTATTAGAGTTAGGTTTTTTATTTTGGGGGGTTGGTTGGGTGGTGGGTTTTACTGTTGGGGGGTCTTTGTAATTTCTTCCACGTAAAAGAGCTGATTTCTTTAGGGCAATGCCTTACAAAAGGCCCTTTTAAGGGCTATTGGTAGTTTATTGTAGGCAAGGGTTTTTTGTTTTTTTTTGAGGGGGGTATTTTTATAGTACTATTAGATTAGGTGTAATTATTTTTATTTTTGATCATTTCGTTTGTTATTTTTCGTAATTTAGTGTTTGTTATATTTTGTAATTTAGTAATTTTTATTTTTTTGTAATTTTAGACTTACATTTTTTTAGTAGTGTTAGGTTTTTTTTTAATGTGTAATTTAGTTTTTTTAATTGGTAGTTATTTTAATTTTAGTATAATAGTTTAGTATAATAGTTATGTTAGGTTAATTTATAGTTTAAACTTGTTTTTTTTTATTTTCAGAGGTAAGATTTTATTTATTTTAAGATAGGTATATTGTAATTTTAATATAAAGTTAGGGGATTGTTAGGTTTAGGGGTTAATAGTTTAATTTAGATTTGTACAATGTGGGGGGTGGAGGTTTAGGGGTTAATAGGGTTATTTAGTGGTGGAGATGTGGGAGGCCAGAGGTTTTGGGGTTAATAAATTTATTATAGTGGTGGCATTGTCAGGGAGTGGCGGAATAGGGGTTAATAACTTTTATTAGTGGTGGCGATGTTGGGGAGTGGCGGAATAGGGTTTAATAACTTTTATTAGTGGCGGCCATGTGGGGAGCAGCAGAATAGGGGTTAATAACTTTTATTAGTGGTGGCAATGTCGGTAGCATTGTCAGGGAGTGGCGGAATAGGGGTTAATAACTTTTATTAGTGGTGGCGATGTTGGGGAGTGGCGGAATAGGGTTTAATAACTTTTATTAGTGGCGGCCATGTGGGGAGCAGCAGAATAGGGGATAATAACTTTTATTAGTGGTGGCAATGTCGCTAGCGGCAGATTAGGGGTTAATAACTTTATTTTGGTGTTGGCGATGTCAGGGGAGGCAGATTAGGGGTGTTTAGAATTGGGGTTTAATAATTCCTATTTAAAACTAAATACTTACCTATAAAATAAACCCTAAGCTAGCTACAATATAACTAATAGTTACATTGTATCTAGCTTAGTTTTTATTTTTATTTCACAGGTAAGTTTGTATTTATTTTAACTAGGTAGACTAGTTAGTAAATAGTTATTAACTATTTACTAACTACCTAGCTAAAATAAATACACATTTACCTGTAAAATAAAACTTAACCTGAGTTACACTAACACCTAACCTTACACTACAATTAAATACATTACCTAAATTTAATACAATTACCTAAATTACAAAAAAACCCACTAAATTACACAAAATAAAAAAATACATTATCAAATATTTAAACTAATTACACCTAATCTAATAGCCCTATCAAAATAAAAAAGCCCCCCCCAAGATACAAAAAAAAACCCTAGCCTAAACTAAACTACCAATAGCCCTTAAAAGGGCATTTTGCGTGGCATTGCCCCCAAAAAATCAGCTCTTTTACCTGTAAAAAAAATACAAACACCCCCCAACAGTAAAACCCACCACCCACACAACCAACCTACCAAATAAAAACCTAACTAAAAAAAAACTAATAAATTTATTATAGTGGTGGCATTGTCGGGGAGTGGCGGAATAGGGGTTAATAACTTTTATTAGTGGTGGCGATGTCGGGGAGTGGCGGAATAGGCTTTAATAACTTTTATTAGTGGCGGCGATGTGGGGAGCGGCGGGATAGGGGTTAAAAACTTTTATTAGTGGTGACTTCTCTCGGCTTCGTTGAGGATGGATGTCCGGTCTTACAAAACTGTATGTGGATCTTCGGGGGTTAGTTTTAGTTTTTTTTAAGGGTTTATTGGGTGGGTTTTAGTTTTAGATTAGGGTTTGAGCAGTTGAAAAAGAGCTAAATGCCTTTTTAAGGGCAATGCCCATCCAAATGCCCTTTTCAGGGCAATGGGGAGCTTAGGTTTTTTAGTTAGGATTTTATTTGGGGGGTTGGTTGTGTGGGTGGTGGGTTTTACTGTTGGGGGAGGTGTTTGTATTTTGTTTACAGGTAAAAGAGCTGATTTCGGGGGAACTTCCGGGTGGCAGCCATGATAGGTCGCACAATTCCACTCTGCTCCTGCATCCTATCCATTTTTGCTTGAAATAACAAACCAAATGGCTCGAATATCAGCTACACAAGCAGGTTTTTGACTCTCTAAAGAGTCTGCTTCGGATGAGCCTAAAATCACTCACCCCCCGGCGAGGCACATTTGGGCCTTGTCGTTAGGCAGCACACAGAGCTACATGCAAGAAATCTACCTACAATACTACAAGTTGATTGTCCCCTGAAACAGATTTAGTGGATATGGAGCCTGCTTGCTTACTGAAAGAAATAAGCCGTATGCTTTTTCAATACCAGGAGGTCTTCTTAGAACCACTCCGCACAATATCTGATACCCCTTCCGTGGATTTTACCTCAAACACCCCGTTGGCTGTATTGGAGTGTAAATCAAGTGATAGCAGGCCTCACATTTCTCCCAGCTACGGAGGCTACTCCAGAGGTGGATAACACTATAGAGCCTAGAGGGCCTCCTGCAATACTTACCTATCGCCATGTTGGAGCTATGAAACATTTGGATGTCGATTCTGTGGCACTTGTCTCACAGGAGGTTAATGCAGAGACTCAATTATGCCGGGTTCCGATCCAGAGGCCGGCCCTGAAGAGGCTAGGCGCTTCAGTACACAGTCCGGTTTCAGATACCCAGGATAGAAGGAGTGTTCCTATAATGCACATGCGGTTCCAGCCTCTTTCGGCACCGCTCTGTATTAACGATCTGAATCTGCTGATCCCCCCAAAGCCGCAACTTTCTAACCTAACTAGAACACAGAGCCGCAGGTGGAGGGTAAAAAGGTACTTACCGAGTATATCACTCATATTGGCTGCGCTAAAACAGCAGCATTCTGTATTATGTTCTCAACAACAGCTGATGGGCTCTGCTTGCGATGCAGCTTTCACCAGACCATGAAAATAGGAGTAGGTTGAAAAGTTATTTTTGTTTTTTTACCGCACACTCGCAGTGGACATGGGATGCAAATTAACTGAATGTTCTTTTAAAATTATCTACTGCATATCCAACTCTCTTTTAGCAGACTCATACGTGGTCTCATTGAATTGCAATTCACCCTTCCTATCTATGTATTCTATAAACTTTAATTATAGTTTAATGATGGCTACTGAGCCTGATACACAAGGAGTGGGTTGATACGTTTTTTGCTACAAACACATGTCTGCAGTGGGTATGATATAGACATAAATCGATCTATGCCATACATTCCCAAAAATAGCTCCTGCCTATCAAACTCTCTTGTGGTTACCAAATATGTGGACTTATTCACTGGGCACAATTCACCCTTTATATAACTTTCTAATACAGATTCTAACTATAGCCTAAGGATGGCAATTGTGCCTGATGCACGGGCGAAGAGTTGGGCTATTAGATGATTGTACTGTTATCATAATTACAAGCAGGACTATTTTGATAATTAGCTATTGGAACTTTAGTAGTTTATGTTTAAACTCTAGCTTGTTTATATTTACCTATATACTCTGTTATTGAACTTAGCAACAGATATTAGTTTAGAAGATCCCACTTCCTATAATTCATTGGGCTTATGAAAATGTACTAAGTATATTTGCTATTTCACTGAGATCCCCTTCTCCCCTGACCTATACTAGTATATGTTAGAAACCATGCCTGTAGACCTATCTGTTCTATTAACTGCTTCCTTGCACTACATAGCTATTAGAGACCTCTACAAAACAAATATATCTGCTTTCCCACCATTATGATATCTCTACATGAGAGTGCCTTTCATCCAAAGTGTTTAAACACTTAAGTCCCTCATCAAGAAGCAGTCCAAACTTCTATATGTTTTTCACTATATGGATATAGGTAGGAATACATAGTTATAAACTTTTATAAATGTTATGTTTTACACTGAATGCTCACATTAGAATTGTATTTTGCCACCTAGATAATTATCTGTATGGCCACAGTTTTAGCACATAGTAATGTTAGTTACTTATTCTACTTTGATGTTATTCTAGATAATGATCTTTAGGTCTTTTTTCTTAGTCTTAGAGGGGCGCCGCCTGTGGCCAGAGCGGTGCGACCTAATACTAACACAACCTGAAGATCCTCTCTATATCCAGTTGATTTAATACCATACCTGGGTAACTTTTTTAGTCCACATTAAAGTATAACATTCTCTTAATAAAGATTGTGCTCACACTAATCTACAGCTTTAAGACAACTGGCACATGAGTTTGCCATGGTTTATAGATTTGGCACTTAACTGACGATACTAATCTGCCACATAGGTGGGGTGAGTGGCTGAAGAGGTGAATTAATACAGCTTTATCCGGACATAAGCTAAATAAGGGGACTTCTTGATACAATCTTTATGTTGCTATCCGGGTTCATTGCACTTAACATATTCTGTATTTAAATTATATTTGTATGACCATGCCAACCTTGGACTTCAAGCCTCAGCATCCTTAATTTTCATCTTTAAATTTGCTGTAGCTTCATAACTAGCTGACTCTCAAATCATTGCCAACTAATCTAATTTTGCTCAGAAATTGAAAGATAATGCAATCTCTTCCACTTTATATATTAGGACCTCCCTATAATCTACATACTCCTAGTCCTATATTACCCCCTCAACTCCTCTAACTACCACTTTAATATTAATAAGGTGTTCTTAGATGGGCTACTGCTCTACATGAAAGGAGTTCCCTTTATTATCGTTATTCTTCACGTTTTAATAGGGGATAATCAGCCATACGTATATATGTCTAAAACTTACTATACTAACCTTATGTTTTCATTCTAAGCTTACTCACACCCCATACAGTCTGATTATAAGGTTTTAACGCTTATATAAGATTATCAAATTGATAAAAACAAGAAAAAAAGAGGTTCTCATTTAGAGATCCAAAAGCGGTCTCTCCGCTAGGAATAGCCCCCTACCTATGGTGATGAGTTTATAACTGAGGTCCAAGAGTGGCCTCTCTTGTCATTTAGGGAGCACACAAAATATAAGGCACTATACTTGCATACTATGCTTTTGAAATTGAATCTTCTTGTTAGAAATATACTATTTTGTTATATGGACTTATACTGTATGATCACTACGTTGCATTATCATTGTGTTTAGTTTTTCATATCTCATACAAAGTTGCCTGTAAAATAAAAATAAAACCTAAACTAGATACAATGTAACTATTAGTTATATTGTAGCTATCTTACGGCTAGATTACGAGTTGTGCGTTAGGCTGAAAAAGCAGCGTTAACAGGTCCTAACGCTGCTTTTTCACTACCACTGCTATTACGAGTCTTGAAGGTTTAGGGGCACCGCACACTTCTTTGGCCTTACCGCAAAACTACTTATGTAAACTTCGCAAAGCCTTTTTTCTATGGGACTTCCATAGCGCCGGTATTACGAGTCTGTTCTGGGAGGCCAAAAAGTGAGCAGAACACGCTACCCTGTCAAGATTCCTAACCCATTTAAAAGTCAGTAGTTAAGAGTTTTATGGTACAACGCTGTAGCATAAAACTCATAACTAAAGTGCTAAAAAGTACACTAACAACCATAAACTACCTATTAACCCCTAAACCGAGGCCCTCCCGCATTGCAAACACTAAAATTAAATTATTAACCCCTAATCTTCCGCTCCGGACACCGCTGCCACCTACATTATATTTATGAACCCCTAATCTGCTGCCCCCAACATCGCTGACACCTACATTATATTTATTAACCCCTAATCTGCCGTCCCCAACGTCGCCGCCACTATAATAAACATATTAACCCCTAAACCACTGCACTCCCGCCTCGCAAACATTAGTTAAATATTATTAACCCCTAATCTGCCATCCCTAACATCGCCGCCACCTAGCTACACTTTTTAACCCCTAATCTGCCACCCCCAACGTTGCCGCCACTATACTAAATGTATTAACCCCTAAACCTTAGTCTAACCCTAACCCTAACACCCCCACACTTAAATATAATTTAAATAAATCTAAATAAAATTACTATCATTAACTAAATTATTCCTTTTTAAATCTAAATACTTACCTATAAAATAAACCCAATGCTAGCTACAATATAACTAATAGTTACATTGTAGTTAGCTTAGGGTTTATTTTTATTTTACTGGCAAGTTTGTATTTATTTTAACTAGGTAGAATAGTTACTAAATAGTTATTAACTATTTACTAACTACCCAGCTAAAATAAATACAAATTTACCTGTAAAATAAAACCTAACCTAAGTTACAATAACACCTAACCTAACCCTACAATTAAATACATTTACTAAATTAAATACAATTATCTAAATTAAATTAAATGAGCTAAAGTACAAAAAAAAACTACATTACAGAAAATAATAAACAAATTACAGATATTTAAACGAATTACACCTAATCTAATAGCCCTATCAAAGTAAAAAAGCCCCCCCAAAATAAAAAAAACCTAGCATAAACTAAACTACCAATAGCCCTTAAAAGGGCCTGTTGCGGGGCATTGTCCCAAAGAAATCAGCTCTTTCACCTGTAAAAAAATACAAACACCCCCCAACAGTAAAATAGGATTGAGCTCGCATTCTATTGGCTGTTCCATCCGACGCGGAGCATCCTCTTCATCCGACGACTACCCGACGAATGACGGTTCCTTTAAGTGACATCATCCAAGATGGCGTCCCTTAGATTCCGATTGGCTGATAGAATTCTATCAGCCAATCGGAATTAAGGTAGAAAAAATCCTATTGGCTGATGCAATCAGCCAATAAGATTGAAGTTCAATCCTATTGGCTGATCCAATCAGCCAATAGGATTGAGCTTGCATTCTATTGGCTGATTGGAACAGTGGCGGCGATGTCGGGAGCGGCAGATTAGGGGTTAATAATTTTATTTTAGTGTTTGCGATGCGGGAGGGCCTCGGTTTAGGGGTTAATAGGTAGTTTATGGGTGTTAGTGTACTTTTTAAAACTTTAGTTATGAGTTTTATGCTACAAAAACTCATAACTACTGACTTTAGATTGCGTTACGAATCTTGCGGGATAGGCTGTCCCGCTCACTTTTTGTCCTCCCAGAAAAAGCTTGTAATACCGGCGCTATGGAAGTCCCATTGAAAAAAGACTTTACGCAAATTGTGTAAGTTAATTAGCGTTATGGCCAAAAAAGTGTGCAGTGCCCCTAAACCTGCAAGACTCGTAATACGAGTGGTAGTGAAAAAGCAGCGTTTTGAGCCTTAACGCTGCTTTTT
Source organism: Bombina bombina (assembly GCF_027579735.1). Taxonomy (NCBI): domain Eukaryota; kingdom Metazoa; phylum Chordata; class Amphibia; order Anura; family Bombinatoridae; genus Bombina; species Bombina bombina. The sequence continues at coordinate 220,910,846 of NC_069504.1, read as the reverse complement.
CACTCATACGCAAAACTCGTAATCTAGCCATAAGTCTTTTGCAGGATATTAATTGCCATTTACAAAATCTTGTTCCTAAAAATAAAAAAGCACCAAAAGCAAAAACATCTTGATTTTAATTAGCGAACTTAGTTAAAATAATAATAATAATAATTTGCGATTTATATAGCGCTTTTCTCTCTGTGAGACTCAACACACTTTACAATTATACCAACATAAAGACATAAAAGTTAGGAGTATCTGAAGGTCAGATAAGCAGACTGCATGCCTGATGAAAGAGGTGGGTCTTTAACTTTTTTTTAAAAGTCTGTAAGGATGGTCTCTCTCTGATTGCGCACGGTACAGAGTTCCAGAAAGTAGGGGCAGCGTGGCTGAATGCTCTGGAGCCCGAGTTTGTCCTTATTCTTTGCACTGAGAGGAGGGATGTGTTGGCTGACCTAAGTGAGCGGATTGGATGTAGGGTGTCAGGAGCTCTTTCAGGTACTGTGGGCCTTGGTTGTTTAAGGCTTTGAAGGTCAGCAGGCCAATTTTAAAATATGTTCGCTATTTAATTGGAAGCCACAGGGAGTGGAGAACAGGTGTTATGTGGCAGGAGTGAGCTGGGGTCTTCGCAGGTGCCCATTGGTTCACTTAGATCCATATGTGAGGCTACATCCAATGGTATCACCCCTTTTAATGAGTGGTGTTTGTCCAGGTTCTGAGGCTGGGGTCTGGTTGATTGTGATACAATGGAGAAGTGAATGGAGTGGTGGTCTGACCAAGTAACTGGGTTTACAGTTACTGGTGACACTTCTAGTCCAGACTGGAACATTAGATCAAGTGTATGACCTTTTCTGTGGGTGTGTGGGAGTGGCGACGATTTGTGTGAAGCCGAGTGTACTCATCAAGCTGAGGGATAGGGTGTTGTCAATCCAAGTGTTGAAGTCTCCTAATATAAGCCATCTGGGGTGTTCAAGAATTAAGCCAGCCAGAAGGTCTGGGCATTCCTGAAGAAATCTTTTCCCATCTCCTGGGGGTCTGTATATTAGCAGTATTCAGAATCCTCTCTCTACTGAGAGGCTGGCAACTACACATTCAAAAGATTGGGTTCTGTGGACTGATATTGGTCTGATTTCACACAGATCATAACTCTGCCTTCCTTGCGATCTTGTCTCGGGCGGTGGAACAGTGTGTAATTGTCTGGGATAGCTGCCTCTAGATTAGGCCCTGCATTTTCTAACCATGAATCTGTGATGCATGCTAATTTGTATGTTTCATTAAGGTCGGCAATAATAGCTGTTTTGTTCTTTATTGGTCTGGCTTTGCATAGGATTGTTCTGATAGGACAGTCTTGGGATACTGAGTCTTTGCTCTGTACTTTGGAGACAGTGTGTCTAATGGGGATCACACAAAGAGATTTCCTTGATTTGATAGTGTGGTTTTTGTGGCTTTTAGGTTGGATCACTTCAATTGGGCTTGCGGGTGGATAGGGTGGTGGGGCAGCTGTGATAGTGTCAGGATATAGAACTTTAAATTTTGATTTTCCTCCACGACAGCCCCTTTCGGTCCCTTTGAAAATGGTGAGTGATTTTAGGGTATAGTGCTGTGACCGCTTTTTGGGGTATTAGGGAGTGCAGATGTGTGTTTCAGTGAAATAGATGTAATCAATTAGTTTTTCTTGTGTTTAGAAATTAAATCTGAGCATTGCTAAATGGATGATCAAATCCAAAACCCAATTTGTGCGTGGGTTGAGTCTGTTATTTTTTTTTAGTTTAAGTGTTACTTGTTTGTGGTGTTCAGCTGAAGGTATCTCTTTCTGGTAGTAAGATGGTCCGGTGGGAGTATATTTCCATTCGTTGAGTATCTCAGTTTAGTAATGCCATCCGTTCAATTTTGATGAGTCTAGTTGTGCGTTATGTGGAGTCGATATTGGTCCTTGAAATAATTGTGATGAATATTGAATGTAAGGAGATTAAAATTAAGATAAATCCTGGAGAGGTCAGGAGCGTGAGGAAAGTGTGACAGCCAGCAGCGGCCCCTGTATTATACATAGGGCCAGAGTGGAGCGCTATTTAGCACTTTCGATAGAGTGCTAATTGTATGAGAAGTAAACTTTTTTGCACACGCCGGGTGCAAAAAGCCGAAATTAGAATAACATGCGCGCAATAACCTATTCCACCATAGAAATCAATGAAGAAAAAAAGTGGGGAAAAAAACCGAACACCCCACTCACACGCAAACCCAATCGGATATTCACATATGTGCTAACCTGAAATGAAAATATGAATAGTCCACTTTTCAATATTCTACACATACAGGATATGTTCTATTTATTCATAAATAAATATTTCTACATATATAATGATTTTTTTAGAACAATGTATCTCTATACTTATATATATTTACATGATTATATATAGGTATAGATATATACAGATATATAGAAATATCTATTTATAAATATTTAGAACATATTCTGCTATATTAAGAACATTGGAATGTGAAATATGTACAGTAAATACACAGTATAACACTTTATTACATATGCAAATTGAATAAATATAATTTTTCATGTTTTCCTCTACTTAACTACAAAGGGCTCCAATGCCATTCTATATATGTTTATATATGTGTACATACATATTTAAGTGTTTATTTGTCTGTAAATAGATATATACACTTATAAATACATCTGTACACATATATAGACATATATAAATGCATACATAATCATCTTTAGAGACACTAATTTCAAATCTAATGACTGCAGCACTCTCCAATAAAGTTGGGACAGTTGACTGTTTACCACTGTTTAACATTATCTTTTCTTTTAATATCACTTTGTGACGGATACCACGGTTACCCCGACAGGGTAGCTCCGCCAAACGGGTCCTGCTTCCTCCCTGCCGACTGTATCTATGTAGCTGGAAGTGACCACAGCCTGTAGCCACCCCTGATGCCCGACAGCACAAGTATTCAGGGTCCCACCCTGTGGCAGACTCCAGCAACCCCGACTAGGTACCTCTGCCAGAGGGTCCTTCCTTTCCCAGACAAGGGTCCGCTATGTAGCAGAGAAGAAAGTGATTTCAGCAATCCCTACCCAAATAACTAGACATCTAGCCTTTAGGTGCAACAAAGAACTGATTTTATTGGAAAACACATACTCCTTTTATACACAAAGCTCATCTTGATAAGACACTGGACAATTCCACAACTTTCCCACGATTCCCGCCCCTCCAGACAGACTGGCGCCTCCATAGCAGCCACAGTCCCACAGAATCCCAGTACCCAGGGGTGGCGGTTTCTGGGTGATCCTGATGAAGCAGCATCATTTTAAAGCTCTCAGTCCCCAGATGCCACAGTGCAAAAAGCAGTGTGATTCATTACTGGGGACCGGAGATACAGTCGATTGAAGTCATGGGGGTAGGGGTGTCCAAAACCCCTGGGTCCCAAAAGGGATCCCCTCAGGTAATTCCCCCACCTCTTGTCCTCCCTAGGGGCTACCAATCCCCAAAATAGTGGAGCTCTGGGTCAAAGGGCAGCTGCAGCCCCGCCAGCCTGAAAGGGGCTAGACGAGTGTCCGTTGTGAGGTGGCTGACGACCGGGAGTTCCAGAAGGCCGGCCAGCCTAGGAGGGCTTTCCTGGTCATAGATCAGCTCTTCCATGACCAAATGTACACAGCAAAACAACACATAGCATGCATCTGGGAGATCCCGTAAGCCATGAAATAGCCAAATCTAATGTAACAGGGAGTGAGCCATGTAGTAGGGGGGTGGGCGGTAGCCTTGGTGGTATGATATCTGTTACACACTTATAAAGCATTTGGTCACTGAAGACACCAGTTGATTAAGTCTAGCAAGCTGAATTTTCCCCAATTCATCCATTATACATGTCTTCAGCTGTGCAACTGTATGGGGCCTTCGTAACCTTATTTTGTGCTTCATAATGCACCAAACATTCTCAATTGTAGACAGGTCAGGACTGCAGGCAGGCCATGCTAGCACCCACACTATCTGCTTACGCAACCATGTGTTTATAATCCGGGCAGAATGTGGTTTGGCATTGTCCTGCTGGAAAATGCAGGGAAATCCCTGGAAAAGACGATGTCTGGATGGCAGCATATGTTGCTCTAAAATGTACAAAATCAAACAGAGAAACCCAACAACAGAACTCAGCCACACCGGGCTGAAGTAAATATAAGGACCAGTGCAGAGTCTCCGGTAATGAGTGAAACTTCTTATAGCACTTGCAAAGTTAAATAACTCACCCCACTCGGGCCTGTCCGGTTAACCACTTGACAGCGTCGCTGCCTAATGTGCAGCCGCCTCTGTGCCACTTCCGAAGATCCAGGCTTCAATTGAGCGGCTCACAGGGCCTCAGCTGTGTTCCGTGTACTCGTCGGCTTGTGTGTGGGTGTTGGCTATACGTCATTAGTGTTCCTCCAATGGCGGGGGTTCTTTTCCGGAGGTACTGCGAACTTGGATCCGCTCCAGACTAAAGCACCAGCTGCGCCCACGTCTGACTCTAAGTCCATTTTGCTGTGCTGTCTTTACTTTTAAACATTGCCGAATAAAGTTTCAAGATTTTACCTATAAAGATGGATGTCGGTGTTTCCTTTTGAATTTGCTCTAAAATGTATACATATCTTTCTGAAATAATAGTGCCCTCATAGATGTGCAAGTTACCCATGCCATGGGCACTGACACACCCCCATACCACGACAGACACTAGCTTTTGGACCTGACGCTGATAATAGCTTGGATGGTCCTTTTCCTCTTTGGCCCGGAGAACACGACAACTGTTTTTTCCAATAACTATTTGAAATGTTGACTCGTCGGACCGCAGAACACGATTCCACTGTCTATCTCAGAAAAGCACAAAACACTGTGCTACTGTCTATCTCAGATGTGGATGCAGCAGCAAATGGTGTTGACTGACAAAGGTTTACCAAAGTATTCCCAGTCCCGTGTCAGGATATCCATTACAAACCCATGACGGTTTTTGAGACAGTGACGTCTGAGGGATCGAAGATCATGCACATTCAGAAGTGGTTTTCAGCCTTGCCGTTACGCATCGAGATTTGACCGGATTACTTGAATCTTTTAATTAAATTGTGCACTGTAGAAGAGGAAATACTCAAAATCCTACCGATTTTGTCTTTGGTGAGTGTTGTTCTCAAAGAGTTGGATTATTCACTTACTCATCTGTTGGCAGATTAGTGAGCCTCGACCCAGCCTTGCTCTTGAAGGACTAGGTCTTTTTTGGAGGTTACTTATACACTATGATTACATACACGATTGCCTCACCTGTTTCACATCACCTTCTTATTTCAACGTGTCACATCGCTATTAGACCTAAATTGCCTTTGTCCCAACTTTTTTGGAATGTGTTGCAATCATCAGATTTGAAATGAGTTTATATTTTCAAAAATACATTAAATTCACATCACAAAGTGAAACTTTAAATAATGTATTAATAATGCATTTTCAATATACAGTAGTACAGGGTGAATTGAATTTTCAAATGACTCTTTTTGTTTGTTTGTTTTTGCATTTTCCATACTGTCCCAACTTTTTCGGAATTGGGGTTGCATAACTATTGTATGTAAATTAAAGAGTTTCAGATTTAGTTCACACACGTACATTTTATTATCATTCCACATTGCCTAAAGGGATCATTTACAATAAACCCTTGCTGCACATGGCGATGCTGCTTTTAACATTACTGCACTGGCAGAGAACCCTCGAATCACACAGCGAAGTATACTAAACTGCCTCTTTGCAAGATTACCTTAAAAGAATCATTAGATCCCATTAGAACCTGGTTTCTCCTCCTGGAGGGCCACAACCTTTCTGTCAGAGTGCCCGTGCACATGTTTGTATCTACTGTGCATATTTAGTGATACCAGCCCACTGACACAAATGAATGTATATATACTCTTCCCCCATTTACACCAATGCATTATATATATATATATATATATATATATATATATATATATATATACATATATATATATATATATATATATATATGTGTGTGTACACACACACATACTACAGGGTCTTGAACACGTCCGGCTAAAATTTACTGAGCCTTGAGGTCACTTGGCACTTAGGTAGAGAACCACTGCATTAGAATATTTTACCTGTGCTTTAGATTGCATTGTGGATACCTTTACAACATAACGTTATTATGACAAAGCTTTAAGCATCGGGTCCCTTGATTTCTCTAGTTACCTACTCAGCCCTTTCATTTTCAGCAATCAAGTCCTGTTAAGCAGTTCTCCAGTTACAACCAGGTCCATAACAGATTAGGCATATACTTCTTTTTTAAGATGTTTGAGACAGTCTGTTCCTGACTATGGATCTGATTCTCAAAAACTCTCCAGCAGAGAGAGAAATCCTCATCTTATTTTACTGAACATTATATTGTAACCTACTGGTAACATTGTTGATTATTTTCATACAAAACTAAACTTTGCTACTGATAATTTATTATAGTTTGACTTCAAAGAGGATATGAGGTTCATAGTGCTTATAAAAATAACTAACCTATAATAATGAAAATGACATAAAATGGTACAAAGTATGTCACACTAATATTTTTTATGTCCTATGCATGCACTTCTAAATATAGAATCAAATATCTTAAAAGAGAAGATCCCTCCGGGGGTGGAGCCTGGATACGACTAAGATGGTCACATAATCCCGGAGCTCCGTAATACCGGCTCCACAGTACAGTCGTTGGGACCTGTGCAGCCTACTATATAAGTAAAAAAAACATCGCAGATGAAGTGATGAAGTAGCGGAGACAAAGGGGAGAGGAGTGGCAGTTACTTAGAAGTGGTGCACGAGCACATAAAAAGCATCACGCATGCGATGTATAATTGAATCCAGACGCCATATTGGAAAACGGACTGAAAGAATAATGCCACGTGGTAAGCTTAGTAACCCATAACAGCTCCACTGGCTAAGATATACCACAGGAGTCAAAATATTGAAATCGAATATTTGTACAAGTATTTAATAAAATCTGCGTAGATAAAAAATAATAACAAAAATTGACAAAATTTACAAAAATTAACAAATAATGAGATCAGAATATTAGACCGAACTGATGAACTCACTAGAGTACAAATTCTAGGGATAATAACCCTTTGATTCCTACTGCATGGATATAATCCAAAAATGAATTGGTACAGCTCATATGTTTAAAAATGAGATCGTGAAACGTAAGTGTCAATATAAAAAATAAAAATGAATTCAAATATAAAAAAGAATTCAAATATAAAAAAATGAAAGGAAATATAATTGTGAAGATAACAATCCAGTAAAGGATTAGTTTCTTAGTGAAGGACCCATGTTATGAGTCTCAAAGTAAATTTTCCTTTATCAAATTTGAATGGATAGTGATAAAATATATATATATATAAGAACAAATCAAATCCTTGTGATATATAATACTCCTGTGTATAATGTGCAATAATATAATACAATCCAAAATGAGTGAGTTAATGCAATACAATCAAAATTAAGTGGGTTTAACCATTTATAAACCTAAAGCTCAACTAAGCTGGTACCAGCTATAATTCAATTAGCTTTGGGACACACCGGTCCGTTCTGATAATAAAACTTTCCAATAATTGATATATATCTGGTTATAAAATCATATCATGTGACAATTTATAAAACAATCAAATAAACAATTGAAACATTTATATCATCATTATAAACGATTGAATGAAAGAAGAATAATAATAAAAAATATATAAAATACAAAACACATGAAAAAATGTCCACAATCTATCAAATCCTGATGAAATGTAAGTAGTAGTTCCTTCCTTAAAAGTCTAATTTGAGTAAAGTCCTTGAGTATATTGAAGTTCAAAGTCCTAATCCTTAGATAGAGGTATATATATAAAAACCTAAAAGAAAAAGGAAAAACCTAAAAGAAAAAGGAAAAAAGTGCACTAAACAAATGTGCTTTTAGGGTATGGACTATTGAAAATAGTCTTACCATTCAAAGCCCGGTCCTGGATATGATTAGCCTCTCAATCTTGGTTTTCGGATAGTCGTCTACGCGTTTCGGCCCTCTAAATGGGGCCTTTTTCAAGACATCAAAGGATTAGGACTTTGGACTTCAATATACTCAAGGACTTTACTCAAATTAGACTTTTAAGGAAGGAACTACTACTTACATTTCATCAGGATTTGATAGATTTTGGACATTTTTTCATCTGTTTTGTATTTTATATATTTTTTATTATTATTCTTCTTTCATTCAATCGTTTATAATGATGATATAAATGTTTCAATTGTTTATTTGATTGTTTTATAAATTGTCACATGATATGATTTTATAACCAGATATATATCAATTATTGGAAAGTTTTATTATCAGAACGGACCGGTGTGTCCCAAAGCTAATTGAATTATAGCTGGTACCAGCTTAGTTGAGCTTTAGGTTTATAAATGGTTAAACCCACTTAATTTTGATTGTATTGCATTAACTCACTCATTTTGGATTGTATTATATTATTGCACATTATACACAGGAGTATTATATATCACAAGGATTTGATTTGTTCTTATATATATATATATATATATATATATATATATATATATATTTTATCACTATCCATTCAAATTTGATAAAGGAAAATTTACTTTGAGACTCATAACATGGGTCCTTCACTAAGAAACTAATCCTTTACTGGATTGTTATCTTCACAATTATATTTCCTTTCATTTTTTTATATTTGAATTCTTTTTTATATTTGAATTCATTTTTATTTTTTATATTGACACTTACGTTTCACGATCTCATTTTTAAACATATGAGCTGTACCAATTCATTTTTGGATTATATCCATGCAGTAGGAATCAAAGGGTTATTATCCCTAGAATTTGTACTCTAGTGAGTTCATCAGTTCGGTCTAATATTCTGATCTCATTATTTGTTAATTTTTGTAAATTTTGTCAATTTTTGTCAATTTTTGTTATTATTTTTTATCTACGCAGATTTTATTAAATACTTGTACAAATATTCGATTTCAATATTTTGACTCCTGTGGTATATCTTAGCCAGTGGCGCTCCTATATATCCTATCTTCTGTGTTCTGTTTCTTAGACCTATTTAGGGGGTCTTTATTATAGTGAGCAGATATCAGTCCTAGGCGCTGGTTACTTATTTTTATATATAACCCATAACAGCTACACACAGGGAATATAAATATTAAGAGGTTCTAAGTTCTTGCTTTGACATAACGGGAAACCAGCCTACCTTTGACTGTATCACTAAGCTCAATATAAATATTCCTAAAACGGAGCTCTGGTTCCCTGTCTGAGGGCATTGTATTCAAATCACAGAGGTACAAGGTACAGTTCACTATATCAGTGACGTGCAGTGACGTCAGAGGCTGGTGAGGCAGTGGCAGGATACGCCTTCATTCTTTAGATATCCTTTGTTGAAGAAATAGCAATGCACATGGGTGAGCCAATCACATGAGGTATCTATGTGCAGCCACCAATCAGCTGATGTAAATTGGAAAGTTATTTAAATTTGCATATGGGTTTCTTGTCCCTTTAAATGGTGTCTTGGAAAACTGTTCAACTTAGTAAACATCTGATTTTAGTTTAAAGGATTGTAACAGAAACTCTTGCAAGATAACACAATGCTTGCTCTGATTATGAGATCTAGAAATCCATGTCCATTAAAATATGTTTGAAACATACTTTTTACTTTAATGCTGCAAATTATGCTTATAGATTCTTTCATTACATAAGGGATGAGAGTCAGAGGGGGAGGAAGAGAGACAGAGAGAGAAAGAGACCATGGGGAGAACAACACATAAGGAGAGAGATGGATAGATAGAGAGAGACACACACACACACACACACACACACAAGGGGGTGGAGGGACCACAGCATTTTAAAGTAATAAAACAGCAGAGCTACAGAGAGTTCAGAAAATGAGTCTATAATTTAGTGTGAAGTACAGAGGCAAGCTGCTAAGTTAGTGGGTGTAAAGTTTGAGTAAACAAAATACAAAAACGACCCTGATGTAAAAGAGTAAACAAACACTAAACCACATTCATTAAATTATCATTTTCACTAACAGAATCCCTTTCAGTAAAATCTTACTTTAATAAGATGTGGCTGAAACACTGCTCTCTGTGCCTCTCTCCTGCTCTGGAAGGATTCAGGAAGTGACAGTGGCATATTCCACTGCACTTAGAGGGGAAGAACAGAACTCTCTTTTTCACTTTAGCAAAGCTGGCAGCTTCACAGGACAGCAACAAAATATATGAAAGTTGTTTTTTCCGTTTTTGTTTTGTTTTATATGATTTAACATCCAGCCCCAACCCTATGTTCCACTTACTAATGCCTCTCGCTGGATTGGTTCAGCCCAAATAGACCTGCCTCAAATAAGCAGTTAATGGGCCATGCAATGATCTTAACCACTGTCATCCAGTAGGTGGCGCAGCATGTTGTGTAATGGTGAGCAGACCTGATTGTGTCTCTCCATTGCACAACATATAGCTGTGAAAAAAAAAATGCTGGGGAAAGCCAATAAAAAAATATATATTTTTGCCCATATGAGAGGTGAAGCACTGCCTCACCTGCCTCTAGTGACTGCACATCACTGCACTATATAAATAATAAAACTGGAGCTGAGACATACCTGCTGCAAGACACTGGCTACACATTTTATAGAAACTGCCAACAATCCCTGCTACTGTTAATCGCTTTTGCTTCAGATCCTGGAGGACAATAATTTAAACTAGGTGAAACAGCCCACAAGCTCTGCACAAGCATTTATACCTGCTATCACTCCAAAGCAACTGTGCAGAAAGAACATCTAAGAGCATCCCTACTTTTGAGATACTTTCAGCAAGCTCCATATTATACATTAAGGACACTTAAAGATGGCTGCTAAAAAATGATTAAGCCAATTAAAATCACAAAGAACACTTCTGCAAAAGAATCTGCAGTCAGTAACATTTTTAATACACAAGCTAGATCATCACCATCATCAAATCTAGGACTTCCGGGCACTCCTGATAGGGAGCTTAGCTCATCAAGCTCAATTTTCGCTCTCACAGGACTTAACCACACAAATACCAACTTCTTTATTGTCAACTCTTGCTTCTAAGCAAGATATTGCTGAGATAATCAGATCATGCATGAAAGAGGAAATGGCTGAACTCAAACAGGATATTCATACCCTGGGATTTCGCATTGAGGGATTGGAAGACAACTCAGATTTAATCAGAGAAGATGTCAGTTCTCACATCTGCAAACCCATACAGATTCAGAGGGTAGATTTCTGTGTATCTTAGGACTGCTTTACGGAACTCCAACTACACTAATAAATATATACGCACCCAACACTAAGCAGTTACCGTTCTTTAAAAATAGCTTCAAACAAATATTACAACTATCAAAGGGAACAATAGTAATGGGAGGTGACTTTAATATTCCCTTCCAACCGAATATTGATAGCACAAACCCACACCCCAACACCTCAAAAAGCACCATTAGACAAATGTGGAAAATTATGCGAGATCAGAACTTGTACGATATATGGAGACTTCAACACCCCTCTAAAAGGGATTATACATTCTTCTCTTCTCCACATAAATCCTATAGCAGAATTTATTATTTTCTGGTGAATCAGAAAGGCCTGTCAGCTGTCTCCTCCTCCAAAATCATACACACAGTGTGGTCAGACCATTCTGCAGTTCTATTCCAACTCAAATGGCCCTCTGTACCAACAGGTACCTATGGAAATTAGAGGACAACTTGTTAACGGCCCCAGACTTTATAACCAAGGTAGAAAAATTATTACAGGAATACTTTGAGTTTAACTCACTGCCAAACACAAACCCTTTTGTGGCATGGGAGGCCCACATTTGTTATATTAGAGGTGAGTTTATTAAAAGGAAATCTTATGTCACAAAGCTCGCTAGACTCCATTATCAGGAACTAACAGACACCCTTTCTAAGATTGAATACGACCATAAAAATAACCCTACAGATCAGCAATTACAAACTAAACTAGAAGAGTCAAGACAAGCTGTTCAAGACGTTTTAGTTAAGGAATGTAATCGAATGACACTAAATACTAGACAAAAGTTCTACTTCGAGAATAATAGATCAGGGAAATTACTAGCCAGGGCGTTAAAACTAAAAAAAACTCAAGAGTTTTGTACAGGAATTAAAAACCCCTACCAATGAGAAAGTGTATTCCACTCCAAGTATCCTTTCTCAGTTCCATTCATACTACTCCAAGCTTTATAATTTAAAGGCTAACTCCTCACATAACAATGCCGGCTCCGAACATAAGGCATGTCTCCAGAGCTCCCTAATACCAAAACTCTCTAAGTCACAAGAACGTAAATTAGATAGTCCGATCACCTCAAGCAAAATCACAACAGCCCTCAAACAAATGCCAGTAGGAAAAAGCCCAGGCCAGGATGGTTTTACAGTCCAATATTATAAAAAATTTCTTCCAATACTGTTACCCCATTTATGTTCTATATTTAATCACACAAACCATGAGAACCCATTCCCACCTTCTATGCTTGAGGCTCACATATCTGTATTACCGAAGCCAGGGAAAACAGCAGATACCCCAGCGAACTTTAGACCCATATCACTTTTGAATGTGGACATTAAAATATACGCTAATATTTTGGCAAACAGAATTAATAAAATACTCCCCCAATTAATTCATCCTAACCAACTCGGCTTTGTCCCGCTCAGAGAAGCCCGAGATAACACCATCAAAGTTCTAAATTTAATAGAATATTCCCAAACCCATGAGATCCCTACAATGTTTCTAGCCATCGACGCGGAAAAAGCCTTTGATAGGCTAGATTAGCAATTTCTAAAAGACACCTTACTCCAATTCGGTTTCAGTCAAACATTCGCGGAAAAAATATTTTCATTTTATAACATGCCTAGAGCTCGCATCAGAGTAAATAACTCACTGTCTAACCCTATCATAATCCACAACGGTACAAGACAAGGGTGCCCTCTTTCGCCCCTCCTATTTATCCTGGCCATGGAAGTTTTGGCGACCAACATTAGGAAAAACAAGGACATCACCGGTCTAGACATAGGACATAGCCAATATAAAATATCCCTTTACGCGGACGACGTTCTTTTTTCATTGACTAGCCCCGAAACATCATTATCAACCCTAATGGAGGAAATCATGCAGTATAGCAGATGGTCAAACTTTAAAATAAACACCTCTAAATCAGAATTTTTGGGAATAGCCTTATCGGAACAAACAACCCAATGGATAAATACATCTACCAGTTTACACCGCAACACTTTTCTCTAAAATATCTAGGAATGCAACTGGCAAAAAACCAGGGCGCTCTTTTCATGCTTAACTATCAGACATTGCTTAAATCGACACAAGCAGAGTTAAATAATTGGCAACACAAACACCTATCTTGGCTAGGTAGAATTCACGCTTACAAGATGAGCATATTGCCCTGCTTTTTGTATCTGTTTCAGACAGTACCAATACAGCTACCACCTAGTTATCTAATTACAATACAAAATATAGCCAACACATTCATCTGGGAACACAAAACACCCCGCATTTCAAAAAACACCCTTTATCGAAATCGGACCAATGGTGGCCTTGGTGTCCCTAATCTCAACTATTATAAGCAAGCAGTGTCACTAATTAGAATAGTAGACTGGTGCAAAAACTGTCAGAATAAAGAATGGGTAACTTTAGAACATAATCTGGCAAACTCAAGAAGCTTGGGGAGTGTCTGTTGGCTTCCCACACAGCTTCGGCAACTAACTACCCCGACTCCTGTATTAATCCAATACTCTTAACATGGGATAAACTGACATTGGCACAGAACGGAATATCAACAATTCCCTCTCCACTTACCCCACTTCTACACAATCCGAAATTTCCAATACATTTAGATGCTTCCATAGGTAAACCATACAATATTCACACACACCTACCCTGTCACACCGTACAGGAAAATGGGAAACTTTTATCTAAAACATCTCTGTCAAGGAAAAGCATCCCCTTGTTTGATAGATGGTTTGAGTACCTGCAACTCTCACATTTCATTTCACAAAACAAAGATAAACATAAATTACTTAGGAACTTAACACCCTTTGAGGTTCTGTGCTGGACACAAACACCTATGAGAGGAACCCTTTCTCTAATCTATAAGAATTTGATAGATATACATTCCACAAACCTCCCGGCTTACACTAAATCATGGGAGAGAGAAATTGACCTAATAGTTCATCCAAAAGATTGGAATACAATATTTAAACAAATGGCCAAATCCCCCTCCTCTATGACTATAACAGAGACTAATATGAAAATTTTGCGGTATTTGTATCCAAGTAGGTTAGCCAAAATATATACCCAGGTGCACCCCAAGTGTTGGAGGGGTTGCGGTCAATGTGGAACCCTAGCCGATATCTGGTGGGAATACGCAATTCTCAAGCCTTACTGGAGGGAGGTACATAGAGAAATAGAGAAAGCCCTAGCATTAGAGATCCAATTTGATCCCCTGATTCTGCTATATAATAAACCCCCAAAACTTAAATGCAAATATAAATTGATGTTGCTATACATAATGTTAAGTGGAGCAAAACAATTAATACCCCATCTTTGGAAACAATCACAAATTCCCACAATACAAAGCTGGAGACAAAACGAATCACGGCTCTTAGTGCTAGAGAAATATCATTATCAGAAATCTGGCCGACTGGATTTTTATCATGCAATGCTTCTGTTCTGGGAGGAATACATTCACTCATAATAACCCTCTTGATTGCTTGATGGTATATTTGATAGATTCATGTATCTCACAACCTCTGACCATGTCACCGGTCCTGACCACAGGATAAATTTGTGATAGCATAAAAAGAAATGTATTCTCTGTTATTATAATTTTATGTGTTCAAACTTTACTGGTTTCTGTTATGTTTTAGACTTTTTTTTATAAATATACATTGTTCTATGCAAAGGAAATGAGACAACGGAAATGATAATGAGACTACAATATGTAAGTCCTTTATTGTAGAATGGAAGAAGTGACATTTTGATAATAACATTGTTGTGCATGATGCATGCCAAATGGAATCGGTAACTGGACTATTCGAAGAAATATAAAAACCACTTCCTCTCATTACTTAAAATCATAAAAGTAGGATGTGTACTGTATAACAGTGCCTCATTTTTCCTTTTGTTTATGTGTCTTTTCTTATAATCATAAATAAAGCTCTTTTGAAAACCAAAAAAAAAAAGAGAGAAGATCCCTCCACATCATATGAAAATGTTGGATCTGATCAGATTTCTTGCACTAAGACACATCATAGGCTACTACATATAGTACAATAGACATAGCGTCTCACAAAAGTGAAATATGTAAATGAATAATTGCTGACTTATTTGATGTGAAAGTTTGCTTCTTATAAAAATCACTAAAGTTAAATTTAAGCATGTGATTAAATGCATCAGATTATAATTAAAAGCTAACCAACTAGAACAAGTATGCATGAACTTAGAACTGTAAACTTGTGATCCTCATGGGGATGAAAGCAGCAAATGGGTTTACTTTCGGCTAGATTTAGAGTTTTGTCGGTAACGACCCGCGTATCTAACGCTGGCTTTTTTCCCCTCGCACCTTTTAAATACCGCTGGTATTTAGAGTTCACAGAAGGGCTGCGTTAGGCTCCAAAAAGGGAGCGTAGAGCATATTTACCGCCACTGCAACTCTCAATACCAGCGGTGCTTACGGACGCGGCCAGCTTCAAAAACGTGCTTGTGCACGATTCCCCCATAGAAAACAATGGGGCTGTTTGAGCTGAAAAAAAACCTAACACCTGCAAAAAAGCAGCGTTCAGCTCCTAACGCAGCCCCATTGTTTCCTATGGGAAAACACTTCCTATGTGTGCACCTAACACCCTAACATGAACCCCGAGTCTAAACACCCCTAACCTTACACTTATTAACCCCTAATCTGCCGCCCCCGCTATCGCTGACCCCTGCATATTATTTTTAACCCCTAATCTGCCGCACCGTACACCGCCGCAACCTACGTTATCCCTATGAACCCCTAATCTGCTGCCCCTAACACCGCCGACCCCTATATTATATTTATTAACCCCTAATCTGCTGCCCCCAACGTTGCCTCCACCTACCTACAATTATTAACCCCTAATCTGCCGACCGGACCTCACCGCTACTATAATAAATGTATTAACCCCTAATCCGCCTCACTCCCACCTCAATAACCCTATAATAAATAGTATTAACCCCTAATCTGCCCTCCCTAACATCACCGACACCTAACTTCAAGTATTAACCCCTAATATGCCGACTGGACCTCACCGCTACTCTAATAAATTTATCAACCCCTAAAGCTAAGTCTAACCCTAACACTAACACCCCCCTAAGTTAAATATAATTTTTATCTAACAAAATAAATTAACTAGAACAAGTATGCATGAACTTAGAACTGTAAACTTGTGATCCTCATGGGGATGAAAGCAGCAAATGGGTTTACTTTCGGCTAGATTTAGAGTTTTGTCGGTAACGACCCGCGTATCTAACGCTGGCTTTTTTCCCCCCGCACCTTTTAAATACCGCTGGTATTTAGAGTTCACAGAAGGGCTGCGTTAGGCTCCAAAAAGGGAGCATAGAGCATATTTACCGCCACTGCAACTCTCAATACCAGCGGTGCTTACGGACGCGGCCAGCTTCAAAAACGTGCTTGTGCACGATTCCCCCATAGAAAACAATGGGGCTGTTTGAGCTGAAAAAGAAACCTAACACCTGCAAAAAAGCAGCTCCTAACGCAGCCCCATTGTTTCCTATGGGAAAACACTTCCTATGTCTGCACCTAACACCCTAACATGAACCCCGAGTCTAAACACCCCTAACCTTACACTTATTAACCCCTAATCTGCCGCCCCCGCTATCACTGACCCCTGCATATTATTATTATTTTTTTAATATTTTTTATTGAGGTTCCATTAAAGGCATACAAATCATAAAACACATTTTTACATCTCATAAAATGAGACAACATTTTTACAGAAGGCATGAACAGTAAAATAAAAAGAAAAGAAGCATCAAGCCAACATTTTACATATCATGTAGACATAATGTAGATAGAATGCCAATAATCTAGAAACCTTCTAACTAACACTTTAGGCCTCTCTTGGGCGATCACAAGCAATAGGAGATGATAAGACGAAAGAAGGTGTTTGTAAATATAAGAGATCGTCTGCGGATCTTAATGAAAAACCTTGATTTTATGGGTTTTTAGTTGAAATAATTTTTATTGTGAGACATACATAGAAAAAGTTAGAAGTCATTGTACATTACATATGAAACATCATAAGGAGAAACAGTCTCCCTCATTAATCTCGCATGGGACTAGTCCCCTACTTGTCCTTTAGAGCTGCATAGACAAGTTGTCCTGAGGGGGGACTTCTCTAATAGTGTCTATATCAGTTCCTAAAGTAGTCCCAAAGAGTCTGCAATTTAGTATGTCCCAACAATTAAACAGAGGTTTTCTGAGGAAGAGGTGGAGACAGTGGTCGCAAAAAATTTCCCTCTCATTTTCCATTGAGTATTCTCATCTCTCTTCAGAACCTCTCTTTTTCCTCATCAAAAAGGCACAACAATAAACTACAAACACTTTAACACAAGAAACAATCAAAACCAAAATCAGAAAAAATAAAAATAAATATTAAATATGAAAATAAAATAAAAATAAAATAAACTTGCCTGCTTCTCCCAAGCTTCACACTGTAGATCCACGGAAGGAGCTCCCCACTTTTTCAATGACCACCAGTTTTTGCTGTTAGTCAACGTCCCATGTCTCCGTGTCCTCTGTTTATGACTGTCAACCTCTTGTGACATCTGGGTATCCTATATGTCTATCTAAGGTCCTTCAGATTCCCTTCAGTATCCAATAGTTCCATATTTTTAAAAATCTTTCGTGAGTAGCTTGTATAAATGACACGGATTCAGATAGTGTGTAGGTAGCTTTAATCTTTTCTAATACCTCCTCCCATGAGGGTGCTCCTGTCTTCCAGTATTTAGCCACACATATCCTGGTAGCTGTGCACAGAGTACGGATAAAAGTATTTATGGCTGAATTAAAAGGAGGAATGTGTTCATTGAGTAGTGCCTGAGATGCCGTCAGTGTGATATTTTCAGATAAAACCTCACTTAATAGTTTAGATAAGTTAGTCCATATCTGTTCTATTTGTGGGCATTCCCACCACATGTGGATATATGTTCCTATCTCCCTACACCCCCTGTAACAGTTTTTACTTCCATTTGGGATATAGTGCGATGTGACTAGTGGTGTAAGATACCATCTAAAGGTGGATTTAATACAGTTTTCTTTAAAATCTGCGCTTATTAATCCTTTCCCTGCCACCTGTAATAATGCTTCCCATTCTTCTTTCGTTTGTGTCTTAATAATATCCCGTTCCCATGACTCCATTACTGTAGTTTTAGAGGTATACTTGGCTTTCTGTATCGCTATATATATGTGAGAAATTAGTTTTTTATTTCTGGTGGTGGAGCTAGAGTAAGCCTCCAGCAATGTCAGACTTTGCCTATTGTTTGGGGGTAAAGCTTTTGTAATGGCTGATGCTATTTGGAGGTATAAAAACCAATGTAACTTATTGGGTGTTAACTTCTCCTGTATTTGTAAATATGTGGCCATCTTACCTTTATGAAGAAAATCAGCTACCCTGTATAGCCCCTTATTTTCCCATTTTCCCACTTGTGAATGAAATTCTGAGCTTATAATAGTCCTGACTGGTCTCATCAGTGAGTCTGTCGGTAATAATTGAAGGGATGTCGTTAATGAATGCCATAAAGACATCATCTCTTCTGTAAGTCTTAAAGTCTGTTTATATCTAGGTGGTTGCCCCATATGTTCCCAGAGAATATCATCTGGGTGTTTACGTCCCAATAATAGGGTTTCCACCTGTACCCATCTCAGATCATTTGGCCTTTTCCCAAATAAAGTCGTCTGCGCTAATCTCGACACTTGGTAGTAGTTCAGTAGGTTTGGGACCCCTACCCCTCCGAGTTGTCTATGCAGTAGCAATATACGTGAGGGGATTCTAGCTTTTTTACTGCCCTTTAGAAAGCCCACCAGATCAGTCTGTAGTTTGTTGAGTTCTAGTAAGGGGATCTTGATCGGAAGGGCCCTAAAAAGATATAGTACTCTTGGTAAGATGTTCATTTTTATAGCAGATAGACGACCATACCAAGAAAACCCGCCCGACCTCCAGGAGTTGATGTCTTTCCTAATTGCTTTGAATAGAGGGGTGTAATTCAGTTTATATAGTTCTGTACTATCACCTGAGATTCTGACTCCCAAGTATTTAATCGCTTCTTTAGCCCAAGTAAATGTGAAATTAATTTCAATAACCTTTTTAGTATGACTAGGGAGGGCTATAGGTAGTGCTTCACATTTTTCTAAATTGATCTTGTACCCTGAAATAGTCGCATAATTTTGTAGTATTTGATACAAATGTGGTAGGGATGTCGTCGGTCTAGTCAACGTCAGGAGGACATCGTCCGCAAACAAAGAGATTTTAAAGTCATTCCCCCCTATTTTTACTCCGTGAACTTCTGGTGTCAATCGAATCTTAGCTGCAAGGGGCTCTATGCATAGCGCAAATAGTAACGGTGAAAGGGGGCAGCCCTGTCTTGTCCCATTCCTAATATCTATAAGTTTTGATTGATATCCAGCCGCTCTAATATGTGCAGTGGGTTGTGAATAAATGCCCATAATTGCTTTTACAAAGGGTCCTTCAAAACCCAACTTTGCTAGGACTTCCATCATATACCCCCAGTCTATTCTGTCGAACGCCTTCTCCGCATCCAAAGATAGGACCAGAGAAGGCGTTCTTGTCTTATTAAGGTAGTCAACCAGGGTGATCATGCGTCTGGTGTTATCTGGCGCTTCTCTATCTGAAACAAAACCCACCTGATCCGGATGGACCAGGTCAGGAAGGAATCGCTTGAGTCTGTTTGCTAGGATTTTGGTAAAGATTTTAATGTCCTGATTGATTAAAGAAATTGGTCTATAGCTTTGACACAGTTTTGTGTTCCTTCCTGGTTTCGGGATCACCACTATCTTGGCCTGAAGTATTTCTTTTGGGATTTCTTTACCTTGCATAATATCATCACATAATTTTTCAACATGAGGGACTAGTGTGAATTTAAAGAATTGATAGTACTCTCCCGGGAATCCATCCGGCCCTGTGGCCTTACCTGGTTTAAGTTCCTTTATTGCCATGAGTACCTCCCTGGTTGACACTCCCTTATTTAATTCGTCATTGGTTTGTTTATCTATGGGTGTGAGGTTAGCGTCCTCTAAAAATTGTTGTCGTAATTGTCTTGTGTGGTCGTTTTGGTTGGTTTTCTTACCGTCATAGAGATGTGCATAATATTGGGCGAAGTTATCTGCTATCTCTTGGGGATTTGAGGTACAAGTTCCGTCAGGTTTCTGTAGATATGGGATCGCAAAAGATTTAATCCTTTCCCTAAGTTTGTGTGCTAAGTACTTATCAGGTTTATTAGAGTACAAGAAGTATTGCGATTTTAACTTATGGGCTGCTCTAAGAGATGCTTTATTCAGAATTGTCGCTAGCTCTGTCCTTTTAGATACCAGGTCTTGAAAAGTTGCTGCTGCTAGGTTTTGTTGGTGTGATTTAGTCAGGATGTCTATTTGTGCTTGTAAAGAGTCGATTTGGGCTCTATTAGTCCTGTTCAAAATGGCCTTTTCTGTGATAAGCAATCCCCTAATGAAGGGTTTGTGCGCTAATCGGGTTATTAGTGGTTCCTGCATTCAGTTCCCAGTATTCTGCTAATGCACGAGATATGGAGTTACGTATATTTGGATTTTGTAAGATAGAAGGGTCGTAGTTCCAAGAGCGAGAGGCGCTGGTTTGGAATGTTTCTTTGATGTCCACCTGAACTATGGAGTGGTCTGACCATGCACATGCATGAATGGTGGAGGCCCGTAGGTCTGGGATCCAGATTTGGCTCAGGTAGACATAATCTAGTTTAGAGTAGATTTTATGTGCGTGAGAATAGTATGTGTAATCCGTGGTTTTACCATATAATGTGTCCCACGAGTCTATTGTGTTGTGTGATAGGAAAACCTCTTTAATCTTTTTGACCAGAGAATTGTGTCTCAACTGTTTCTGAGTCAATTTGTTCCCTTTTGTGTCTAAATGTGCATACATAGATATATTAAAATCTCCTCCAATCAAAATCCGAGTCTGAGACCATTGGGTGAGCAGATATGAAATGTGGGAAAATAAAGAAATCTGTGTCTCATTAGGTGCATAAATATTGCACAAAACTATCTGTTTATCACGGAGTCTACCCCTGATTATCAAAAACCTCCCCTCTGGGTCTCTGATTGTCTCTTCCACCACCAAACCCAATGAATTATGCAATAAAATTGACACTCCCCTCTTCTTTTTATTTGTTGTAGAGTGATAATGTTGTTTGAAATTCCTCGACCAATACTTTGGGACAATTTCTTTGGTGAAGTGTGTTTCTTGTAGGTATATTACATTAGCCTTTAGTCTAGCATATTGGCTCATCGCTGTTCTACGCTTCAAGTCTGAGTTTAAGCCTCTCACATTATGGGTAATAAGTCTGATGTCACCTGTCATTACTCACATTTTTTGGTCTGGGGCTCCCCCCGCGGATCCACCTTTTGTTTATCTATAGCAGTCTTCCATAGCCAGTACAGATATGAGCTTCGTTTCCTAGTTATGTCAAAGAAGCAGGCAAAACAAAATATTAACACATAAACCATAACAAAAACATCAACATTGTCAATAAGAAAAAACATATTACTCTTACAATTAAGAGCTAAATAAAGAACAAAGAAAAAAAGGGTAAATCCCTCCCCTTTCCCCCCCTTACAGTCAAAAAACATTCTGTAAATATTTGTTACCTTCACTGCTTGTGAGCCTAATGTAAGCTAAAAATTTAAGGTTTTGAGACTTAAGTAATCTGGACGGTAGATAAGCCCCTATCTTGTGACATCTATCTAACATTGCTCCACTTGGTTACTGTAAACCCCCTACACTGACCTTTACCATGTTCTCTCTAAACTTGGACCTCTAACAGTAGAGCTTTAGTGCATATCGGTTTGATCCCATCTCCCAGTTAGAGATGGCAACACAATGAAAATAGTAAAACATCTCCCCCTACACAAATATCCTGTGTACACCTATATTAACAAACCATCAGTTCTGTTCATTGAGAAGAAATGTCATGTCTTGGTTTTTCTCTTCGTGACTCTGGTCCACCTCTGCCTTTGTGGTTGACTAGCGTCAGATGCTTTCTGCGACCCGTCCTCTGGGGGTTTAACATGTGGTAAATCTGGAACATCTAGGTGTAGTTTGTTGCAGATCTCAGGGATTTCTGAAGGATCTTTCAAACTTAGAGATTTCCCATTGTGGAAGATGTGGAAGTTGAAGGGAAACCCCCAGCGGTAGCTGATCTGACTCTTGCGCAGCAGGGTAGTTAGTGGTTTTAGATGGAATCTTCGTTGCAGTGTTTTGACACACAAATCTTGATAAAATTGAATAACTGTCCCCTGGAATTTGAAAGTAGGGTTTTTCCTGGCTGCCGCCAGTATTTCTTCTTTCTCTGGGAATCTGGAGAATCTCACAATTACATCTCTGGGTGGTGCATCTTCTCTCGGTTTGGCTCTTAAAGCTCTGTGAGCCCTTTCTAATTGAAATTTTTCATCAGCAGCTTCGCCTGTAATCGCTTGAAAGAGTTGGTGCAAATAGATTTGTAGCTCATCTCTAGAGACCGATTCAGATATCCCTTTTAGGCGTAAGTTACACCTACGACTTCGATTTTCAATGTCTTCCAACTTGTCTTGTATCTCCGTCAGTTCTTGCTGCTGTTCAGACAGTTGGTGTTTCAGAGCTGTCACATCTTCTGTAGTGCTGATTTCAGCTTCTTCCAATGTGTCTACTCTTGAGCCTAAGTCTGTGATGTCCTGTTTTATTTCTGCAAGGCTATTAGTAATAGTATTTTGGAAGGAGTCGAATTTCTCCCATAATTTATCAAAGTTCTTATTAATGTCCTGTTTTGACACTAGTGCTCTTAGGTCAGCTTTTGTAGCGGGTATAGCTTCCTCCTCATTCAATTGTGAGTCTATGTCAGAATCTGCATCGTCTTCTGTGACGGTATTGGCATTTTCTGGTGCTTTTTCTCCCTTTGCTGGTTTGAAGAATAAGGTAGCTGCTGAGGGTTTAAGCCCTTGGGAGGGTTTATTGTGCTTCCTGACCGACATGATGATAATTATGCACCCGTTAACAAATTAGAAAAAGTATGTCCAATCCCACCGACAGAAAAGATGTCACTTAGAAGAATAGATATGTCCGTATGATAGATTATGTGTCAGTCGGTTATGTTTGGGTGTAAATTGATGCCAGTGTCTTACCAGTCTCTGCTTTCCCAGTTATATGACTGTTTCTTTTCACTTACAGCTGATATCAGGGTATGAGGGCTCTTGTGTGGTTCCTTATATCATCTGCAGCGTACAATAAAGATCCTTATTTAAAGTTCCCCCTCTCACTCATGGAGCTAAGAAAGTTATGTTGGCTAAGTAGTGGATCTTTGCTGTATTAACAACGAAGATATCCCCAGCTGTAGTGAGGCAGGTGTATTTACTTACTAATCTTAAAGTGGCTGGATTATTTTACGTCAATACCTAGTGATTAAAACATAATGTCCCACACTGAAGTCTGATTGTCATATAGTATGCCTTTGGCGCCATGTTATTGAACTTTTAAACATTAGGTTTGGCAGACCCCTTCTTAGTTGAGAATGGTATAGGTTACATTCGCTTCATTGAAATGCTATGTTCTGTCTTGTGTTTCAAAAGAGAACTTTTACTGCACACCCCTCTTGATTCATATATGCTTATAGTCAGCACTTAGGTGCTTATGTGCTTTTGTTTCTTAATGTTGCCTTTATTGTAGGCGAGTGATTCCCCTCAGTAATCTGTGTGAAATATGGCCATTTATGCCTTTCAAGCCTTACTTGGTTGTCGGACTTTCTCCTTATGTCCGCGGTGAAGTGTCTGTGTCCTTCCGTTGCGGGTCGGTTACTTTTGTGCTTTTTATCAGCTTTTTACTAGTCGCATCCCGCTTTACCTCGTGGGCAAGATGGCGTCCGGCTACTATCCGTTACCGCTTTCGTGCTTTCAGATTCTTGTAGCGCTTTCTGTCAGCCTCTCCATCCTCCCATTATGTGTTCCTCACACTATCGCCTTGATCCTTAGTGTTGCTGGGGACTCGTATTGTGGTTTATTACCCCAAATTTGAGCAGTAGGTCACGGAGCTCTGCAATCACAGCTCCATCTTTGAACGGCTCCAAGCCCCGCCCTATTTTATGGGTTTTTAAACGGCTCATCTTGGAAATGAAATTAATCATGCTGGCTAAGCCAAGTATAATGGTGAGAGTCAATGCTATGGGAGTGTGTAGAAGCTATTGCTAGAGTGGGTATCTAAGAATGCGGCATAGGCAAGAAAAGCCGCAGATTTAGCCCTCCTTAAAAAAGAGGTACATTATTGGTTTTATTGGGGGGGGAGGTGGGCATGTAGGTTTGATAGATAACAAATACTAATAATCATGTTAATGAAACCTTAGGAACTACCAAAACTTAATACAGGTATGGACCTTACATATTGCGAGACTCAAAAGGCATGGGAGAACTTAATACAGGAAAGAAAGGCCTATACTATAAATATGTATCAGGATAACTAGGGTAGGAGAGACTACTTATTATGGGAGGTGTAGTAAGAGCTTAATGGGACCAATCCAAATGAGGTTTATAAGATTGCATAAGTACAGAAACTGATTAGGTGCCAACCTATCATAGATAAACAGGGTCAATACATAAGTCTCATGAATCTGCCATGTCCTCAAAACAAATATGAAAATATGGTGTTGGAAACATGGTCACAGCTTTATCATACAAAAAATAAATAAACCCCTGCCCACACATGCTGATCTATATTGCAATAAAAAACTGTATCTGAGACATTTCCATGGGGTTATATGTTTATAAAATATGGGCATCACGCTGCCTCAGCCGCTGGCAGCAATGCATCACAGCTAAATGTAATACCTAACCTCCATGCAGGTATATATAGGTCATAAAAAAAAAACATAGACACAGAAATATTAAATAATGCAACACCTAAAGTCTACCATACTCATGTTAGGTGCAAATAAACATTGGGAAGCTTGAAGTTATAAGGCCTCAAACACATGTGGGCAGGGACCTGTGTGGAGCTCAAATCTTTAGGTTATCAACATGGTACTCTAGTAAAGTAGTATGTGGCTGCAGATAGCAGCTTTAAAGAGGCATAGAAAACACATAGGACCCGTGATGATATGTCAAAGTCCAACAGCAATCTAGGAGATCCTGTAAATGTTCAGCACTTATTATAGGAACAAAGTAAGTCTCAGAATATATTTAGAATGGTTAAGTCTCAGAAAGAAAAAAACAGCCAATCCGTCCCTGCATGACGTATAGCATCAGTCTTATATGGTTTAGGAGAAACAATTCTTTTTCTCATTAGATATGTCATGCCATATAACTTTATATAACTAAATAACAACTTTCAAACAATCAGGGGAAAACATAATCGTTATTAGCCTTCAGAATCAATTCTAACAGGATTATCCTCAGATACAGGGGCAATTACGTATAGAGGACAACAAGATGAAATGTGAGTGTCCAATATATCTTACACAGTGTCTAAGGGCACAAAACCCACTATTAGTGTTGGGATTATCCTGCTTCATAGTAGGTCAAGCTTACAGAAGAGCCAGTTATAAGATCGTCATACTTGCGGGGCATGCAGTGTTGAAATAAACATAAGGTCGCCCAAGCAGAGTTAATAGGTAACAATCCTGTAGGCTGCTGAGAAACACCAACGCTGAGGATCCACATTGTGCTCTTCAAACCTCTGAGCAATCCAGGTATTGTCGGGTAGTGCTCTATCTCAGAGGTCAATCCCGTTATAATATCCTGAGCAGTCCTCCAGGCGATTGCTTCTGATTGACCGCTAGTCAGTGCACTCGGTACAATCTCTTCGGTCCACTGCGATACAGCTCCATCTGAGAGTTGCGGGATCATACTATCTGGGCAATCAGATACCGGCATGTTCTGGGCTGGCGCAGAAAAATGTAGTCGCACTTCAGGGCAGCCTGCGCCCCGATCAGTACCCAAAACAGCTGGCCTACCACTTGTTGTAATTGGAAGAGGCTCCCGGACTGTAATTAGCGGCTCCTGTACCTCCACCTTCTCAGGAGAAATGCTCTGTGTTAAGATTTTGTTCAGTCCTATTTCCAGTGCGGCAAATAGTTTCTGTAAGAGTGAGTGGGTTTTGCATTCCCATTCTTCCCAGGACTCCATATCTGCTGCCAGATTTTCTCAGAATGAGCCCCCAAGAAGGCTGTTATACTAACAGCCACGTGGGTATGAAAATGGCCTCCGTGCAGCCAGTGTCGACAAAGATGTTAGAAATAAATTAGTGTTGTAGTGTCCAGACGTGGGTATAGAGAGCATCCAATACAAAGGTTCTTGCCAACACCAGCTCTCAAATAATTCCAGTGGCTTAGGTCAGGCATATATTGCTAGCAAAGATGATTTTAGTAAGATTCTTGCCGGAGCTATGTAAATACACGTCCATTCATGTTGAAAGCTGGCTCCGCCCCCCTGCATATTATTTTTAACCCCTAATCTGCCGCTCCGTACACCGCCGCAACCTACATTATCCCTATGAACCCCTAATCTGCTGCCCCTAACACCGCCGACCCCTATATTATATTTATTAACCCCTAATCTGCCGCCCCCAACGTCGCCTCCACCTACCTACAATTATTAACCCCTAATCTGCCGACCGGACCTCACCGCTACTATAATAAATGTATTAACCCCTAATCCGCCTCACTCCCACCTCAATAACCCTATAATAAATAGTATTAACCCCTAATCTGCCGTCCCTAACATCACCGACACCTAACTTCAAGTATTAACCCCTAATATGCCGACCGGACCTCACCGCTACTCTAATAAATTTATTAACCCCTAAAGCTAAGTCTAACCCTAACACTAACACCCCCCTAAGTTAAATATAATTTTTATCTAACAAAATAAATTAACTCTTATTAAATAAATTATTCCTATTTAAAGCTAAATATTTACTTGTAAAATAAACCCTAATATAGCTACAATATAAATAATAATTATATCGTAGCTATTTTAGGATTTATTTTTATTTTACAGGCAAATTTCAATTTATTTTAACTAGGTACAATAGCTATTAAATAGTTATTAACTATTTAATAGCTACCTAGCTAAAATAAAGAGAAATTTACCTGTAAAATAAAAACTAACCTAAGTTACAATTACACCTAACACTACACTATACTTTAATAAATTATTCCTATTGAAAACTAAATACTTACCTGTAAAATAAACCGTACGATAGCTACAATGTAATTAATAATTACATTGTAGCTATTTTAGGATTTATATTTATTTTACAGGTAACTTTGTATTTATTTTAGCTAGTTAGAATAGTTATTAAATAGTTATTAACTATTTAATAACTACCTAGCTAAAAGAAATACAAAATTACCTGTAAAATAAATCCTAACCTAAGTTACAATTAAACCTAACACTACACTATCATTAAATTAATTAAATAAATTAACTACAAATAACTACAATTAAATACAATTACATAAACTAGCTTAAGTACAAAAAATAAAAAAATAAGTTACAAACATTTTAAAAATATTACAACAATTTTAAGCTAATTACACCTAATCTAAACCCCCGAATAAAATAACAAAGCCCCCCAAAATAAAAAAATGCCCTACCCTATTCTAAATTTAAAAAGTTCAAAGCTCTTTTACCTTACCAGCCCTTAAAAGGGCCTTTTGTGGGGCATGCCCCAAAGAAAACTGCTCTTTTGCCTGTAAAAGAAAAATACAACCCCCCCAACATTAAAACCCACCACCCACATACCCCTAATCTAACCCAAACCCCCTTTAAATAAACCTAACAATACCCCCCTGAAGATCATCCTACCTTAAGTTGTCTTCAGCCAGCCGACCCACCGATGGAACCGAAGAGGAGATCCGGAGCGGCAGAAGTGATCCTCCAAGGGGCGCTGAAGAAGTCTTCCATCCGATGAAGTGATCCTCCAGGCGGCGCTGAATAAGTCTTCCATCCGGGCGATGTCATCTTCCAAGCGGCGCTGAAGAAGTCTTCCATCCCGGCGATGTCATCTTCCAAGCGGGGTCTTCAATCTTCTTCTTCAGGATCCATCTTCATTCCGCCGACGCAGAACATCCTTCTTCCCCGACGAACTACCGACGAATGAAGGATCCTTTAAGGGACGTCATCCAAGATGGCGTCCCTCGAATTCCGATTGGCTGATAGGATTCTATCAGCCAATCGGAATTAAGGTAGGAAAAATCTGATTGGCTGATGGAATCAGCCAATCAGATTCAAGTTCAATCCGATTGGCTGATCCAATCAGCCAATCAGATTGAGCTCGCATTCTATTGGCTGTTCCGATCAGCCAATAGAATGCGCGCTCAATCTGATTGGCTGATTGGAGGGGCAGCAGATTAGAGGTTCATAGGGATAACGTAGGTTGCGGCGGTGTACGGAGCGGAAGATTAGGGGTTAAAAAATTTTAATAGAGTGGCGGCAATGTGGGGGGCCTCGGTTTAGGGGTACATAGGTAGTTTATGGGTTTTAGTGTACTTTAGAGCACAGTGGTTAAGAGCTTTATGAACTGGCGTTAGCCCAAAAAGCTCTTAACTCCTGGTTTTTTTCTGCGGCTGGAGTTTTGTCGTTAGATTTCTAACGCTCACTTCAGCCAAGACTCTAAATATCGGTGTTAGAAAGATCCCATTGAAAAGATAGGATACGCAAATGGCGTAGGGGGATCTGCGGTATGGAAAAGTCACGGCTGCAAAGTGAGCATTAGACCCTTTCCTCACTGACTCTAAATACCAGCGGTAGCCCAAAACCAGCATTAGGAGCCTCTAACGCTGGTTTTGACGGCTAACGCCAAACTCTAAATCTAGGCGTTTGTGTTTATAGAGTGCATGATATTAGTGCAGCTATCCTCAAAAGGGTTAATGGGATAGCAAGATAGATCTAAACTCAATCTACAGTAACTGCTTGCTCTTTCCTACTCTTACCTTCATTTCTTTTAAAATGTATATATGGCAATAGCATTAGGGAAATGTAAAAAGGGCTAGATTCACCTGTGCAAAGCCCCTTAGCAAAGACTTAACACAAGCGTGTCTATATTTATATTTCTCTATCCCTCTCTATCTACACCTTTTTCCCAACAAAAGAACCCTCCAACAAAGGGACATCTGACATCTATTACACTTTCAGTCAAAAGAAGATTCATTTTTAACAGTAAACCCATAATTTGTTAATTATTCATAATTAATTAAAGATTTAAATAAATAATGGGAGCCCAAAAAAAGGGGCTTGGTTACAACATGGAAGAAAACTTTTGATGGCCCCACTTACTGTTATCAGGAACTGGATGGTGATGAAAAAAAAGGGTTAAGGCTGAACATTTTTAATGTTTGGAGAGAGGGCACTTAGGTATTATAAGGGATCCCTTGATTATTTTGTAGAAGGGTCTGACAGGGCTTTCTTGACTATAGAGGGTATTACAGTGGGGTTGTCATTCACAATGAATTCTTGAGTATTAAGGGGTAGATAGGGTAGTGTGGCTGGGACAGGCTAGTGTTCGTAGTTTTGAGAGTTTATTCTAGTTGGGGGCTAGTAGTGGTTAGAAAAATTGCACTTGGCTTCTTCATGGTAAAGGTTAATTGCAGTGGTACAGGGTTGTGGTTCATATTTAGTGCTTTTGGGGGCCATGTTACAATTGTTGACTGCATATGCTTAGTCGTGCATCAATATTCTCCCTGATGGTGTAAAACTAAAGATTTACTGGTAGAGAGTGTGGTGTATGCAAATACACATTCATAAAGAGTATTTACTAACAGAGAATGGAATCTGCTTAACGTTTCTATTGGTTTTTAATTTATGTTTTTAATATACTTCTCAGACCTGTTTACTATA
The DNA here is from genome assembly GCF_027579735.1 of Bombina bombina. Taxonomy (NCBI): domain Eukaryota; kingdom Metazoa; phylum Chordata; class Amphibia; order Anura; family Bombinatoridae; genus Bombina; species Bombina bombina. The sequence goes on along the minus strand of NC_069504.1, from coordinate 220,880,632 downwards.
TAGCATTTTAAAATGGTTGAAATGTATGAATATCTTCTATTCAGGGACTTTAACAGTTCTGTATTGCTATTTTGGTACCATAAAAGCTTCTTGTTGGATAATTTTAGGTTACAAACCCAATGAACTGTAATTCTGTAAGCACACAGTAAACACTCAATGCAGGCTTGCATGTAGCTTAGTAAGAGTTCTATTTTTATTTTGCATAATTATAACAAAATAAAAATATCTTTTTCATATTTATTACGAATAATTCTTACTTAATCAAAAAGAGTGATGATCTTTATCTAGCAATTAAATATTTAAAATGGGCCTTATTGCCTGTTCACATTTTTATTTTTAAATTGTACTCTTTATGAAGCAGTTTATCCCACAGCAGCTGACATGCATACCCTTAACCTTAAAATACCTCTTACAAGCTACATAAAAAATGAGGAAAAATAGTCAAACCTGTACAAGGGAGAATTTTTTGTTACCTAATTGTATCACAAGTCAGTTTTGAATTCATAAAATAGAGCTCAATTCTTATTATGACTATATGTAAAGCAACAGTAAACACCTTGTAAATATTTTTATTATTATTATTCTTTATTTATAAAGCGCCAACAGATTCCGCAGCGCTGTCCATGGACACAAAGATAAAAGTACAGTACAATACAATATAATTGACACCAGACAAACAAATACAGGGGGAATTGAGGGCCCTGTTCCCATGGGAACTTACAATCTAGATGGGTAGGAGGGTGAGAAACAGGAGGTTGGGACTGCAAAGGTGGGAATGATGTTAGTGTGGAGTTAGATGAGGGCAGCTATTAGGCAAGTGCAATTCACTTGTTACTGATTTGGAGATAGGCTTCCCTGAACAAAAAGGTCTTTAGGGAGAGTTTAAAAGAGGAAAGGTTAGGGGAAAGTCTGACAGATCGAGGAAGTGCGTTCCAGATGCTTGGTGCCGCACGAGAGAAGTCCTGTAGTCTAGCATGGGAGGAGATGATGGTAGAAGATGCAAGGAGCAGGTCATTGTTGGATCTTAGGGGGTGTACTGGAGTATATTTGTTGATGAGTGAGGAAAGGTAGGCGTGGGCTGGGTTGGTAAGGGTTTTGTACGTCAGGGTGAGAATTTTGAATTTAATTCTGCTGTGAATGGGGAGCCAGTAAAGGGACTCGCAGAGAGGTGCAGCAGGTACAGAGCATCGGGAGAGGTGGATTAGCCTAGCAGAGGCATTTAGGATGGATTGAAGAGAGGAGAGGTGGGAGAGAAGGAGGCCAGTTTGTAGGTTATTACAGTAGTCAAGTCGGGAAATTACAAGGGAGTGGATTAGCTGTTTAGTAGTTTCAGCACTCAGAAAGGGACAAATTTTGGATATATTGCGTAGGTGGTTGCGACTGGATGAAGAGAGCAATTGGATGTGGGGTAGGAAGGACAGATTGGAGTCAAGTGTAACTCCTAGGCAGCAGACATGGGGTGATGGGGAGATAGTGGTCTCACCAACAGTGATTGAAAAGTTAGAAACTGGGGTAGAATTAGAGGGGGGATTAGAACTAGCTCAGTCTTGGACATGTTGATTTTTAGGTGGTGAGAGGCCATCCAAGAAGAAATGCCAGATAAGCAGACACTGATGTGAGAAAGGACAGAAGGAGAGAGCACAGGGGTGGATAGGTAGATCTGAGTATCATCAGCATAGAGGTGATAGCTGAAGCCATAGCTACTAATAAGTTTACCCAGTGAGGAAGTATAAATAGAGAGGAGTAGAGAACCCAGAACAGAGCCTTGAGGTACTCCAAAAGACAGAGGCAATAGAGAGGAGAAATCGCCAGCGGAGACAGAAAAGGACCTATAAGAGAGAAAAGAGTCGATCCAGGAGAGGGCAGTGTCAGAGTTACAAGACATTTCTGTTGTGTTGCTATAGAATAACACATCAGCCAAGTCTGAATGTTTTTTTAAATAAATTAAAATCTTCTTTACTGCACTTATTTTTTAATAGCCAAACTCTACCCACCGTTTATCTTATTTGAGGAGACAATCTGGGCTTTAGTCTGCAGGTAACAAGTCTAGTTACTGCCATAATGTCAGTATAAAGTAAATTGTTTTGTTATCTGATAAAGCAAATTAGGGGCAGATGTGTAACAGAGTTAGGGGCCTATTTATCAAAGCGTCAACTATGTTGCATTCGCCGTCGTCAATACACTTGCCAAACATCGCTGCCATGAATCTGAACACGATCACCTTATTTATCAAAAAAGCCGTCAAAACCACGCACGTCAAGTACGATGCGAAGAGCATCGGACTGGTGTTAACAGTCATCGATGTCACGGCTATTCAGGTTTTTCCCAAGTTTATTTATACCATTTCATTACTGTCCATGAACAAGCACATTTCTCTAAAGCTAATCTTTTATTTTTCATCTGTTAATGTCCAAGAAATAGATTGATTTATACCTGAATAAACAATATCTCATAGAAATTTTATTTTATTTTTATATTGATTTGTTATATGATACTTTCACAGAAATTACTGTGTAGTTGTATTTCTAGAAGTCCCCCCCCAAATTTGTATTTATTTTTTGAAATTATTATTAATGCTAGAATGTGTATATATATCCTTGCACATACTCAATGGGTATTTTAAAGGGATAGGAAAGTAAAATATTTAAGTTGCATGATTCAGATACAGCATGTAATTTTAAAACACTTTAAATTCACTTCTGTTTTCAAATGTGCTTTGTTCTCTTGGTATCCCTTGTTGGAAAAGAATACGCACATATTCTACACTAGTGGGAGCTAGCTGCTAATTGGTGCCTGCACACATTTGTCTCTTGTGATTGGCTAAAAAGATGTGTTCAGCTAGCTGCCAGAAGTGTAATGGTGTGCCTTCAGCAAAGGATAACAAGAGAATGAAGCAAATTTGATCATAAAAGTAAATTGGAAAGTTGTTTAAAATTATATGTTCTATCCAAATCATGAAAGAATGGGGTTTCCTGTCCCTTTAAGAGCCGGGCCAGTTTTCTCTCTGTACCTGTGTAAACCCCTCCTGTTAAAAGAAAGTGCACCAAACACAACATTAATACATTGAAATAAACTGTTACACTCATTTATACACTATCTGATAAAAAAATTTCAAATAAATAATATATATATATATTTTTAACTGGTTAAAAGGGATATGGTATATGACAAGGTATTTGAATGGAAATGGCTATATTGTATACATATGTGTCTAAATATGTGTAATTGTGTGTATATTTATATATATATATATATATATATATATATATATATGTGTGTGTGTGTGTGTATTTTTGTATTTATATATGTAAATGTATATACATACATATATACATATATAAACAGATATACACACCTGTACTGTATATACATAAATACAAATATATATACACTTTGGAGCACTTTGCACTGAACTACCATAAAACAAGAAAATTATATTTATTAAATTTTAACCCCTTAACGACCGAGGACATTCTCCAAAAAACAGCAGTTAATGACCATGGACGTACCTGGCATGTCCTTGGTCAAATTGAGCACTGGAAGCGATCGCAATCGCTTCCAGCCACTCTCAAGGTATTGCAACAATGCCTCGATATTAAGGCATCGTGCAATACCCTTTAGGCAGTAGCCGCTGCAGAGAGGGCCACTCATATTGAATATATATGTGGAAGACTGGATGGATATGCAGCGTTCTGGGTAAGGTCACTTTGTAGGCCACAGTAGAAAGTCTTTGAGGACCTTGTAGGGACCAATGTAGCGAGGACCCAATTTGAAACAGGTCTGACGTAAGCGAACATGTCGAGTAGAGACCCAGACTCGCTCACCTACTGCAAAGACACGAATAGAAGCTGGATGTTGGTCGGCATGCATTTTGTATCTGGAGACAGCTGAATGTAACTGAGGGCATTTATGCTGCTAATGAGTAGTAAGATCAGTGAAATAACAATCAGCAGCAGGAACCCCCGTAGACTGAGCCGGAAGTGGAAAGACACGGGGTTGGTAACCTGCTGCAGCTTGAAATGGGGAGCATAGTAAAGACGAATGCCAATGACTGTTTCTTGCCAGTTCAGCTAAGGGCAACAGTCCAGACCAATTGGTATGCTGGGAATCGACATAAGCTCTAAGATAGGTTTCGAGATCTTGATTTGTTCTTTCTGTCAGACCATTGGTCTGGGGATGATAACCGGAAGACAAGGAAACTGTGGTCCCAATCATTTTGCAAAAAGCTCTCCAGAAGGTGGAAACTAATTGAGCTCCTCTGTCAGAGACAATATTTATGGGAATACCATGAAGACATACTACATGAAGAAGAAACAGAGTTGGCAATGCTTGGGCAGTAGGCAACTTGACCAAGGGCACAAAATGAGCAAGCCTGGAAAATCGATTCACCACAACCCATATAACCGTATGACGGTCAGAAGGAGGGAGGTCCATAATAAAATCCATGATTATGTGTGTCCAGGGTTGTTTGGGTATGGTCAAAGGTTGAAGTAAGTCATGAGGTAAAGACCATGGAGTTTTATTGGCAGCACAAGTCTTACAAGCCTTGACATTATCTTGAGAGTCAGAATTCATGGTAGGCCACCAAACATGCTGAGAAAGTAGTTTAAAGGTTCTTGTCAAACCAGGATTACCTGATAGCTATCATTGGCCCAGGATAGCACATGAGTGCATAGGTTAGGAGGTACAAAAAGGATCTCAGGAGTTGTATGGGGCTTTGTGAGGTTTCCTTGACTGAGCACTTTGTAATCTCTTCAGTAGAGAGGTATTAAGTTGAGCAATCACAAAGGAGGAAGGAATAATGTGTTTGATAGGGGCTTCGGAAGAGTCATTAGAGTGGGGCAACTGATGGGAAAGTGTGTCAGCCTTCTTGTTCTTGGTCCCAGGAAGATAAGAGACTGTAAAATTAAAGCGAGAAAAAAATAAGGCCCACCTGGGATGTCGGGAATTAAGTCGGTGAGCTGTTTCCAAGTATGTCAGGTTCTTATGATCGGTAAGAGTCTGAATGGGGTTGGTAGTTCCCTCTAGCCAATGTTGCCACTCATTAAGAGACATTTTAATGGCTAGGAGTTCAAGATTCCCCACATCGTAGTTCCTCTCTGCAGGGGAAAAACGTTTGGAGAAAAAGGCTACAAGATGCGATTTGGTGGTTGAAGGATCTCTTTGAGTCAAGAAAGCACCAGCTCCTATCTCCGAGGCATCAACCTCTAAGGTGAAGTGCAGATCTGGATCAGGAATAGCGTAATACTGGAGCAGTACAAAAAGCTCTCTTTAAGGTAAAGAAAGAAAGCATTCGTAGCTGCTGGAGGCCAATTCTTGCAGTCCCTATTTCGTTTAGTGAGATCAGTGAGGGGAGCAACAGTCTTGGAGAAGTTCTTTATGAACTTGCGGTAATAATTAGAGAACCCCAAGAATCTCTTTCGTTCCTTCAAAGTGGTGGGTTGAGGCCATTCCCGAACTGCTGTTAGCTTTGTAGGATCCATGGCAAAACCCTCCTTAGAAATAACATATCCGAGGAACTGGATCCGAACTTGGTCAAATTCACATTCCTCTAGCTTGGCTACTAGAGAATTGCTTCTTAGCCAAAGAATCACCTGTTTTATATGATCATGATGCTCCTCTAATGTTGTGGAAAATATGAGGATGTCATCCAAATAAACAATGACAGTACGGTTAATGTAGTAACTCTTATACTTTTGTGTAAAGGGTTTAAGATATTAATAAATTCCCTTAGTTAGATTAAGGGATGTGTTGCTCTTTAATGTTCTAAGCAGGTAATAGAGATTTGGATTACCTGAATAGACACAGTGAGACAGTTACTTTTGAAATCTATAGTGAAACACAGTTCAGAGTTGTTCTAATTGTAGAGTAGGTAAAACTTAATCAGGTCAATAAGGAGTATGAAGTGACGATGGTGAGTCAGAGTTAGTTTAGGCAACGCACACACACAGACATCCTAAAATATATACAGTCCCAAGCAGTCCAACACACAAACCATACGGGTCAAATGAGAATTCCTTATATGATGAACTGGAAATAATCAATACAAGTTGTGCGGCATATAGAGGATTAAACAATTCAAAGCAAGGTAAGTACTTTCCGGATTGAATGTATACAATACCCAACAAGGACCCGGTAGAGAGGAGAGCTGAGCTGTGACCGCCGTCGGCGGTGGATAAGCTGTGTGTGCGCGGCTTAGTTCCGGAACGCTGAGGAAGTAGATCCGGAGGCGTATGAATCTAGAATCCGGTAGTGGATATGATAGGAGAGTCCTCGTAAGCAATCAATAGTAGAAAGACCTGATAGGTAGTAAGATAGACACAAGCAAGCAACGTAGCAGTATGCTTCAATATTCAGGCAATGTGTGTTGTAAGCTGCTGCTTAATAAAGAGGAAATAATGAGATGGGAGGGGATAATCCTTAAAGGAATATCACATATCCCCCCAGTCAAGGAATCACCCCTGGGGATTCCAGATGAGGCTTCTCAGGATAACGCCGATGAAAAGTAGCAACCAAACGAGGTGCATGGGTCTCAGTAGACAGTTGCCAAGAATTATCTTCCGGACCATAACCTTTCCATTTTATAAGATATTCTAGCTTACAGCGTCTTATTCTGGAGTCAAGAATAGACTCAACTTCAAACTCCTCTTGATTCTCCACCAGGATAGATGGAGGTCGAAGATGAGTACCCTCATGGTCTACAACAGTATAAGGTTTAATGAGAGACACATGAAATGTGGAATGAATCTTATAGGATTCAGGTAAAATGAGTCTAAAAGCATTTTGGTTAACGATTTTATCTATTGTGAAGGGTCCTAGGAATTGGTTGGCAAGTTTTTTACAGGGTATCTGTAATTTGAGATTCTTGACGGAAAGTAGAACTTGATCACCTATTTGGTATGAGGGACTCGGACTATGATGTTGATCATAGTTACATTTTTGATAGTCCTTTGCCCTTGAGAGTTGATCCTTCAAAAAATCTATTCTTTCTTGTAAAGTGTTAGTAAATTCTGTGGCACTAGGTGAATTTACTTCTGTTTTAGTAAGGGTTATGGCATTGGGATTGTATCCATAAGTGGCGAAAAAGGGTGACATTTTAAGGGAAGTTGAAACAGAGTTATTGTACGAAAATTCTGCCATTGCAATATAATTAATCCAATCATCCTGTAAGTAGGTAATGAAACACCTGAGATATTGTTCAAGGGTCTGATTTGTTCTTTCTGTTAATCCATTTGTTTGGGGGTGAAAGGCAGTAGAATATCTTGTATCTACTTTTAGTAGTTTACATAGAGATTTCCAGAAAGAAGAGGTGAACTGAGTACCTCTGTCTGTAATTATTACCGTAGGTAAACCATGTAGCTTTACAATATAATCTAGAAAAGTCGTTGCTGTTGCTAGAGCTGATGGTAAACCTTTCATAGGTATGAAATGGGCCAAACATGTTAAGTGGTCTATTACGACTAGAATAGAGGTGTAATGTTGAGAGTTAGGAAGATCAACAATGAAATCCATTGAAATGGTCTCCCAGGGCTTATCTGGGATAGGCAGAGGTGTTAAGAGGCCTATTGTTTTTTTGTGAGAAATTTTATTTCTAGCACAAACATCACAGTTTGATACATATTGGTAAATAGTGTGGTTCATTCTAGGCCACCAGAAATTTCTTCTAGTTAATTCTATGGTTTTTTTAATACCAAGGTGACCGGATAATGTTCCATCATGGGTTTGATTAAGGATTATTTCTCTCAAGGATTCAGGAATAAATAGCTTTCTGTTGTGATAAAAGAGTCCAGTATGTGGATCCTTTTTACAAGGTAGAGGTATGTTAGAGTCTTTCCTTAGTACTTCTAGTATCTCTTTTTCTAGAGAAGATATAACTCCTATAAACTTTTCTTCAGGTATTACAAGCTCAAGATCATCTGATGGACCTTTTTCATACATTCTAGATAAAGCATCTGCCTTAGTATTAATATTTCCAGGTTTGTATGTAATTAGAAAGTTAAATCGGTCTAAAAAGATAGACCAACGGGCTTGTCGTGAAGTGAGTGTTTTACTTTTCTTTAAATATTCTAAGTTTTTGTGATCTGTAACAATCATGAATGGGAGACTAGTACCTTCAAGGAGGTGTCTCCAGTGTTCTAACGAACATTTTATTGCAAGTAGTTCTTTATCCCCTATACTATAGTTCTTTTCAGCACTTGTGAGCATTCTAGAGTAAAAATATATATGATGGGTCTTTGTCTTTTCTGTATTCTTTTGTGAAAGAATTGCACCAATACCAGTATTTGATGCGTCTACTTCAAGAATAAATTGAGAATCAAAGTTGGGTAATGTTAATACTGGTGCTGTAACAAATTGTTTCTTAAGAGTCTCAAAAGATAGTTGAGCTTCTTTGGTCCAATTAAATCTTTGTTTCTTACTAGTTAGTTGTGTTAAGGGTTTCAAAATTATTGAGAAATCTTTTATAATCTTTCGATAAAAATGTGAGAACCCAATGAATCTCTGTAGAGCTCTAACAGTTGTGGGGACTGGCCAATTTAGAATCGCAGAAACCTTTTCTGGATCCATCATTATTTTATTTGGAGTTATGATGTAACCTAGGAATTTAATCTCCTGAACATGAAATGAACATTTCTCTAGTTTGGCGTATAATTTGTGTTCTTTTAACCTAGTAAGCACCCATCGTACGTCTTTTTCATGATCTTGCAATGTTTTAGAATAAATGAGGATGTCATCTAATTAAATTATGACACATACATCCAACAAATCACGAAAGATTTCATTGATAAAGTGTTGGAATGTTGCTGGCGCATTACTTAAGCCAAATGGCATCACGTTGTATTGGTATAGGCCATATCGTGTTCGAAACGCTGTTTTCCATTCGTCACCTTGTTTGATTCTTATTAGGTTATATGAGCCTTTTAAGTCAAGTTTAGAGTAAATGGTGGCACCATGAAGGCGTTCAAGAAGCTCTGGAATTAGCGGTAGTGGATATCTGTTCTTTAATGTAATATCATTTAGTGCTGTATAATCAATAATTGGACGTATAGTACCATCCTTGTTTTTAACTAAAAACATACCTGCTGCTGCAGGAGAAGTAGAATGGGAAATAAACCCTTTATGCAGGTTATCGTCTAAGTAAGCTCTTACAAAAGCTAGTTCGGTTTGAGAGAGAGGATATATTTTCCCATGTGGAACTTGTGACCCAGGTATTAAATCAATGGGACAATCAAATTCCCTGTGTGGGGGAAGATTTTCTGCCTCTTTCATGTCAAAAACCTCTGCCAGATCCTGATAAGGTCTGGGTATCCCATTCTCTAGAGTAGCTATGGTACAATGTGGATAACAGGTCTTCAAACAATATGAAGATTTTAATGTAATTTCATTTAAAGACCAATCTATATTTGGGTTATGTTTCTGTAACCAGGAAAACCCCAATATCATTGTGTGTAATGAAATAGGAATTAAATCAAATGAGATATACTCAGTATGACCTTCTTTAGTGGTTAAAAGTATAGGTATGGTGTGGTGGGTTATTGGTCCTTGTTGTATCAGAGAACCATCTATCAATTTGACAAAGAGAGGTTTTGCTTTACACACAATAGGAATTTTATTATTTTTAACAAAGGTAGTATCTATATAACTTCCTGAAGCCCCTGAATCAATCAAAGCTTTAGATTGGATGTTTCTCTGGTCCCACTGTAACGAAAAAAATAAAGTCATTTGGGTATCTAATGTTATATTATATAAATGAGTACTGTGGGATAGCTTACCCTTCTTTTGTCTTAAAGGGACAGTATACTATAAAATTGTTTTTCCCTTTTTTATTTGTGTATATGAATTAGCTGATTTTGTGTTTTGAAGTCACAACCTAATAAAATGGGTTGAGCTTGTAGGTATAATCAGATCTCATTACTTTATCACATTGTGTAAATATACCTGCTTCTTTATCTTATATCTGTCCATAAACCAATCACCAATACTTGTAGAGAATAATGGAAAATTAACATTTTATTACCTTATCTCTTCTATAACCCCCTGGGAGTGTAATTTCTTCTACTGGCTGTGTTAATACAGCTGGGCCTTGTGGCCAAAAACTTTCAGGATGGGTGGGGACACCACAAGCTAAAAAAACTAATTCAAATGCCAATATAAGGTTAATGGAAATACTTGTAAACAATTTAATACCCTCCAGCAGGTAAACTGGAGCATTGGGAACAAATATGAAATCTGCATATACTGAGGGAAGGGTGGAAGAGGTCTGAAGAGTGGCCAAAGGGGTTTGAAGCAATGGAGTAACCGTGGCCAGACAGAAATGGAAACATGGCTTACCCCAGGAAGCCAACTGTCCCTAAGTCCTATCAAATTGATGACTGTGTTTGCGTAACCAGGGAAGATCAATGATAGCCAGTTGAGTAGGAGAATGAATAATATTGAATTGTATCTGTTCAGAATGTAAGACTCCCACGGTCATAGTTATAGGTGCTGATTCGAAATGGATTAAGCCTGATCCCAGGGGTGTGCCATCCAGAGTGGCTATTTTGAGACATTGTTTTTTTTAGGAAATTCCCAGCCACCCCTGAATCAACAAAGGCCTGTGCTTGAACAGAGTTCCGGAGAAAGGTGAGGGTAATAGGTAAGAGGATTCAAGAAGTGCGAGGGGAATTGGTAATGGCCATGCTTAGAGGTACCCCACTTTTATCCTCTAAGCATTGGCTTTTCCCGGCAGTATATCACAGTTCTTAAGTTGATGTGAATTGGAACCGCAATAAAAACATAGTCTCAACCTCTTTCTTCTCTGTCTTTCAGATTCAGAGGACTTTAGGGAAGAGAGGTCCATGGGCTCCTCCTCAGATGCAACTGGAGGTGCAGGAGAAGTAGAGGGTAGTCTAGTGGCTAGCCGGTAGGAGGATGGGAAGACAGGACTCTGCGAGTTTTCTATCTCTCAACTTGTCGCTCCTGAAAGCGAGAATCCAAACTGATACACAGCTCAATTAATTAATCCAGGGTATATGGAACATCATGATAAGTGAGTTCATCCTTGATGTGTTCATGTAGACCTTTCAGAAAGGCTGTCTTGAGAGCACTGCAATCTCAGCTTGTCTTATGTGCCAAGGTACGAAATTCTATGTCATATTGTGCCACAGATCTATTACCCCGATGGAGAGTGCATTCAGCAGCAGAAGTGCGACCAAAGGTCCCAAATACAGAAGAGAATGCAGAAACAAAGGTATCAGCATCATTCAGGAGTTGAGCACATTGTTCCAATAGTGGAGAAACCCAGGCTAGGGCCTTATCCTTTAATAAGGAAACAATAAAGGTGACCTTTGACTGATGGGACTGGAAGGTATGAGGGTCATTGCGGAAATGCAGTCTGCACTAGTTGAGAAATGCCCTACAGTCAGTAGCGCCATCATTTGTCAGGCAATGGTATCCAGGGTATACTACCAGAAGCAGGGGAGGAGGCTGCGGTACTAGCGGCAGGAGCAGACTGTGTGGCAGCAGGAATAGCATTTTTCTCAGCAACAAGTGAGGAGAGCATAGCGGTTATAGTCTCTAGTTTAGAATCCAAATTCTGCAAGTATATGGCATAGGTTCCCAGGGTCTGTCCCTGAAGAGAGACTGCTCTTGCTACCTCATTTGGGTCCATGGCCCAAGTATATTGTTATGCTCATGGGATATTTCCCTATAAGACCAAACTTGGCCAGTAGTCTTTTTATCCCGGTATCAAGTGAAAGGATAAGGAAATATTCCAGAACAAGAGAACAGGTAGGTAAATGAGGAGAGTGCATTCAGCGGCAGAAGTGCGACCAAAGGTCCCAAATACAGAAGAGAATGCAGAAACAAAGGTATCAGCATCATTCAGGAGTTGAGCACATTGTTCCAATAGTGGGGAAACCCAGGCTAGGGCCTTATCCTTTAATAAGGAAACAATAAAGGTGACCTTTGACTGATGGGACTGGAAGGTATGAGGGTCATTGCGGAAATGCAGTCTGCACTAGTTGAGAAATCCCCTACAGTCAGTAGCGCCATCATTTGTCAGGCAATGGTATCCAGGGAATACTACCAGAAGCAGGGGAGGAGGCTGCGGTACTAGCGGCAGGAGCAGACTGCGTGGCAGCAGGAATAGCATTTTTCTCAGCGACAAGTGAGGAGAGCATAGCGGTTATAGTCTCTAGTTTAGAATCCAAATTCTGCAAGTATATGGCATAGGTTCCCAGGGTCTGTCCCTGAAGAGAGACTGCTCTTGCTACCTCATTTGGGTCCATGGCCCAAGTATATTGTTATGCTCATGGGATATTTCCCTATAAGACCAAACTTGGCCAGTAGTCTTTTTATCCCGGTATCAAGTGAAAGGATAAGGAAATATCCCAGAACAAGAGAACAGGTAGGTAAATGAGGTAAGCAGTACTCACAGTAGAGAGGGCAATCCTTCACGGCACTACAGAGGATGACTGGAGAGTGGTAAGGCAAGCAGAGTTTGGCAACAATAAGGCAATCCAGAATACCAGCAGTACAGGGGTTAAACAGTATAGAGGTCTGAGACAGGCAGAGTTCAGCAACAGTAAGGCAACCAGCAGTTCAGGGGTTAATCAGAGAGTAGTCTTGAGACAGGCAGTGTTCAGCAACAATAAGGCAACCAGCAGTTCGGGGGTTAATCAGAGAGTAGTCTTGAGACAGGCAGAGTTCAGCAACAATAAGACAATAAGCAGTTTAGGGGTTAATCAGAAAATAAGCACCCAGGAGCACAAACAGTAACACTTATACTTGGGCGATGTAAGTAAGGAACAGAGGTACTTACATACGGTTCATGCCAAGGAACAGTTACAGGAGGCTCAGAGGAATGGCGTCCCGTAAAGTGTGCCCAGAGCATTGCCGCGTCCATGGCAACAGCCATGGCAACTGGAAACAGAACAGCCGCCTGCATCCGTGGCAACGGCCACAAGGAAGGAGCGGAGCGGCGTGACATATATATATATATTTTATTTATTTTTTTTAAATAAAAAGAATATGTTCTTCTATTTGAAGAACGTTGGAATGTTAAATATTCATAACTCACGTTGGGTTGAGCGCACTTGCTTTAAAGGTGTGTTGGGTTACCACAATAGTTTTATTTTCCTATAACGCACTTCATTGAAGTCTATGGGGCAAAACATTAGTGTGGTTGCGATATCCAAAGTCATGAAGTTAGCGTGCATTGGGTTTTCACTGTAACGCAAACATTTTACTTTCGATGTGTAATATGCGAGCCAACCCATGCTTGTTAAAAGTTTACTTCTAGCAGCGTTTGTGCGCAAGGGAAAGTTGCTGAGGTCCAAAATCAGAAATAGGTAAATATTGTGTAATAAATATTATTTAATGCTTAATCAATAATTCGAATTTTTGGATGCCCACACAGAGGGTCAGAGGGTGCAAATGTTCCCCACCTCACCAAGGCCTAGATTTGGAGTTCGGCGGTAGCCGTCAAAACCAGCGTTAGAGGCTCCTAACGCTGGTTTTGGCCGCCCGCTGGTATTTGGAGTCAGTGATTAAAGGGTCTAACGCTCACTTTTCAGCCGCGACTTTTCCATACCGCAGATCCCCCTACGCCATTTGCGTAGCCTATCTTTTCAATGGGATCTTTCTAACGCTGGTATTTAGAGTCGTTTCTGAAGTGAGCGTTAGAGCTCTAACGACAAGATTCCAGCCGCCTGAAAATAGCAGGAGTTAAGAGCTTTCTGGCTAACGCCGGTTTATAAAGCTCTTAACTACTGTACCCTAAAGTACACTAACACCCATAAACTACCTATGTACCCCTAAACCGAGCTCCCCCCACATCGCCGCCACTCGATTAAAATTTTTAACCCCTAATCTGCCGACCGCCACCTACGTTATACTTATGTACCCCTAATCTGCTACCCCTAACACCGCCGACCCCTATATTATATTTATTAACCCCTAACCTGCCCCCCACAACATCGCCGCCAGCTACTTAAAATAATTAACCCCTAATCTTCCGACCGCAAAGCGCCGCCACCTACGTTATCCCTATGTACCCCTAATCTGCTACCCCTAACACCGCCGACCCCTATATTATATTTATTAACCCCTAATCTGCCCCCCACAACGTCGCCGACACCTGCCTACACTTATTAACTCCTAATCTGCCGAGCGGACCTGAGCGCTACTATAATAAAGTTATTAACCCCTAATCCGCCTCACTAACCCTATCATAAATAGTATTAACCCCTAATCTGCCCTCCCTAACATCGCCGACCCCTATATTATATTTATTAACCCCTAACCTGCCCCCCACATCGCCGCCAGCTACTTAAAATAATTAACCCCTAATCTTCCGACCGCAAAGCGCCGCCACCTACGTTATCCCTATGTACCCCTAATCTGCTACCCCTAACACCGCCGACCCCTATATTATATTTATTTACCCCTAATCTGCCCCCCACAACGTCGCCGACACCTGCCTACACTTATTAACTCCTAATCTGCCGAGCAGACCTGAGCGCTACTATAATAAAGTTATTAACCCCTAATCCGCCTCACTAACCCTATCATAAATAGTATTAACCCCTAATCTGCCCTCCCTAACATCGCCGACACCTACCTTCAATTATTAACCCCTAATCTTCCGATCGGAGCTCACCGCTATTCTAATAAATGGATTAACCCCTAAAGCTAAGTCTAACCCTAACACTAACACCCCCCTAAGTTAAATATAATTTTTATCTAACGAAATAAATTAACTCTTATTAAATAAATTATTCCTATTTAAAGCTAAATACTTACCTGTAAAATAAATCCTAATATAGCTACAATATAAATTATAATTATATTATAGCTATTTTAGGATTAATATTTATTTTACAGGCAACTTTGTAATTATTTTAACCAGGTACAATAGCTATTAAATAGTTAAGAACTATTTAATAGCTAAAATAGTTAAAATAATTACAAATTACCTGTAAAATAAATCCTGACCTAAGATATAATAAAACCTAACACTACCCTATCAATAAAATAATTAAATAAACTACCTACAATTACCTACAATTAACCTAACACTACACTATCAATAAATTAATTAAACACAATTCCTACAAATAAATACAATTAAATAAACTAGCTAAAGTACAAAAAATAAAAAAGAACTAAGTTACAGAAAATAAAAAAATATTTACAAACATAAGAAAAATATTACAACAATTTTAAACTAATTACACCTACTCTAAGCCCCCTAATAAAATAACAAAGCCCCCCAAAATAAAAAATTCCCTACCCTATTCTAAATTAAAAAAGTTACAAGCTCTTTTACCTTACCAGCCCTGAACAGGGTCCTTTGCGGGGCATGCCCCAAGAAGTTCAGCTCTTTTGCCTGTAAAAAAAAACATACAATACCCCCCCCCAACATTACAACCCACCACCCACATACCCCTAATCTAACCCAAACCCCCCTTAAATAAACCTAACACTAATCCCCTGAAGATCTTCCTACCTTGTCTTCACCATCCAGGTATCACCGATCCGTCCTGGCTCCAAGATCTTCATCCAACCCAAGCGGGGGTTGGCGATCCATAATCCGGTGCTGAAGAGGTCCAGAAGAGGCTCCAAAGTCTTCCTCCTATCCGGCAAGAAGAGGACATCCGGACCGGCAAACATCTTCTCCAAGCGGCATCTTCGATCTTCTTCCATCCGGAGCGAAGTGGCAGGATCCTGAAGACCTCCAGCGCGGAACATCCATCCGGACCGACGACTGAACGACGAATGACTGTTCCTTTAAGGGACGTCATCCAAGATGGCGTCCCTCGAATTCCGATTGGCTGATAGGATTCTATCAGCCAATCGGAATTAAGGTAGGAATTTTCTGATTGGCTGATGGAATCAGCCAATCAGAATCTAGTTCAATCCGATTGGCCGATCCAATCAGCCAATCAGATTGAGCTCGCATTCTATTGGCTGATCGGAACAGCCAATAGAATGCGAGTTCAATCTGATTGGCTGATTGGATCGGCCAATCGGATTGAACTTGATTCTGATTGGCTGATTCCATCAGCCAATCAGAAAATTCCTACCTTAATTCCGATTGGCTGATAGAATCCTATCAGCCAATCGGAATTCGAGGGACGCCATCTTGGATGACGTCCCTTAAAGGAACAGTCATTCGTCGTTCAGTCGTCGGTCCGGATGGATGTTCCGCGCTGGAGGTCTTCAGGATCCTGCCACTTCGCTCCGGATGGAAGAAGATCGAAGATGCCGCTTGGAGAAGATGTTTGCCGGTCCGGATGTCCTCTTCTTGCCGGATAGGAGGAAGACTTTGGAGCCTCTTCTGGACCTCTTCAGCACCGGATTATGGATCGCCAACCCCCGCTTGGGTTGGATGAAGATCTTGGAGCCAGGACGGATCGGTGATACCTGGATGGTGAAGACAAGGTAGGAAGATCTTCAGGGGATTAGTGTTAGGTTTATTTAAGGGGGGTTTGGGTTAGATTAGGGGTATGTGGGTGGTGGGTTGTAATGTTGGGGGGGGGGTATTGTATGTTTTTTTTTACAGGCAAAAGAGCTGAACTTCTTGGGGCATGCCCCGCAAAGGGCCCTGTTCAGGGCTGGTAAGGTAAAAGAGCTTGTAACTTTTTTAATTTAGAATAGGGTAGGGAATTTTTTATTTTGGGGGGCTTTGTTATTTTATTAGGGGGCTTAGAGTAGGTGTAATTAGTTTAAAATTGTTGTAATATTTTTCTTATGTTTGTAAATATTTTTTTATTTTCTGTAACTTAGTTCTTTTTTATTTTTTGTACTTTAGCTAGTTTATTTAATTGTATTTATTTGTAGGAATTGTGTTTAATTAATTTATTGATAGTGTAGTGTTAGGTTAATTGTAGGTAATTGTAGGTAGTTTATTTAATTATTTTATTGATAGGGTAGTGTTAGGTTTTATTATATCTTAGGTTAGGATTTATTTTACAGGTAATTTGTAATTATTTTAACTATTTTAGCTATTAAATAGTTCTTAACTATTTAATAGCTATTGTACCTGGTTAAAATAATTACAAAGTTGCCTGTAAAATAAATATTAATCCTAAAATAGCTATAATATAATTATAATTTATATTGTAGCTATATTAGGATTTATTTTACAGGTAAGTATTTAGCTTTAAATAGGAATAATTTATTTAATAAGAGTTAATTTATTTCGTTAGATAAAAATTATATTTAACTTAGGGGGGTGTTAGTGTTAGGGTTAGACTTAGCTTTAGGGGTTAATCCATTTATTAGAATAGCGGTGAGCTCCGATCGGAAGATTAGGGGTTAATAATTGAAGGTAGGTGTCGGCGATGTTAGGGAGGGCAGATTAGGGGTTAATACTATTTATGATAGGGTTAGTGAGGCGGATTAGGGGTTAATAACTTTATTATAGTAGCGGTGCGGTCCGCTCGGCAGATTAGGGGTTAATAAGTGTAGGCAGGTGTCGGCGACGTTGAGGGGGGCAGATTAGGGGTTAATAAATATAATATAGGGGTCGGCGATGTTAGGGCAGCATATTAGGGGTACATAGGGATAACGTAGGTTGCGGCGGTTTACGGAGCGGCAGATTAGGGGTTAAAAAAAATATGCAGGTGTCAGCGATAGCGGGGGCGGCAGATTAGGGGTTAATAAGTGTAAGGTTAGGGGTGTTTAGACTCGGGGTACATGTTAGAGTGTTAGGTGCAGACGTAGGAAGTGTTTCCCCATAGGAAACAATGGGGCTGCGTTAGGAGCTGAACGCTGCTTTTTTGAAGGTGTTAGGTTTTTTTTCAGCTCAAACAGCCCCATTGTTTCCTATGGGGGAATCGTGCACGAGCACGTTTTTGAGGCCGGCCACGTCCGTAAGCAACTCTGGTATCGAGAGTTGCATTTGCGGTAAAAATGCTCTACGCTCCTTTTTTGGAGCCTAACGCAGCATTTGTTTGAACTCTCGATACCAGAGTTAAATTTATGGTGCGGCCAGAAAAAAGCCTGCGGAGCGTTAACAGCCCTTTTACCGCCGAACTCCAAATCTAGGCCCAAGTATTTCACTCACGTTCAATCATAAGCACTCACTTTATTCATGCCAGTGAGTTTCCATTTTTAAATTTATGTGCAGCCCATGTTGCCACTGGTATTAGTTTATATAGGATTTTAAGGCTAGATTACAAGTGGAGAGTAATCAACAACTCAGGTTGTGTTATCTTGAGCTTAGTCAGCACAATCTGCTATGGTTACAAAATTTAACCAAAGCCTATACAGGTATACCTCACTTTACAGCGCTTCCCTAATACAGGGCTTTGTGGAGCTGAAGTTCAACCTCCAAGGATTTTGAAACAGTGCTGTAATCATCGTGAGATTGCGAGAAAAGTGACTGGCACCATTTTGTTATGTTTAGTTCACTCTGTTTACATCATTACAGTGCAATCTGTGTATCAGTGCTATAGTGTGGCAAATTTTACTACAGTAATTGTCACTATTTTACAACTACAGTATTTATTGAATACTAATTGAATACTGTGCTAGTGTTAAACTAAACGTAGCACTATTGCACCCCTAATATATGTTAGTTCAAACATGTTTTCAAGTTTTTAAATACACTGGCAAGTGAAAAGAAAGCTAAAACTGCCTTGTTTCACTTTAAGGCGGATTTCACTTTACAGCGGGGCTCCGGTCCCTAACCCGCTGTATGAGTGGGGTATACTGGTACCTTTAATTGGTATTGCAGGGAGCACTGTTAACATGCTCCTTGCACTCCTATCACAAATGGAGAGCCAGGCTTTGTGCTCCAGAATAAAGCTGTAAAATTTTGCAGTTTTGGGACCTGAAGTAAATCATTATTAGTAATACTATAATACAGAACTTCATGAAGATCTCTCACTACTTGCACACTATGGGCTTAACACTCAAGAAATGTCCAACATGAATTTTACAACACGCTCCCATAGAATTTTATTATGTGAGGGATTTAGCACACCTGTGCTATCCAATATAGAGATGTAGACTATCGCTGAAGCAGTAAATAATAACTGGACTTGTAAGATAAACACAAAATCAGAAGTGATATTAACACAATAGCACTATATTGTTTTGCTCCTCTTGTAATCTAGGCCATTATCCCCCCCACACATGGAAACATAATCTTATTATAACAAATGTAGGAATCAAAAATTGGTTTTCTGTAATTTAATTAAATATTATGTGAACCCCTACATATAGCTGACAAACAACAAACAGAGCCGGCTGAAGCTATTGTGCTGCCTTGGTCCAAGAATGCAATGAGGCCCCCCTCCCCAAAGCAGTAACATTACTGTTTTGCTGACTTAACTAAGCCTACCTGCATACCTTCAACGTCACCCCTTATTGGTTCTGTGTCATTGTGCATGATGAGGTTATGCTGC
Organism: Bombina bombina; assembly: GCF_027579735.1. Lineage (NCBI taxonomy): Eukaryota > Metazoa > Chordata > Amphibia > Anura > Bombinatoridae > Bombina > Bombina bombina. The sequence goes on along the minus strand of NC_069504.1, from coordinate 220,861,238 downwards.
TGTGAGCCTGTGGTTTGGGTCTGAAAATAATTGGCTCGGCCACTGAAATGCTGTCCCTTATCAAGTGCTGCCTGGGTCCTTAGGACCCACTTTATCCCATGGTTGAGCCGGCCCTGCCAACAACTCGTAAGTATGTACGATCTGGGAGGATATATGGGGTATTTGTTAAAAACAAAATCCTCCAACTGCTTAAGGTGGTTCCTTAGGTTCTGAAATAGCTCGCACATGTGAGTTTTATTTTCTGTTTCATTTTGTGATACAATCTCCACATAATTTTGACATGATCCAAATAATAATGGTGAGACCCTTAGGAGCATAGGGTTTCCCTTGATTTGTGAGCTCATTATTTTAAGGCTTTATTATTTGATTAACTGCATTATTTTTTTAACATGCATTAAATGAACCATATAATAAGCAAATGTAATGTAAGTGAGAATTGTCTAATACTAAATAATATTCAGGTCTATTCCTGATCACTTAGAGAATGTGTAATGCCAGAAGAAGAGCAAGTGGTTTCTCCTTGCATTTCAATTTTGATCATTTTTTAAAAATATTTTAAGTAATATTAAAGTGACAGTAAAGTCAAAATTAAACTTTAAAGGGACATTCCGTTCAAAATGTAAATGCACATGGATGAATTACATCTTTCAATTTAAACATATTTGCAATATACATGTATTGGCACACATTTCTTCAAGTAAAAGTTACCACAGTCTTAGTGTTAGCATTTTTCTCTGCATGTGCATGTGAAGCATAGCTAGATATTCTCAGTGCACTAGCATTTTAAATACTGCCGCTGCTCAGAGCGCCAGTGGGGCTTGTAACATATCTGCAATTAACAAATTGAGTCATTACCAGACACAGTAGACTCTCTGAGCAAGCGTGTTTAAAATGGTGGTGCATAGTGCATACTTAAATATTCTTTTGAACCAGCTATAGCTTTTATTTTAAGCATTTTTGCTAATACATGTATATTACAAAAATGCTTATATTTAAAACTGAAATTCATCCATATGGATTCCAATTATGGCTGCAATGTTCTTTTAATGATTCTGGTAGAATGTGCAATTTAAAACATTCCAACTTACTTCTATTATCTAAATTGTTTTGTTCTCTTGATATTCTTTGTTGAAAAGCATACCTGTGTAGGCTTATCAGTGTTCAATGGGATCTAGCTGCTGATTGGTGGCTGCACATATTTGCTTCTTTTCATTGGCTCCCACTTTGGGCAAGATTACGAGTGGAGCAGTAGACATGAGGCTGATGGTTCTTTTATGACACTAATTTCAACACCAATATAGAGGTTCTAACCAAAACTGGAGAATATACCCAGTATTTTACAGGTACCTCTCTATTATTGATCATCAATGTGTGATTTGTTATTTAAAAAACTCTCTCTGTGTCCTTTATATGTTTTGAGTCGTGCGGATAGATATCATTAGTTAATCTATATCATAAGGGTAAAACCTCATATAGGCACAATATTTAAGACTAACATGTTTAGGGGCACAGTATGCATATATATGAATTTATCCCTGTGGTCTATTCTTTTATAACTTTGTGAATGTCGATGTCAATGTATATATTTACATATGGCTAATCACCATGTTAGAACCTTTGCACCTCTATATTATATTATACTTTTAGAAATAGAACTTGTTGTTGGACATAGGCTCACACTATATGTACATACGGTAACAGTTGTCTTACTTTAATTGTACCCGGTCATGCTGGGGTTAACAATTAGGATCCGTTTTGTAGCAACCAATGGCAGTGATCCAGGTACCTTTAAAAGGAAGTTGTTTTTAACAATGGCTAGCAGCTAAGATTACGGCTATATGCCGAAACGCATCAGCTGAGTTAGTGGATCATACACTGCTGACATTTATGTACTTTTAACCCGTATCCTATGTGATGGCTTCATCACTTTAAATTTGCTTGGAAATAAAACATTGAAGGATTTTACCGCTGGTGCTCCTTTTACTTTTGTTTGTTTGAATTTACAAATTGAGTCATTACCAGATGGTACAAGAACAGTAAGCTCTCTGAGCAAGTGTTGTGTATAAAATGCTGGTGCATAGTGCATACTTAAATACTCTTTTGAACCAGCTATAGCTTTTATTTAAAGCATTTTTGTTAATACATGTATATTACAAAAATGCTTTTATTTAAAACTGAAATTCATCCATATGGATTCCAATTATGGCTGGAATGTTCCTTCAATGATTCTGGTAGAATGTGTAATTTAAAACATTCTAATTTACTTCTATTATCTAAATTGTTTTGTTCTCTTGATATTCTTTGTTGAAAAGCATACCTATGTAGGCTCATCAGTGTTCAATGGGAGCTAGCTGCTGATTGGTGGCTGCACATATTTGCCTCTTTTCATTGGCTCCCACTTTGGGATAGATTACGAGTGGAGCAGTAGACGGAGGCTTTTTGAGTGCAGCGGTTTGTGTGCGCATTACAAGATAGTTTTCACACAAGCGCTAACCCAACACGCGCAAAAAGCATAAATCCGAATATCCCGAATGCATTGATATATTCCCTCATTACTCGTGCGCAAACCAGATTGCATGTCCTCAAATGCACTAACCCGACATAAAATATTAATAGTTCACATTCTAATGTTCTTCACGGAGAAGAATATGTTCTATTTATTCATAAATACATATTATATATATATATATATATATATATATATATATATATATATATATATATACCGTATATATAATGGTATTTTGGTACAATATATATTTATACCTATATATCCATATAATTATATATAGGTATAGATATATACAGACAGAAATATATAGGAACACCTATTTAAAAAAGAAAAGAACATATTTACCAATGTGAAGAACATTGGAATGTGAAAATATACAGTAAAAACATAATTTAACACTTCATTAAATATGAATAATGCATAAATATGATTTTTACATGTTTTCAGCTACTTGACTGCAAAGGGCTCCAATGCACTTTTATATATATATATATATATATATATATATATATATATATATATATATATATATGTGTGTGTGTGTGTGTGTGTGTGTGTGTGTGTGTGTGTGTACATATGTATTTATATATTTCTATGTATACATATTTATGTGTATATATATATATATGTATATAAATACATATATACACATATAAATACATAAATACATATGTACACACATATATATATATATACATACATAAATGTACATTCTTAGACGTATCTCTATATGCCCTTTGCAGTTCTTTTTTTTCTAACACCTGAGACCTCATATTTTTGAGCCCTTATAACTTTTTTATGCAATTTGTTTTGTTTTTTAATAATTTGTATTAGATAGTGTTATTATGATTGTAACTCTACTTTTAAATGTCTTTTTTATGGGAGTTTTTAGTCGAGAGTAACAGTTAAACAGAGCTCTGAAGTCGCGCTATCCTGACGTGCATTAAGTTAAATTGCGTTCAAGCAACCGTGTTTACTTTCAACTCATAATACACAAGCTACTTGTGCACAAAGAGACGCGATAAACCCTTTTTCGCTCATGCGCAACAGTTTTTGCGCCACTCGTAATCTACTCCTTTGTGTTTAGATAGCTCTTCGTAGTGTATTGACTCTCCCTCCACACAGGATGAAGCAAATTTGCTAATAGAAGTAAAATTTAAAAACCATTTAAACTGTACAATCTATCTGAATCATGAAAGAAAAATTTTAGTTTTGCACGTCATTTTAATGGTGGTTAATAGCTATACAGGGTTTACACAAATCTTTTTATAGAGCAGAGTTTCCTTTTTGGACCAAAGTGCATAAACTAAGTTCATAATATGTACATTTCTGGGGGGGGGGGGGGGCTTTTTTATGACTTTTACATTTCTGAAAAAAATAGATAGGTAATAGTATCAAATAAAATACTAGCAGAGGGTAGAAAAAACTGTGCAATTGTGACAATAAAACTGTGCAATTGTGACAATAAAACTGTGCAATTGTGACAATAAAGTTTTTGAGAGTAATTTATGTGATGTAAATGTTAGCAGCTCTGTGGTTTCCTGTGCTGAGAGAAGCAGGCCCACTGCAGACAGATGTAAACAACATGAGCTGTAAATAGTTTAGTTCTGTCACCATAACACACTCATCACCCATGCTATTAACTTGTAATCTTGTGTGTTCTTTTAAGAGATAATCAAATGGAAAACAAAACTTCTAAAGCATTGTGCCTTGACCTCGTAAACAAATATTGATAGAGTTTTTAACTGAGTGCACACTTTTATAGTAAGATGATTATATAATCTTAAAGGGACATTGTACACTAGCTTTTTCTTTGCATATATGTTTTGCAGATGATCCATTTATAAAACCCATCTGGTAATGTTTTTTTAAAAATGTATAGTTTTTTCTTATTTTTTTAAGAACATTGTGCTGATTTTCAGACTCCTAACTAAGTCCCACAGTGCTAGACGTATACACGCGTTTACAGACTTCTGCAGGCTCCTGTTTACGTTATCTGTCTTTTCATATGCATGGAAGGGGAAGGAGGGGAGTGCCTGATCTTTTTGTTTACCCAGCCCCTTTCAGTGGGTGTCCCAGACTACCTCATCAACAATGTTAAACTTGGAGCTTCTAAGTAAGTTTTTAAAAGGTTTTATACTGGATTTTTAGATCAGTATTTGGGCGTATTCGTCTTTATAGTAGTGTGTATTACATGCAGTTATATGAAAATTGGTGTATACTGTCCTGTTAACTGCAGTTTCATCAAACTAATGTAATATAAAACAAAAATAAAACCAGGAATGTTTTTAGTGGCTAATTAAAAGCTTAGTAATAAATAGTAATTTAATAAATAATTAGCAACCATTTGATAATGTTTTCCCAGAGCCACGTTCTCATATTCCTCTCCGGTAGAATAATATCTATGTTGATGGAAGAGACTTTTTGTGAGCAAATTTTTGGTAATAGACACAAATCCACTTGGGCCAATTCATATGCAGAGACTAAGCAGGGGCTCACCTGCCTCTACTTAGTCTCTAAGCCAGCCTGTTTCTTTTCTGATACACCACTTTGAATGCTGCGTTTGTGACACTTGTGTGCCCCTGCAGTTCTGCACCATTGCTTATAATAGAGTTCACCTGCATGTGTATTGGGAACTTTTGTAGCATGTTTTGGTGTAAATTAGCCCAAGTGTGAAAATTGAAAATCCACTTGTTTTTGAATTGCAGTTCACACAATTAAGTTACAATATGTCTGGCGGTGGAGTGAAAAAAGTACCAATTGTTTCCTGTAACATTATATGAGCCTTATATTTCAACTGGCTATTAATAGCAGACATACGTATTTCATGTGGTTTTCAACAGACTTGACAATATGCATGATTTTAAATTGTGTTGTAAGCAAAGGTGCCTAAATCATCTCTGCTATTTAGTGCAACAAGCGATATATGGTTCTGATTTGCTCTACTGACCGTTGTGTCCCAGAGGGGGAAAAAAAGCTAGAGGATCTAGGCAGCCATTTAGGAGAGGGGGTTAAAGGGACATTAAACACTAAATAAATGATAGATAGATTGATGCATTTAAAGAAAAGATTTCTCTGAGAATAACATGAGAATAAGATGTATTTGTATTTGTATAAGTTCCATTAGCTTTTTAAATACTGACAAAATAAGTGTAAAGTTTTAGTGTCTATAAAACAATGGGAGCTGCCATGTTGTAACTTAGGTTTCATTATCTGCTGTGGCCAATTAAAGACAGTTATAAATAGGTCACTAGAGTGTGCAGCCAATGGCTGTTTGGAATACACCAGTGTTCTGCACGTCCAATTCTAAAATGAACGGAAAAACTCACAATTTCAGAAAGGAATTACAGGAAAAGAGGACAAAATAAATAATGAAAATATATTGCAGACTTTTTTATATATATATATATATATCCGATTTATCATTTTATATTACAATCTCAAAGTGTTTAATGTCCCTTTAAACAGGGATAATAGTGTTCAGATCCCAGATTCACAATGTGGTAATCATTGCTTTATTACTGATAGTTGATTAGAGGAGATTTAGTCTAGTATTTGCAGCAAAATAAATCAAAGTTACATTAATATGTGGCTGACAAACGTTTTTACATAGGTAAGGACGGAGTTCCAATAAAAATTCAGCTTTATTAATTTATTTTAAAAGCAGCAAGTTGAGGAGTATCCAAACGGTAAAAAACAGTGGCAAAAGACCAGTTCTGACGCGTTTCAGCTCAGCAGAGCCGTACTCTTAGACCTCTGATCTGTTGCCTTAATGACCACAATATATACACATGAAATCACAAATGAATAAAAACAGCTGTGCCAACACTGATTGAACTACTGTATAACTATTCCAAACAGCTATGCTAATTCATATGTTAAGGATAACTTGCTTGTAGCAACTAAGTGCTACAAAAGAACCTTTTAGGTTTCAGTTTATTATGGTGCTTATTGTCTATGTTATTAATGAGACTAAATTCATAGAAGTTAAAAAATGTTTTTAAAGAATATTATTTAAATAAATTCATATAAGTTAAATTCATGTGGGTTAAAGGAACACTGAACCCATTTTTTTTCTTTTGTGATTCAGATAGAGCATGCAATTTTAAGCCACTTTCTAATATACTCCTGTTATCAAATGTTCTTCATTCTCTTGGTATCTTTATTTGAAAAGCGAAAATGTAAGTTTGGATGCCGGACCATTTTTTTGGGAACAACCTGTGTTGTTCTTGCTGATTGCTTGGTAGATAAAGTCACCCACCAATAAACAAGTGTTATCTTAATCAAACATTTTCTGGCACCTTAGCTTAGATGCCTTCTTTTTCAAATAAAGATAGCAAGAGAACAAAGAAAAATTGATAATAGGAGTAAATTAGAAATCTGCTTAAAATTGCATGCTCTGTCTGAAACACGAAAGAAAATGTGGGGTTCAGTGTCCCTTTAAATATAGACAAGGTACAAGATAATAAATGACAAAATATACAACAATATACTCAATTAGCTCAACTAAGAGTGTATTCCTATACCCCTATATCAATATTATTATCATTTATTTGTATAGCGCCGCCAAATTCCGTAGCGCTGGTATATATATAATATGTATATGCCTTTTGTTATTGATTTGTTGTGTTAAATAAAATGTAATCCTATATTATTTGTAAATTGCCTTGAATAAATCCCAATCCAATTAATCATTTTTCTAATAGGCAATGGTACGTTGTCAAACTGCAGTGTAGTTTAAGTAAAAGGAAGTGTTAATTTTGTTGTTGTCTTTTTTTTCTGGATAGGATTCTTTGCAAATCTAAGAGGATGTTCACATTTCCGGAATAAACAAGATGAAAAAAAGTTTCATTTTCTGCGGTTCTCTCTTTTTGTGGCATTATGGTAAATAAACAGATGTCAGTGTTCATTCATACAAATATAATTTATGCTTCATGAACAATAAACATACTTTACATGTACGTTGGAATAATTGTGAAAACAATGAAGGAGACATGAAACACAAAAGTTTTCTTTCTATTTCTTTTGTCAATTTTGCTTAATTCTCTTGGTATCCTTTATTGAAGTAGTAGCAATGCACTACGGGGGGCTAGATGAAAACACCAATCAGCCAATGACCAGAGACATTTATCTGCAGCCACCAATCAGCAGCTAACCCCAAGCTCCCGAAACAAACAAAGGCTACCAAGAGAACGGAAAAAAAAATAGATAATAAAAATAAATTGAAAAGTTTTTTTTTTTAAATTGTATGTTTTATCTAAATCATGAAAGAAAAATGTTAGGTTTCATGTTTCTTTAAATAGAAAGGGACAACATTTAGAAAAAAAACCCTCAATATTTTATGGTTTAGATAGAGCATGTCATTTTAACAGATTATTTAATTTGCCCCTATTCTTAAATGTACTTCATTCCTTGTGTATCTTTTGTTGAAAAGCATACCTAGGTAGGCTCAGAAGCAGCAATGCACTACTGGGACCAAGCTGGTGATTGATAGCTATACATATCTAGGGCCCGATCCAATATGCAGCGTCGCCCGCAAAAGCCGGAGATACCAAATTTTGCTCGGGTTTGGTATCACAGCATAGAAGTTATGCTCGTATATTTCTGCCTTCGGCTGTAGTTTTTTGGCCCATAGACAGGTATACCAAACCCGCGCAGTTTGGTATGCAATATACAGCGTAAGGACTTACGTGGCGAAAATGGAGAGATCTTACTCCATTTTCACCTTGCCACAAATTGCAGGCGTAGTAAGCCTTACGCTGAGTATTGGAGCCCCGTAACTCCCTAAACTGGCTGCAAAATAAAACCTAACACCTAACGCATACGCAATGTCTATCTACCTGTCAACCGCAATCCCCCGCCGCAATCCCTAATAAAGTGTTTAACCCCTAAACCGCTGCTCCCGGACCCCGCCGCCAGCTACATTAAATGTCTAACCCTCTAATCTGACCCCCCTACACCCCGCCAGCTACATTAAATGTCTAATCCTCTAATGTGATCCCCCTACACCTATATTAAAATTATTACCCCCTAATGTGAGCCCCCTACCCCGCCGCCACCTATATTAAAATGATTACCCCCTAATGTAAGCCCCCTACCCCGCCGCCACCTATATTAAAATTATTAACCCCTAATCTAACCCCCCTACACCGCTGCCACCTATATTAAAATGATTAACCCCTAATCTAACCCCACTACACCGCCGCCACCTATATTAAAATGATTAACCCCAATCTAACCCCCCTACACCGCCGCCACCTATATTAAATATATTAACCACTAAACCTAAGTCTAACCCTAAAACCCCCTAACGTAATTATTATTAAAATAAATCTAAATAATATTAACTAAATTATTCCTATTTAAATCTAAATACTTACCTATAAAATAAACCCTAAGATAGCTGCAATATAATTAATAATTACATTGTATCTATTTTAGGGTTTATATTTATTTTACAGGTAACTTGGTATTTATTTTAACTAGGTACAATAGCTATTAAATAGTTAATAACTATTTAATAGCTACCTAGTTAAAATAATTACCAAATTACCTGTAAAATAAATCCTAACCTAAGTTACAAATACACCTACGCTATCAATAAATTAATTAAATAAACTACAATTATGTAAACTAAAATATAATTATATACACTAAACTATATTACAAAAAAAAACAAACACTAAATTACAAAAAATAAAAAGATTACAAGAATTTTAAGCTAATTACACCTAATCTAAACCCCCTAATAAAATAACAAAGCCCCCCAAAATAAAAAAATGTCCCTACCCTAAACTAAATTACAAAAGTAATCAGCTCTATTACCAGCCCTTAAAAGGGCCTTTTGTGGGGCATTGCTCCAAAGTAATCAGCTCTTTTACCTGTAAAAAGAAAGAACACCCCCCATTACAACCCACCACCCACACACCCCTACTCTTAAACCTACCCTATCCCCCCTTAAAAAAACCTAAGTCTAACCCCCAAGTGGTCCTTACCTGTCCTGAAGACCGGCGGAGAAGGTCCTGTTCCAGGCGGAGAAGTCTTCTTCCAGGCGGCGACCTCTTCTTCTTCCAGGAACCAGCCGGCGCGGAGCGGAGGAGTTGAAGACCAATGACCGCGGAGCTGAAGACCGTCCTCTCTGGAACTGAAGACCGGCGACGCTGGAACTGAAGACCGGAGCCATGGAGCGTGGAGGATCCTCTTCATACGATCGCCGCCGTACACTGAATAGGAATTCAAGGTACGCGATTAAAAATGGCGTCCCTTGAATTCCTATTGGCTGATTTGAGCCTTCAAATTCAAATTAGCCAATCGGATGAGAGCTACTTTAATTGTATTGGCTGATTTGAATAGCCTATAGAATAAGAGCTACTGTAATTCTATTGGCTATTCTAATCAGCCATAGAATTACAGTAGCTCTTATTCTATTGGCTATTCAAATCAGCCAATAGAATTAAAGTAGCTCTCATCCGATTGGCTGATTTGAATCTGAAGGCTCAAATCAGCCAATAGGAATTCAAGGGACGCCATTTTTAATCGCGTACCTTGAATTCTTATTCAGTGTACAGCGGTGATCGTATGAAGAGGATCCTCCACGCTCCATGGCTCCAGTCTTCAGTTCCAGCGTCGCCGGTCTTCAGTTCCTGCATTGCCGGTCTTCAGTTACAGAGAGGATGGTCTTCAGCTCCGCGGTCATCGGTCTTTAACTCCTCCGCTCCGCGCCGGCTGGTTCCTGGAAGAAGAAGAAGAGGTCGCCGCCTGGAAGAAGTCTTCTCCGCCTGGAACAGGACCTTCTCCGCCGGTCTTCAGGACAGGTAAGGACCACTTGGGGGGTTAGACTTAGGTTTTTTTAAGGGTGGATAGGGTGGGTTTTAGAGTAGGGGTGTGTGGGTGGTGGGTTGTAATGGGGGGGTTGTTCTTTCTTTTGACAGGTAAAAGAGCTGATTACTTTGGGGCAATGCCCCACAAAAGGCCCTTTTAAGGGCTGGTAATAGAGCTGATTACTTTTGTAATTTAGTTTAGGGTAGGGACATTTATTTATTTTGGGGGCTTTGTTATTTTATTAGGGGGCTTAGATTAGGTGCAATTAGCTTAAAATTCTTGTAATCTTTTTTTATTTTTTGTAATTTAGTGGGGGGTTTTTGTAATATAGTTTAGTGTATTTAATTATATTTTAGTTTAAATAATTGTAGTTTATTTAATTAATTTATTGATAGTGTAGGTGTATTTGTAACTTAGGTTAGGATTTATTTTACAGGCAATTTGGTAATTATTTTAACTAGGTAGCTATTAAATAGTTATTAACTATTTAATAGCTATTGTACCTAGTTAAAATAAATACCAAGTTACCTGTAAAATAAATATAAACCCTAAAATAGATACAATGTAATTATTAATTATATTGTAGCTATCTTAGGGTTTATTTTATAGGTAAGTATTTAGATTTAAATAGGAATAATTTAGTTAATATTATTAATATTTTTTAGATTTATTTTAATAATAATTACGTTAGGGGGTGTTAGGGTTAGACTTAGGTTTAGTGGTTAATATATTTAATATAGGTGGCGGCGGTGTAGGGGTGTTAGATTAGGGGTTAATCATTTTAATATAGGTGGCGGCGGTGTAGTGGGGTTAGATTAGGGGTTAATCATTTTAATGTAAGTGGGGGCGAGGTAGGGGCTCACATTGGGGGCTTAACATTTTAATGTAGCTGGCGGCAGGGTAGGGGCTCAAATTAGGGGCTTAACATTTTAATGTAGCTGGCGGCGAGGTAGGGGCTCACATTAGGGGCTTAACATTTTAATGTAGGCGACGGTGTAGGGGGTCAGATTAGGGGGTAATACAGTTAATATAGGTGGCGGCGGGGTACGGGAGTGAAGGTTTAGGGGTTAATACATTTGTTAGGAGTGATAGGGGGGATTGCGGATAGAGGGGTATATGTGTCAGGCTATGTTTGGGAGGCGTGTTAGACAGAAACGGGAGATTTAATATTTTAGTTAGTTTTTTTAGGCGGCGGCAGTTTCTAAAGTGCCGTAAGTCACTACGACTCCAGAAATTTGTACTTACGCAGATTTCTGGACATCGCTAGTTTGTCAGACTTACGGCACTTTAGCAACTGCCGGCGCCGTATATGAGATAGCTCGCTGTGCAAACTGAAACTACGGGCGGCGCAGGTTTCCACGCTTGCACCGAAACCTGTGCCGTATATCGGATCGCGCCATGATTTTCATTGGCTCACCAGATTTACTCATCTAGCTTCTAGTTGTGTACTGCAAGGGTTAAAGGGACATTATACACTAATTTTTTCTTTGCATAAATGTTTTGTAGATGATCTATTTATATAGCCCATAAAGTTTAAAACATTTTTTTATAGTTTTGCTTATTTTTAAATAACATTGCTCTGATTTTCAGACTCCTAACCAAACCCCAAAGGTTTATGAGAATACCGTCAGCTACCTACTCCAGCTTGCTCCTGTTTGTGTAAAGGGTCTTTTCATATGCAAAAGAAGGAGGAGGGGGTGGGTCTTATTTCCCACTTGCAGTGTACTTTCCAGCTACTTTTTCAACAAAGCTAAACTGAGAGCTTCTAAGTAAGTTTTAAAACCATTTTATACTGGATTTTTATATCAGTATCTGTGCATCCTATTCTTTATAGTAGTGTCTATTACATGCAGTTATATGAAAATGAGTGTATACTGTCCCTTTAAACACATAGTTATATGCAAGCAATAGTGCAATAATAAAATGCTTTTACACATTTCCTTTTTGCACTTTTAGGACTAGTAAACACAGTTGGTTTGCATAATCAACAAATACATGCTAAAAAGACAACACTTTAAATGGATTTTTTTATGACAAATTTCAAAAGAATGTATTTTTCCACTTCCCCTGTATCACGTGACAGCCATTAGCCAATCACAAATGCATATACATAGATTCTGTGAATTCTTGCTGGTGACTCAAAAAGTGTAAATATAAAAAGACTGTGCACATTTTGCTTAAAGCGACACTGAACCCAAATTTTTTCTTTTGTGATTCAGATAGAGCATGCAATTTTAAGCAACTTTCTAATTGACTCCTATTATCACATTGTCTTCATTCTCTTGGTATCTTTATTTGAAATGCAAGAATATAAGTTTAGATGCCGGTCCATTTTTGGTGAACAAACTGGGTTGTTCTTGCTGATTGGTGGATAAATTCACCCACCAATAAACAAGTGCTTTTCATGGTTCTGAACAAAAAAAATTGCTTATATTCCTTCTTTTTCAAAAAAAAGAAAGCAAGAAAATGAATAAAAATTGATAATAGGTGTAAATTAGAAAGTTGCTTAAAATATCATGCTCTATCTGAATCACAAAATAAAAAAATGGGTTCAGTGTCCCTTTAACCCCTTAGTGACCAGAGCACTTTTCCATTTTCTGTCCGTTTGGGACCAAGGCTATTTTTACATTTCTGCGGTGTTTGAGTTTAGCTGAAATTGTCCTCTTCCTCATTTACTGTACCCACACATATTATATACAGTTTTTCTCGCCATTAAATGGACTTTCTAAAAATACCATTATTTTCATCATATCTTATCATTTACTATAAAAAAATATATAAAATATGAGGAAAAATGGAAAAAATACACACTTTTTCTAACTTTGAACCCCAAAATCTGTTACATATCTACAACCACCAAAAAACACCCATGCTAAATAGTTTCTAAATTTTGTCCTGAGTTTAGAAATACCAAATGTTAACATGTTCTTTGCTTTTTTTGTAACTTATAGGGCCATAAATACAAGTAGCACTTTGCTATTTTCAAACCATTTTTTTTTTCAAAATTAGCGCTAGTTACATTGGGACACTGATATCTTTCAGGAATCCCTGAATATCCATTGACATGTATATATTTTTTTTAGAAGACATCCCAAAGTATTGATCTAGGCCCATTTTGGTATATTTCATGCCACCATTTCACCGCCAAATGCGATCAAATACAAAAAATCGTTCACTTTTTCACAATTTTTTTCACAAACTTTCAGTTTCTCACTGAAATTATTTACAAACTGCTTGTGCAATTATGGCATAAATGGTTGTAAATTCTTCTCTGGGATCCCCTTTGTTCAGAAATATTAGACATATATGGCTTTGGCATTGCTTTTTGGTAATTAGAAGGCCGCTAAATGCCACTGTGCACCACACGTGTATTATGCCCAGCAGTGAAGGGGTTAATTAGGGAGCATGTAGGGAGCTTCTAGGGTTAATTTTAGCTTTAGTGTAGTGTAGTAGACAACCCCAAGTATTGATCTAGGCCCATTTTGGTATATTTCATGCCACCATTTCACCGCCAAATGCGATCAAATTAAAAAAAAGTTACATTTTTCACAATTTTAGGTTTCTCACTGAAATCATTTACAAACAGCTTGTGCAATTATGGCACAAATGGTTGTAAATGCTTCTCTGGGATCCCCTTTGTTCAGAAATAGCAGACATATATGACTTTGGCGTTGCTTTTTGGTAATTAGAATGCTGCTAAATGGCGCTGCGCATCACACGTGTATTATGGCTAGCAGTGAAGGGGTTAATTAGGTAGCTTGTAGGGAGCTTGCAGGGTTAATTTTAGCTTTAGTGTAAAGATCAGCCTCCCACCTGAAACATCAGACCCCCTGATCCCTCCCAAACATCTCTCTTCCCTCCCCTACCCCACAAATGTCCCTGCCATCTTAAGTACTGGCAGAAACTCTGCCAGTACTAAAATAAAAGGAAAATTTGGGCTTTTTTGTGCATTTTTTTTTTTGCATATTTACATATGCTTCTGTGTAGGATCACCCTTAGCCCCCAACCTCACTGATCCCCCACCAAACAGCTCTCTAACCCTCCCCCTCTGACTTAATGTGCGCCATCTTGGGTACTGGCAGCTGTCTGCCAGTACCCATTTTAGTGAATAATATGCTTTTTTTATTAAAAAAATGTCCCTTTTCTGTAGTGTAGCTTCCCCCCCCCCAATACCAACCCCCCACCCCTTCCAGATCCCTTAGATGCTTTTGAAAAAAAAAGTGTATTTAATTTTTTTTTACATTTTACTTTTAACTTTTTTTCTGTAGTGTAGCGGTTCCCACCCGCTCCCGCCCCGTGCACGCGCCCACAGAGTGGCTCTCTCTGCATCGGATGGCCAGAAAGTGTTATTGCAGGATGCCTCGATGTCGAGGCATCACTGCAATAACCGGAAAGCAGCTGGAAGCGAGCAGGATCGCTTCCAGCTGCTTTGCAGACTGAGGACGTGCAGGGTACGTCCTTGGTCGTTAACTGACATCCTTTAGAGGACGTACCCTGCACGTCCTCAGTCGTTAAGGGGTTAAGGAAGTACATTGGAAAGTTGTTTACAATTGCATTCTCTATCTGAATCATGAATGTTTAATTTTGATTTGAGTGTCCCTTTAAGATTCTAATATATAATGATTAATTATGCACAGCACAACTTTGCTATGCACTTGTATTATTTGTTTTGCCCTCCTTCCTGTAATTTTAAGTTGAGAATTAAAAAGTTTTCCTATTAAGAACAATAAACGTAGCACACAAGCCTAACCCTGCCACACATCAGGCACTATATAGCTTTAGAAGAGATTATAAAATACGAAACTGCTAAACAATGGATGTTTTGCAATAAAATGGAAGTTTGCAATAAAATCTCAGCTAGCTGAGTTTACGTAAACAGCAAGTCCGGATTGGCTCCTGCAAATATGGCAGTAGGTGGTTGGAGTTTGACTATTGAAAAGCAATTGCATCAAACTAGATATTAATGTATTCAAACCTTTTTCACACTTCCCCTAATGCATTTGTTGCAAAACAATAGAGAAATATTGTAATTACAAGGTGTTTACCATCCCTTTGGCTAAAGTAGACAATGCTGCACTACTGTGCATGTGAAGTCTGTCTCAGAAGTCAGATCCCTTTAGACTAATGCAAGGTAGCAAGTAGAATCAACGATAATAACAAAAATGAAAAACAAAAGAAAATAAAAAATAAAATAAAAACGCTTTATTTTCTTTTGAAATTTAAATTTTCATTTGATGCTGTTTATGATACAAGCAGGCATACTCTATTGCAAACCAGGAAGGAGCAACAGAATAGATTGACAGTTTCTCTCAGCCTATCAGTGGAAGCTTGTGACGTTTTCTAGCCAACCAGTATTCTCAGGGGGAGGGAAGCCAAATGGTGATTTTTATCTTATTGCAGAGCTCAGATCTGGTTTCTTCACTGTGTTAGTAGTGTCAGTTACTGTGTGACTGTGCCCCCCTCCCTGAGAGGCATATTATAGAATATATAGACTATAGCATCACCCTCATTAGCAAATAGCATTGCAATAGATTGCTTTTGGATCCTGCCTGTTTTAGAGAAATAGATTGCAATTTATTATTATTTATTAACCATATTGCTGCACAGCTGCTGGTTTTGCTCTTAGTATAAGTTAAGTTTCATTATACTGCTACTTTGTCGTAGATATTAACCTTTTGTTTACTGAGAGTCTATTGTGAAGCTTCGCTCAGTTTTAATGATACAATTTAAAAAAAGTTTACTTAATTATTGAGAGCAAACACACAATATAGTGGCGCTTACCAACCTTTAGGTGTGTAGGGAGGCAGGGTGTCTTCAGCGAATGCACTGTTCACCATTGCCGATACACCCGGTCAGGGAGCCCAATCGAACAGTGCCTTCGTCAAAGCGCCAAATCAAACAGGAAATATTAGCACATCCATGGCGTCACCTGATCCAGAGGTCCTTACTCGATACAAACTTGCGAGGTTGCAGCAGTAGCAAGTAAAAAATTATCTTTATTCCATGTACAGCATACAAGTAGACATATCAGAAGTCTCAGAGAAGGCAGAAAACACAGACATGTTTTGTGCGGGTCAACCGCATTTGTTAACTGCTAGATTTAGCCTTCCCTGTGATCTCTATTTAGTTGAAATCATTTTTTTTATTAGCAACACTTCTCATCACATAATAACATCAGATCATGATATAACATGCTCTTATGTAAGAATGTACCGACCGTCTTAATTTATATCATATCCAGGATAATCATAACAATACCAAGTCACTCTTGAGTCTTTGAAAAGTTTGGTATTGAAATAAAGCTTCTATGCGTTCCTGGATATCCAAAGGAATGATATCCTATGCAAGAATCTAAGAGTTACTCTTCTGCTATAGGTCATTATTTACTGTACTTTATTTCTACAGAGTCTAATAGTTGCTCACTCACCTAACTCTTTTTTGGAAATTCCTTCTATAGGGCTAAATTTTAGTAATAGAAGTCTCTCCCTTATATAGAGTTCTTTGTCTTCTCCTCTCTTATATCCCTTCTTACATCTCCCTATTCTTTACTTTTATCTTGTCTTGTATTGTTCTGGAGTATCCAGTAAAACCATACTTTATGAAGCAGGTCTACTGTATCTTGTATAACTACTGCTGATTCATACATTGTATAAACAGATTTGATTCTGTCCAGTACTTCTGTCCAGTTCGGTACCCCTGTCTTCCAGTGTTTAGCTATAGATATTCTAGTAGAGGTGTATAACATTTTTATGAAAATGTTAATGTGTGAATTAAATCTGGGTATTCGCTCATGAAGTAATGCTTGTGCTGGAGTAAGTGAAATTTGGTCCTCTAGTGTAAAGCTTAAAAGTTTCGAGAGATCTTGCCATATAGATTTAACTCTAGAACATTCCCACCACATATGGATGTAAGATCCTATTATCGTGCATCCTCTATAGCAGTTTTTAGAGCTGCTTTTCACTAGGTGTGCTATTTTGGTAGGAGTTAGGTGCCATCTAAAGGACCTTTTTATTACATTATCTCTTAGATCTGCGCTGAGAAGTCCTTTGCCAGAATAAAGGAAGATCTCGTTCCAATGTTGTTATATCATATATGGAGATAACACCACCTTTAAGGCACACATTGTTTATTATGGTCACTATATTGATGACCAGCTGGTGGTGTGGAATGGAGATGAGGTCCCAGTGTTATTGATTATTGAATCTCTAAATATAAATTCAATTAATTTGAAATTTACAGGAGAATAGCATGCAAACAATATACAATTTTTAGACATACAGGGAGTGCAGAATTATTAGGCAAGTTGTATTTTTGAGGATTAATTTTATTATTTAACAACAACCATGTTCTCAATGAACCCAAAAAACTCATTAATATCAAAGCTGAATAGTTTTGGAAGTAGTTTTTAGTTTGTTTTTAGTTATAGCTATTTTAGGGGGATATCTGTGTGTGCAGGTGACTATTACTGTGCATAATTATTAGGCAACTTAACAAAAAACAAATATATACCCATTTCAATTATTTATTTTTACCAGTGAAACCAATATAACATCTCAACATTCACAAATATACATTTTTGACATTCAAAAACAAAACAAAAACAAATCAGTGACCAATATAGCCACCTTTCTTTGCAAGGACACTCAAAAGCCTGCCATCCATGAATTCTGTCAGTGTTTTGATCTGTTCACCATCAACATTGCGTGCAGCAGCAACCACAGCCTCCCAGACACTGTTCAGAGAGGTGTACTGTTTTCCCTCCATGTAAATATCACATTTGATGATGGACCACAGGTTCTCAATGGGGTTCAGATCAGGTGAACAAGGAGGCCATGTCATTAGATTTTCTTCTTTTATACACTTTCTTGCCAGCCACGCTGTGGAGTACTTGGACGCGTGTGATGGAGCATTGTCCTGCATGAAAATCATGTTTTTCTTGAAGGATGCAGACTTCTTCCTGTACCACTGCTTGAAGAAGGTGTCTTCCAGAAACTGGCAGTAGGACTGGGAGTTGAGCTTGACTCCATCCTCAACCCAAAAAGGCCCCACAAGCTCATCTTTGATGATACCAGCCCAAACCAGTACTCCACCTCCACCTTGCTGGCATCTGAGTCGGACTGGAGCTCTCTGCCCTTTACCAATCCAGCCACGGGCTCTTCCATCTGGCCCATCAAGACTCACTCTCATTTCATCAGTCCATAAAACCTTAGAAAAATCAGTCTTGAGATATTTCTTGGCCCAGTCTTGATGTTTCAGCTTGTGCGTCTTGTTCAGTGGTGGTCATCTTTCAGCCTTTCCTACCTTGGCCATGTCTCTGAGTATTGCACACCTTGTGCTTTTGGGCACTCCAGTGATGTTGCAGCTCTGAAATATGGCCAAACTGGTGGCAAGTGGCATCTTGGCAGCTGCACGCTTGACTTTTCTCAGTTCATGGGCAGTTATTTTGCGCCTTGGTTTTTCCACACGCTTCTTGCGACCCTGTTGACTATTTTGAATGAAACGCTTGATTGTTCGATGATCACGCTTCAGAAGATTTGCAATTTTAAGAGTGCTGCATCCCTCTGCAAGATATCTCACTATTTTGACTTTTCTGAGCCTGTCAAGTCCTTCTTTTCACCCATTTTGCCAAAGGAAAGGAAGTTGCCTAATAATTATGCACACCTGATATAGGGTGTTGATGTCATTAGACCACACCCCTTCTCATTACAGAGATACACATCACCTAATATGCTTAATTGGTAGTAGGCTTTCGAGCCTATACAGCTTGGAGTAAGACAACATGCATAAAGAGGATGATGTGGTCAAAATACTCATTTGCCTAATAATTCTGCACTCCCTGTAGAACTAATGGCCTATGAACAAACAGGGAATATAGACACATGTCTATATAGGAAACCAACAGGAGGTAACACAGTTACAGATCATGTCATCCAAAGCATGTTATAAAGTTGATCCCAAAAGGCCAATACATTAGAACTAGAAGAATTTGTTCAAATGAAACAACATACATCGAACAATGTAATGTAACATACAACGAAAGGAAAGATTGCTTAATAGAGGTTACCAAGATGCCCTTTGAAAGCCACTAGATTAGAAGTAGATCAAATCCCCCGTGATAATCTCTTGAAATATAAATAACCAAGAGTAATGGGTCAATTCAATTTCAAGGGCAAGATAATTTTTAGTACCCCCTATAGTCTGAGTATAGTAAAATCTGTATTATAATTAAGCAGTGTTTACCCATTCTTGCTGTGGATCCCAGCAAGAATGGGTTGTAAATTTGTGGCTAAAAAAGGTAAAACTATTGATAAAATGTTGGCACCATCTGATCTCCTCACAAAAAATATAAGAACATGGTTGCCGAATAGAAAAGGTTTTATAAATGTAAAGCAAACTGTTGTAAAACCTGCAGTTATGTAGAGGAAGGGACAGTATTTACCTCAATGATTACAAATAAAACATATGAGATTAGACACAAGCTAAATTGCAACTCTAATCATGTGATTTACCTCCTTACATGTAAGGGGGTGCCACATTCAATATGTGGGTGAAACCAAACGCCTATTAAAAGACAGAGCATTGGAACATGTCAGAGACATTGAGAACACAGATGTGTTTACCCCAGTGGCAAAACAATTTAAAAACTTGCATGCAGGGAGTGCATCATTACTATCAATTCAGGCCATTGATCATGTCCCCACACATAAAAGGGGGGGGGGGCAGAGAGTATAAATTGAATTATAAAAAAGCACAGAGTGGATTTTCTATTTAAATACCAGACACCCATTTGGCATTAATATGGAAAGTGACATAAATGTATTCATTTGAAAGTTCATTTAAATATGTTGGTAATTTTTTTTTTCTAGAATTAGGATATAGTTTAGTCCAAATACTATTTGAAGAGAAACACAAATTTCAAACGAAATTCGTCCAAAACTAACAGGGCTATTAACAAAAATTAATTAAAATGAAAATGTAAAACTTAATGAAAAGACCATTTCGGACAAAACAATATGTTTTCCTGTCTAGTAGCAGAAGCAAATGCTAATGTTAGTCTATGTGCAGGAGGTATGACATGTATCTGACTTTAAGCCACTTGAAGATTTGCTTTTTTAAATAGAAGCAAAAAAAGAAGCCTCCTTGTGAGTGGACCTTAGTTAATGAAGCTGAGTTTCGTTGCCTTTTACCCCACAGGATTATTGGACATATTTTTAAAAAAAAGCCAAAAGGGCATTATTTTACCAGCCAAATAATAAATGCAGCACACAGCGTGGAATAAAATTAATTATCTGAGCAATAGTTGATATAGGGTCAGATATAATTTATTATTTATGTCTGTTTGGTCATGTTTAGGCATAACGTCGCTGTCTTTTCTCCCTTTGTGTAATATCATATGCATAATGTATTTACAGAATTCTCATGCACTTTGTATTCAAATGCCACATGACTGAATATGACAGTATTATTATTATTGTTATTATCGTTTATTTGTAGAGCGCAGATTCCGCAGCGCTATATGATCATTTATATTCTGTTGTTCTTTTGAGATGGGTATTATGTGGTTAGTATACATAAAATGCAAACGATAAATGATATTTAAAGCAGCCCTTTCATGTTGTGTTTAAATATAATATTTTATTGTATTCTGGGCTTCAGTATATGGCAGGGGTAGGCAAGCTATGGCCCGTAAGCTAAAAATGTTCACACTTGATCAAACAATGGCTTTTACAATTTTAAATGCTTAAAAAAAAAATCAAAAGAAGAAGAATAATTTGTGACATCTGTAAATAATATGAAATTCAAATTTCAGCATCTATAAAAAAAGTTTTATTAGTACACTGACACTGTCATTCATTAATGTATTTTCTATGGCTCATTTCCTTTCATATATGATTTATCTAGCCTTCTATTGCTTATGTCATAAAAATAAATAATATACAATAACAAGCAGAGTTAATGTTATGCATAACTTAAAGGCACGCTCCAGTCAAAATTTAAATGCACATAGATAAATTACATCTTTGAATAGAAACATTTTTGCAATATACATGTACTGTACTGTTTTTTTCACTGCATGTGCATGTTAAAGGGACAGTATACACTCATTTTCATATAACTGCATGTAATAGACACTACTATAAAGAACAAGATGCACAGATACTGATATAAAAATCCAGTATAAAACTGTTTAAAAACTTACTTAGAAGCTCTCAGTTTAGCTCTGTTGAAAAGGTAGCTGGAAAGCCCACTGCAAGTGGGAAATAAGACACTCCCCCCCCCCTTCTTTTGCATATGAAAGACCCTTTACACAAACAGGAGCAAACTGTAGAAGGTAGCTGACGGTATTCACATAAAACTTTGGGGCTTGGTTAGAATTCTGAAAACCAGAGCAGTGCTATTTAAAAATAAACAAAACTATACATTTAAAAAAAAACAAAAAAACTTTATGGGTTATATAAATAGATCATCTACAAAACATTTATGCAAAGAAAAAATGAGTGTATAATATCCCTTTAAGCATAGCTAGATATTCTCAATGCACCAGCATTGTAAGTGTAAGTGTGTTTAAAATGAAGGTGCACAGTGCCTATTTAAATATGCATTTGAAATAGCTATAGCATTTATTAAAAGCGTTTTTGCTAATACATGTATACTACAAAAATGATTCTATTCAAAACTGAAATGCAACCTATGGATTCCAATTTTGGCTGGAATGTTCATTTAAGAAAACCGATTTGTTGCTCTATATTTATAATGTGTGTATATATATATATATATATATATATATATATATATATATATAGTGGTAAGCAACGGAATGCAATCACTGGTCTTTTCAACAAACGTGTAATTTTTTTTTTTTTTTTTTAAATAATTTTTTATTGAGGTAAAATGGCAGACAGACACAAATCTACGGAAAGAAGCATCATGGCAACATGCCCGGTTGTCACATAACAAGATTTACACAGTTAATAATACAAGCATGTCATCACATCTGTAGGATCAAAGCACATCCTAACCCAAAGGTACATTTTCCAGCCATGAATATTACCTCATTTTACATAAATGTATTAACATAAGGACATATAACACAGAGCAAACATCTAGCATGAGATAAGCCTAATTGCAATGACCAAGTCGTGACCTATGCAGGCTTGCACTTGTCCTTGGTATCTTCAACAGAACGTATGATACAGATAATTTCAGTAATAAAGCATTTCAATCAGAGTGTTAACACTAAAGGCATTATATATTTTGTCATACACCCCCCCTAAAATATGCTAAAGTATGGGTGAGACATACTGCTATTGAGGTTTAACAGCCACTTTCGGGCTAAACATCCTAGAAATAAGTACTGTGGAAAACTTAGGGGGTAAAGGTACAGATGCCCTCTAGGACCCAACCTATTAGTGAATTCTATATAAACGCAGGGAGCCTATTAGAGGAATGATACACATTGCTGAACAGATCATTCTATTGAGAAATGTATATGAAAAATAAAAATTATTTGTTCAACTGGAGTCGATTGGAAATTAAGCGTATGCTCATTACAGTACATATAATTACTAACCGGGTAGTTGTTGAACCGTTGTACCTAAAGCTACACACAGTTTATCCTCTAAATTAGCATAGGTGTCTATAGGTCTCATATGGTAAATACACGTCTTATGATGGGTCATAGAAGCTAACCTCCATCTTGTGCTAAAACTGCCTTACAGCCTGAAGAGGTGACTCACAAATCTCCATAAGTTCATATATTTATACCAACGCCGTCCCCTCTAAACTTCCATATTGCAATGCCTAACTTCTAATACATTAGGGATAGCCAGGAAAGCATTGAAGGTACAAACTATTAGCCCCTTATTAAACCCTCTAGGGTATTATAGTCCACTATTGTGTCTCACGTTACCCAGATATGCAAATTAAGGAGAAAATAGTACCACATTTGTATATTAACACCAATAGAGAAAACCAATTGAACATATACGTGTATGTGCACCCCCTCACAGAGCACAACATAATATCGCTAAGCTCCATTCATTATGACATATACCTATTTAAAATATACATGCTAATGGTAGCGGTCATGTTCATATAATATGAGCTCACATATAGCCTAAACAAATGGACAGTAAAGTTAACAGAGCTAACAATCTACCTTAAAAACTACCTAGTTGGCTATCAGGCTCTATGCCTAATATGATACGCTGCAATGAGGTGCACCTAAGATTCTTGTGAAGGCCTAACTTATGTTCTATGTTGAAAATGTCACTGAAAATGTCTCTCAAGCATAGCGTAGATTTATAGACAGGTGACCTAGCTAATAGTGGGGACAGTATACCAGACTCATATTTCCAATCCACGAGTCCTTGTAGATACTTAATATGACCAGGGTATCCTAATAGCAAAGTCTTATGAGGACACTAAATCTGTAATCCTCCATGTGGCGTTCCGGCAACCTAGCCCACACCTTGCCTGTTGTAGGGACTTGTACTTATCCTGCCCGGAGGTCTGCAAAGTCTCACCGCACTCCAAGGAGTATCTGACACCGATCTGACTCTGAGACCCGCTGGCAATCCAGGGCCCCAGAGCAATGGCCCCCCGCCTCCACTCCCCACCAGAGAGCCGGCCGCATCTCCCCGGCTAGGGACCAGAGCAAACAGGGAGCCCGCACAGGGACTCTGCTTCACACTGACCTGCATATCTGTAGCAGCATGCGGGTCCCAGTCCTCCAGCTCATTGCTACAAAATTTAAAGCGTTCTGCGTTCACCTCACTCTTGCTCCCTGTTATCCTCTTCTTGTCTGTACCCCCCCCCCCCCAGGAGGGTCCGGAGCACAAAAGAAAAAGCAGGTATGCCGCTGTGCACAAATATCTGAGGTTGGAATCTCTTTTACTTGTATCGCCTCCGAGTCTTCCATTTCTGTATGAGGCCCTTCATGAGACTCAGTTATCCCCATCTGCTCATGAGTGCGTCCCATAGAGTAAATAAGGCAGTCCAATTTAGCGCACATCATATCCTCAAAGTCAGTCATCCAAGTCTGTATTGCCACATAGATCTCTTCCATGCTTAGTCGGGAGTTTGCAGCTTATTCCAAAGACTGCGATACAGCAGGGGTTCCCAATCTCCTGCCGGGGGGTTAATGGAGGCGGAGGCCTCAAAATAGATCCCGGTAAATTGGGGCTGCGTGATAATACAATAAAGGGCTCAAACGAAGCAGACTTCTGATATATGTTCGGTTCTGATGTTCAGAACCCTCTTGGTTCCCAATATTGTAGGTTATTTTAATAAAAATTTTCAGAAGGTAGGAGCAGCTCAAAATATGCGACCTAAGATGGCCGCTGCCCGGAAGTCCCCCCACAAACGTGTAATTTAATGTAACGTTTCTGGGGAACGTATCCCCTTCCTCAGACAGTGACCAACAAACTTATATAGCACACAAATCTCCAATAAAACACAA
The DNA here is from genome assembly GCF_027579735.1 of Bombina bombina. Taxonomy (NCBI): domain Eukaryota; kingdom Metazoa; phylum Chordata; class Amphibia; order Anura; family Bombinatoridae; genus Bombina; species Bombina bombina. The sequence continues at coordinate 220,836,444 of NC_069504.1, read as the reverse complement.
ACCCCACCCCCAATTAGACCAAAAAAGCCAAAAGGTGGTCATAGTAACCATAGTAAACAGCTCAGAGTCATGTGACTTTACATAAATAATGATACTATACAGTATAGTGTAATATGATCCTCAAATCACTGTGGAGGAAATAAAAATAACAGTGTTACAACTAATGCTGTGATGGGTGCATGGACATTATCATAGAGTGCCCAAAATTACACTTATGTGAACAACATAATGACTTTAAAAACATGTGTACATAAATGTATCAATAGCGGCAACCGCAGAAGAGGCCACATCCGCGGAGAAACGGCTGGTATGACAAAACCCCCTCTACCTCCCAGGTGACTCAATCCATTGGTGATAATTCAGACCTGGTCTTGAACATCAGTGACCGGGTCCTGACAGAGCCTGAAATTAGTTTGCTGAATAAGGGCCTCAACTTTGTACCGACACGGAAGGTAGATCCGTTTGACACCTACATTGACTGTCAGAAATTCCAGAGATTGCTAAGATTGAAAGACCACTTTAGAGACACGGACCAAACACCAACCATGACACCATTCAGAGGGCAGAGTTCATTTGATCCTCACAGCTCTAATCCGAGCATTAAAACCTACATGCGGTTGGTCTCGCAGAAACTACACGAGTGTACCACAACTAGGTTTCTGCAAAATCTTACCTCGACGGAGAGGGATGCTTTCAGAACATTGGCCATTGACCTGGATATCATTATACGGACTGTGGACAAGGGTGGTGCTGTTGTGGTTCAGAATTACCACGACTACAAACAGGAGATCATGTGCCAATTACAAGATACAAGCACATATAAGAAGCTAAGTGGTGACCCTACGTGGATATTTTTGAAATCCATCAATACAACCATTGATAAGGGCTTCAGTCAGGGATGGCTTGACACGGAAACAGCAGCATTCCTGACTATCACCCACCCTATTTGTCCAATACTGTACACGCTCCCGAAGGTTCACAAAAATCTGGAACGACCCCCGGGACGTCCAATCGTCTCTGCTAGGGGTTCCTGCGTGTCAAAATTAGCCATCTATATTGACCATTTTTTACAACCGTGTGTGAGGCAAATGACATCTTACCTGAGAGACTCTGGGAATCTCATTGACCTTCTTAAATCAGTAATGATTGAAGATGATTGGATACTTGTCACTACCGATGTGATAAGTTTATACACTATTATACCCCATGAGGATGGGAAAGCCTGTGTTCGTGATACATTGAACAAATACCCGCTAGTTGGTCCCTCCATGGACTTCCTTTCAGAACTGTTGGATATGAGCCTTACTTTGAACTACTTTCGATTTGAGAAATCATTCTACCAACAGATTAGGGGCACGGCGATGGGGTCAAACGTGGCCCCATCGCTAGCCAACCTATATATGGAGTGGTATGAGTGCACAAGGATGGATATTCACCACAAGAAGGAGGTGGCATTTTATCGAAGGTATATTGATGACCTCATAATATGGACTGGATCTGAAGCAGAATTAAACATATGGTTTGAGACTCTTAACCAACTGGAGTGCCCGTTCAAGTTTAAGATTAATTATCATCCTGAATCCAAGATTTCCTGGACCTGAGAATTTTTAAGGTTGGGGGACAACTGGGCACCACCATGTTTCAAAAACCAACCGATTACTGCATGCGACTAGCTGTCATCCGGGAGCCTTACTTCAAGCAATCCCACAAGCACAACTTACCAGGGTTATCAGAGCTAACAGCAATATTGACAAACAAGCTCAGCAACTGGAGACCATGAGCAATAAATTCCGAGACAGGGGGTACCAGTCAAAAATCATCAACCAGGCAAGAGCAAAGTGTACGGATGCTAGAACCCCACAAAGAGCAGATGAGGTGAATAACCCACGTATGACCTTTACCACCAAATATGCTCCAAATTCACGATTGGTTGGGAAAAGTCTACGCCAGCATTGGCATGTCATTCAAGGGGATCCTAATCTACCACTGTCTAAATGGGCCCCTCCCCGTGTTGGATATAAAAGAAATACCAACCTACGGGACTTAATTATGAAGAATGATCCAATCCACTGTTACCAAGACACGACTTGGTTAGAACCCAAGAAGTTGGGCTGTTACCGATGTTTAGGATGCACTACGTGCAGTTCTATGCTTCCAGGGGCTACATTTAGCCACTCACATAAAAACAAGAAATACACCATCCGCCACCCGTTGTCATGTACCACGACATTTATGATTTATTTACTCAGATGCAGCTGTGCCAAATTTTATGTGGGCAAAACAACTGACGATGCCCGCATGAGAATGGCTAATCACAGATCCTCGATAAGGGCTGCCATCAAGAACAACAAGAGCGATCAACCCGTGGCATGACATTTCTTGGAAGCCGGTCATAATTCCACCGATTTGCGCTTTGTCCTGATTGATCATGTCCCTCCACTAAGACGGGGAGATGACAGGAATAAGGTTCTCCTTCAAACTGAAGCCAGATGGACATACTGTCTGAACACGTTATACCCTCATGGACTCAATTCCATGTTAACCTGGCACTGTTTCCTCTAATTTGAACATTTTCTCATGAGAGTGTGTGTGCTCCATTGTTTCGATATGAGAGTCCTATGTCCATTTGTTTTGTGTTGTTACAGTATTTGTCTGTTCGTTTGTTGTGTTTTTGCCTGTGTTCTTATTGTTTGTTTCCATGTTCTGCATGGTTTTGGTGTGTCTGGTTCCCTGTTTTTACTGTTTGTTGTTTGTGGGTGATTTGGGGTTTCTTGTTGGGTTTTTTTTTCCCTATTTGTGTGTACATTGTCTTCCCCGCGTACTTTGGCTCATCTTGGTTGTGGATTTATTGTTTCCTTATGTTTATGTATGGTTGCACATCCATGTCTTCATCTTCCTGGTTTCCTGTGGGGGGTTTTGGGTCTGATATCTGTGTACTATATGATTGCATGCATTTTTGTGTTCTTCCCTCTCCTTCTTTGTCCATTATTTCTTTTATTTCCTTTGTAGTTATTTGTTTTGTTTTTCTCAGGGACTGCTTATTGCCGTTGTTTACCACACATAGCCTTTATTTCTAATTTTCTGCCTCATGGTACACTTTTCCTCACATTGCTAACATTCATACACTCACTCATTCACACCCCTTGCACCTCTTCATTCATGTATATCTTTTTCATTTATTTTTACTATTCACATTTTTATTGACCTTTATTGATCTTTATTGATCTTTTTACATTATTGATTTTCTATGTATGTTTCCCTCTGTATCCCCTATTTCTCTATCACTACTTGTTTACACTCTGTATGTGCATATCCTTAGTTTTATATTTCATGGTTGTATGGTGTGTCATTTTCTGTTCTATTTGATGCGTTTGCTTGTTCATCTTGACATGGGGCTGGCTCTGATTTGATGCTGTTTGGCTTTCCCTGCACTGACAGTGCACGCAGGAACGAGTGGATCAGCTGTCATCTGTTTATACAGCTGGTAGTAGGCGGTTACGTCACACGCACGCTTTATGCGATGTGCTCCGATATAGGATTGCAATCCGTCCTCTCAAGAGCCTGGTATGTGCCTTATTGATTTACTCATGCTAATGTTGTTACGAATTGAGTGTAACGAACACTGCAGCTTACTTGCTTGTCCACCTCTGACAATGTTCCAAACTATGTGGAATTCATGCTGTGTGGTTTTCAGTTGCCGCTATTGATACATTTATGCACACATGTTTTTAAAGTTATTATGTTGTTCACATAAGTGTTATTTTGGGCACTCTATGATAATGTCCATGCACCCATCACAGCATTAGTTGTAACACTGTTATTTTTGTTTCCTCCACAGTGATTTGAGGATCGTATTACACTACACTGTATAGTATCAATATTTATGTAAAGTCACATGACTCTGAGCTGTTTACTATGGTTGCTATGACCACCTTTTGGCGGTTTCTTGCTCTAATTGGGGGTGGGGTTTGTGTTTTATTGGAGATTTGTGTACTATATAAGTTTGTTGGTCACTGTGTTTCACTGTCTGAGGAAGGGGATACGTTCCCCGAAACGTTACATTAAATTACACGTTTGTTGAAAAGACCAGCGAGTGCATTCCATTGCTTACCACTATTAATTTTTTGCCTGCACCCTGGCAGTTGTTTTTTGAAGTGAGAGTGCTCTTCATTTGCTATTATATATATATATATATATATATATATATATATACACATATACACATATACACACACATATACACATATATATATATATATACTGTACATGGAGATGTATATATATACATATATATTTATGGATACCTATATAGAAAAGATATTATCTTATTTGCTTCATTCTCTTGTGGTTCGATAAATGAAACAAAATCTAGTCAAGTTCTCTTGTTTTATGCCTATAAATGTGTACACGATTGTAAGCTCTTATTTATCAATCAAAAATGCATCCAAAAAGTCGTAAAATTTGTCTCTAAAATGCAGCCAGGCGATTCGCACTCACCAAGTCACTTTGGTGTGCCAAAAAAGGGTTACATTTTGTTCTGATGTGGTGTTTGAAGATCTTTGACTAAACATCTGAAGATCTGGCAGGTTGATTAGAAAGAAGCGCTAACTTAATTAGTAGAACGAATTATGAAGAACACGCCCCTTTTGGTGGTTTAAGAGAGAGATCCTAGTAGGTCCGGCGAACTTGAGAAAATAGCGAACTACGTCACTTCCATGGGATCAACTGTTTCATAAGGTTTGACCATATTGTGCATGCGTTCTAGCATCATTACATACCTGGCCCGCATACGTCACTGCTACAGTTTCGAAACATTGAAATTCATAGACCCTCTGTACTGCGCATGCACGGCATTTGAAACTCTGTCAATACCACGCCCGCTTTGCATGACCAAGCAAACAGTTCTGAACAATTCATTTCTTTAATGTCAGTGTAACTGTAATGGGAATGTCTATACATCTATGGTCAAATTTGTGAAACAGCTGATCCCACGTCACTGGAAGTGACGTGGTTTGCTATTTTCACAAGTTCGCCATTTTCCCAGAACACCCAGTATTGACTTGAAAAAGGCTCTTACAAGCTGAAACGCGTTGCCGCAAACACAGACTACTATTCAAAGAGGTGACGTCATCCCGCACTGGTGGGCGTGCCTATGAGGTGCACGGCTGTTTTGGACATACCCATTATTGGAACAGAGGACAGCACTTTATACTGCTCCCCACGGAAGGAGTTAGGTAACCAGGGCCCTCTGTTGAGTAGGTCTGTTACTGGGTAAGACTAACTGTACCAAAGTGTTTAACACTATACTTGGAGACAAAGTGAAATTCACACATACTGCATCTATGTTTAGTGTTTCTCACTAAAGCTCTTAAAAGGAGACTTTTGTATGCTTGAAATTGGATAACTATTTGGATACAAAACAGCTAATGCTTGTTTGACTTAAAGGGACATGTTTTAAAAGATAGATAATCCCTTTATTACCCATTCCCCAGTTTTGCATAACCAACACAGTTATATTAATATACTTATAACCTCTGTTATTATCATGTATCTAAGCCTCTGCAAACTGCCCCTTTATTTCAGTTCTTTTGACAGACTTGCAGTTTAGCCAATCAGTGCCTGCTCCCAGATAACTTCTCGTGCACAAGCACAGTGTTATCTATATGAAACACATGAACTAACACCCTCTAGTGGTGAAAAACTGTTAAAATGCATTCTGAAAAGAGGTGGCCTTCAAGGTCTAAGAAATTAGCATATGAACCTCCTAGGTTAAGCTTTCAACTAAGAATACCAAGAGAACAAAGCAAAATTGGTGATAAAAGTAAATTGGAAAATTGTTTAAAATTATATGCCCTATCTGAATCATGAAAGTTTATTTTGGCCTAGACTGTCCCTTTAATATCTTCTTGGGACCACACGAGACAATTACGACAACAATTTTTAGAGGACGCTAACCTCACACCCATAGATAAACAAACCAATGACGAATTAAATAAGGGAGTGTCAACCAGGGAGGTACTCATGGCAATAAAGGAACTTAAACCAGGTAAGGCCGCAGGGCCGGATGGATTCCCGGGAGAGTACTATCAATTCTTTAAATCCACACTAGTCCCTCATGTTGAAAAATTCTGTAATGATATTATGCAAGGTAAAGAAATCCCAAAAGAAATACTTCAGGCCAAGATAGTGGTGATCCCGAAACCAGGAAGGAACACAAAACTGTGTCAAAGCTATAGACCAATTTCTTTAATCAATCAGGACATTAAGATCTTTACCAAAATCCTAGCAAACAGACTCAAGCGATTCCTTCCTGACCTGGTCCATCCGGATCAGGTGGGTTTTGTTTCAGATAGAGAAGCGCCAGATAACACCAGACGCATGATCACCCTGGTTGAATACCTTAATAAGACAAGAACGCCTTCTCTGGTCCTATCTTTGGATGCGGAGAAGGCGTTCGACAGAATAGACTGGGGGTATATGATGGAAGTCCTAGCAAAGTTGGGTTTTGAAGGACCCTTTGTAAAAGCAATTATGGGCATTTATTCGCAACCAACTGCACATATTAGAGCGGCTGGATATCAATCAAAACTCATAGATATTAGGAATGGGACAAGACAGGGCTGCCCCCTTTCACCGTTACTATTTGCGCTATGCATAGAGCCCCTTGCAGCTAAGATTCGCTTGACACCAGAAGTTCACGGAGTAAAAATAGGGGGGAATGACTTTAAAATCTCTTTGTTTGCGGACGATGTCCTCCTGACGTTGACTAGACCGACGACATCCCTACCACATTTGTATCAAATACTACAAAATGATGCGACTATTTCAGGGTACAAGATCAATTTAGAAAAATTTGAAGCACTACCTATAGCCCTCCCTAGTCATACTTAAAAGGTTATTGAAATTAATTTCACATTTACTTGGGCTAAAGAAGCGATTAAATACTTGGGAGTCAGAATCTCAAGTGATAGTACAGAACTATATAAACTGAATTACACCCCTCTATTCAAAGCAATTAGGAAAGACATCAACTCCTGGAGGTCGGGCGGGTTTTCTTGGTATGGTCGTCTATCTGCTATAAAAATGAACATCTTACCAAGAGTACTATATCTTTTTAGGGCCCTCCCGATCAAGATCCCCTTACTAGAACTCAACAAACTACAGACTGATCTGGTGGGCTTTTCTAAGGGGCAGTAAAAAAGCTAGAATCCCCTCACGTATATTGCTACTACATAGACAACTCGGAGGGGTAGGGGTCCCAAACCTACTGAACTACTACCAAGTGGCGAGATTAGCGCAGACGACTTTATTTGGGAAAAGGCCAAATGATCTGAGATGGGTACAGGTGGAAACCCTATTATTGGGACGTAAACACCCAGATGATATTCTCTGGGAACATATGGGGCAACCACCTAGATATAAACAGACTTCAAGACTTACAGAAGAGATGATGTCTTTATGGCATTCATTAACGACATCCCTTCAATTATTACCGACAGACTCACTGATGAGACCAGTCAGGACAAATATAAGCTCAGAATTTCATTCACAAGTGGGAAAATGGGAAAATAAGGGGCTATACAGGGTAGCTAATTTTCTTCATAAAGGTAAGATGGCCACATATTTACAAATACAGGAGAAGTTAACACCCGATAAGTTACATTGGTTTTTATACCTCCAAATAGCATCAGCCATTACAAAAGCTTTACCCCGAAACAATAGGCAAAGTCTGACATTGCTGGAGGCTTACTCTAGCTCCACCACCAGAAATAAAAAACTAATTTCTCACATATATATAGCGATACAGAAAGCCAAGTATACCTCTAAAACTACAGTAATGGAGTCATGGGAACGGGATATTAATAAGACACAAACGAAAGAAGAATGGGAAGCATTATTACAGGTGGCAGGGAAAGGATTAATAAGCGCAGATTTTAAAGAAAACTGTATTAAATCCACCTTTAGATGGTATCTTACACCACTAGTCACATCGCACTATATCCCAAATGGAAGTAAAAACTGTTACAGGGGGTGTAGGGAGACAGGAACATATATCCACATGTGGTGGGAATGCCCACAAATAGAACAGATATGGACTAACTTACCTAAACTGTTAAGTGAGGTTTTATCTGAAAATATCACACTGACGGCATCTCAGGCACTACTCAATGAACACATTCCTCCTTTTAATTCAGCCATAAATACTTTTATCCGTACTCTGTGCACAGCTACCAGGATATGTGTGGCTAAATACTGGAAGACAGGAGCACCCTCATGGGAGGAGGTATTAGAAAAGATTAAAGCTACCTACACACTATCTGAATCCGTGTCATTTATACAAGCTACTCACGAAAGATTTTTTAAAATATGGAACTATTGGATACTGAAGGGAATCTGAGGGACCTTAGATAGTCATATAGGAAACCCAGATGTCACAAGAGGTTGACAGTCATAAACAGAGGACACGGAGACATGGGACGTTGACTAACAGCAAAAACTGGTGGTCATTGAAAAAGTGGGGAGCTCCTTCCGTGGATCTACAGTGTGAAGCTTAGGAGAAGCAGGCAAGTTTATTTTATTTTATTTTCATATTTAATATTTATTTTTATTTTTTCTGATTTTGGTTTTGATTGTTTCTTGTGTTAAAGTGTTTGTAGTTTATTGTTGTGCCTTTTTGATGAGGAAAAAGAGAGGTTCTGAAGAGAGATGAGAATACTAATAGGAAGAGAGGGACTCTCAATGGAAAATGAGAGGGAAATTTTTTGCGACCACTGTCTCCACCTCTTCCTCAGAAAACCTCTGTTTAATTGTTGGGACATACTAAATTGCAGACTCTTTGGGACTACTTTAGGAACTGATATAGACACTATTAGAGAAGTCCCCCCTCAGGACAACTTGTCTATGCAGCTCTAAAGGACGAGTAGGGGACTAGTCCCATGCGAGATTAATGAGGGAGACTGTTTCTCCTTATGATGTTTCATATGTAATGTACAATGACTTCTAACTTTTTCTATGTATGTCTCACAATAAAAATTATTTCAACTAATATCTTCTTGGGACAAACTGAGAGATTTTTTACTGGTACCAATATATTTTTATATTACTAAAGGAATCCCTTTGTTATTTTTACTAAATATCATGCATAATTTATTTATGTAGATTTATTTATCTTATATGCACTTTATTCACGTATGTTTTAAATAAATTTATGATAAATATAATCATTTTTTATTTCTACGATTATTTTATGGCATTTTAATGTACTTGACATTTAATTAGATTTTAAGCCCCTTTGGATAGAAGGCTCTCACATTTATTAGATTTTTGTACCACTTGTATTTTCAGGTTTTAGGATTGCCTTTTTCTTAATGTGTAGCGTAATCTGATATTATATCCAGTGCAAGTTTTCATAACAGAGTCTATCCTACTGAATTTGACTAAACAAAACATTATATATATATATATATATATATATATATATATATATATATATTAGTGATGCACCGAAATGAAAATTCTGGACCGAAACCGAATCCGAAAATCCGGGATGCACTTGGCCGAAAACCGAAACTGATACCGAAAATGTATTTTTTAAAATTATTTTTTTTTAATTTATTTTTTTGCATAATTAGAGCCAATAAAAAAAGCCCACCCTTTTATTGAAAGTAACACACTAAAATTGGACAAAAATAGCTTAAAACAATAATATGCTACACAATAATTTTACCAAGAAAAAAAAAAACAGGCAAAAAATAATGCCATTTTCGGCCAAAATGTTTCTGCGACCAAAATTTTGGTGCATCCCTACTTAAAACAATTATAAATATCAATATACTGTATTATTCTTCATTTAGTTCTATGTAACAGTATCATATTTAACCGTTTTTTTTTTACCAATTATCCAAATAAAGTATAGTCCTAGAAAACTCATTATATGCAGAACAGTAAGTCAAGTAATAAACTTAAACAGCAGCTCTAGGCTAGCATCAAATTTGAAACATGCTACACAATAATTTTACCGAAAATAACAGGCAAAAAACCCGAAAACCGAAATAGCCAAAAATGCAATTTTCGGCCGAAACTTTCTGCGGCCGAAATTTCGGTGCATCCCTAATATATATATATATATATATATATATATATAAAAATATATATATATAGCATTATAACTCTTTAACTCTGAAAATTGTACGTTTGCAGATCCCACAAAATTGAAAGTTCAGATTCCAGACTACATAATCCTGGCACTGCTACAACATTCAACATTGTGGTAGCTCATTTATATCCTAGCAGAGATGATAAGACAAGTGGCTTTTAAAAGGGTACTGCAAAACAATGGAAACAGACAAACAACATCAGCTAGCTGTTTTTACTAAATTAAAAAAATCTTTATTGGTTACTCCAAATAACCTAAGTGGCGGTGGAGTTTCACCACTGAAAAACAATTGCAGCAAACATGTTGTTAATGTATTAAGAGGTTATTAACACTTATCTGGTATGTTAATTACCACACATTACACATATCTTGTAATTACAGGGTGCATCATGCGCATTTAAAATGATATAGCATAGATAAGCAAGTCCCATGGATTGCCCAGCTAAATCTCACATCTGTACTCAATCAAAAGAATTCTTACACACAGCTTTATGGAGATATTGAAATACGAGTTAGGAAATAATGTTGCCAAGTGACCTGTTCTTTTGCTGTGTGGTCTTGGCTTGAAGTGAATTGATAGACCAGGTTCTTAGAAAAACTTTGATCCCTTAAAGGGATATTAAACAGTGCTCTTTTGGTAAAAACACATATGTTAAAGCAAAGTGAACATAAAAATAAACAGATTGTGTAAAAAAAAAAGAAGAAAGAAACAGCAAAAACATACTTGTTTTCTTGCAAAATTAGCGCTTAGAAATTCTCAGTGTAGCCCCTGCCCCAGTATGATAAGAGCAGAGAATTTTTAAAACTTAACTTTTATTCTGTCAGTTCAGAACATAAACAAGTCTGACTCCCTGTTATATAGTCTATTCCCTTTCTAGTAAACCAGCCTAGAAGTTTTATGACATCAGGCTAAGATAAACCTTCCTGCAGAGGCCTTGTCCTTCTTGTATGGCTGTGACAGGAAGTAATGGACACTGCACAAGTGTAGTGAAAAAAAGAAAAGACATAAAAGGCAAAATCCATTTAAATAGATGAATAATACATATTGCAATGTTTTATAATAACGAAAGAGACTGTTTAACATCCGATTAAGATCACTGCCTTCTTCAGTATTGAAACTGACTAAGAAAGCAATCCTCATCCTTTTTTGTCTTGTGAGACCTTGACTCATCTTTTAAACAAGCAAAACAATAAAAAAAAAAACTTGAAACCCAAAAAAAACTAAATGTGTATTTGTGTTCAATTTTGTTAATATTTTAAATCTTTTTAAACCAACTTGTCTATACATTATTTTCACCCCCACTTAAACTATGACACAGCAGGGCATATGCTGTAATCAATCTGCCCAGGTACTGCAGTAGCTCCATTCAGTCCCGCCCAAAGAACACCCAATTGTGCCCTTCCAACATGGCCCCCCTCTCTGATCGCTTCCAAACAGCTCTTTAAACCTCCCCACTCCCAAATGGTCTCCACCATCTTAGGTATTGTCAGCTGTCTGCCAGTTAATAGAAATATCTTCATATGTATTTATTAATAAATAAATTATATCTGTATTTTAGCGTCCCCCCCTTCACCCTTGAAGTTATCATACATATGGACCTACGTCCCTTTGGTTTAAGGGATTAAACCTTACTTTTGCCTACATATAAGTCTATGGGCTAGATTTATTAAGCCCATACGGCAGCAAGTTCTCTCAAGAACTTGCTCGCCATCATTTATCAAGCAGCGGTCACCAGACCGCTGCTTCCTGAGCCTCTTCGCCACCTCTAATCTGGCGAAATTCAATTCTGACTAGACCGAGGAGATTGACAGCTCCTGCCCGCGCGTGATTGGCTGTGCGCGGGTAGGGGGCGGGATTGCACGCGAGCGCAAAATTGCGCTTGTGTGCAATGCCGAATACCTGCGGGTATTTTCGCACCGCCACAGGTGAGCTGAGGCGTACAGGGGCGCGTATACGCGCCCCTGTACGCCTCAGCTTTAATAAATCTAGCCCTATTCTGTGCTCTGCTAGGGCGCTGGTTTACAAATCTGTCCTCAGACCTCCCTAACAGGTCACATTTTGAGGTTATCTGAACTAGAGCGCAGGTGAAATAATCAGCTGATTAGTAACCATGGTTATATTACTGCTCTCATCCAAGGTAATCCAGAAAACCTGAGGACAGGTTTGAAAACCAGTGTGCTAGACTAATGAACATGTATAAATAAGGGTCAGTCTTGTAAATTTGTAGCCAATGGCTCCTGTTAGAGCATTTTATTATTGCACTATTTCTTACATATGACTATGCATTTAACCCCTGCAAAGGGATTAACACATAATAAAAGACAGCTCCAAAGCAGCGATGTACTACTGGGAGCTAGCTGATCACATTTAGTGAGCCAATTACAAGAGACAAATGTGTGTAGACACCAATAACCAGCGAGCTTCCAGTTAACAATTTCTACTGATGAGCATATCTTTTTCAACAAAGGATACCAAGAGGACAAAGACAATGTGGTAACAGAACTGAATATAAAAGTGTCTTAAATAAAAATAGGAAGTGATTTTTTTTTATACATTGGCAGATATTGTGCAAGAAGCCATAAGTTAGCGTGTGCAAGTTTGAACAGTAAAAGGAACGACTTGTAAATAGAAATGCAAAGCAATACTAGTTCCCCATCACTTCCGTAGCCCAAGGCTGATATGAGTCTGCCAAATATAAAAAATCTTAATGCAATTAAGCAACCGGCAAATAATAGGTAGCAGGCTAGGAAAGTAGACCATGCTATTACGTAAAGTGTTAAGTATATATTACATTAATATGTAAAGCATAGCAAAAGTATTACAAAAGAATATGTAAAATAGTCTTCCTCCAAACACATTACAAAAAATATTGCTAAAATTCCAAATTAAACATTTGTGGTTCATATAGCGCGTGCAATGTTAAAGGTATAGTCTAGTCAAAATTAAACTTTCATGATTCAGATAGAGCATGCAATTTTAAGCATCTTTCTAATTTACTCCTATTATCAATTTTTATTTGTTCTCTTGGTATCTTTATTTGAATTTAAGTTTAGGAGCCGGCACATCTTTGATTCAGCACCTGGTTAGTGCTTACTGAATGGTGGCTACATTTAGACACCAATCAGAAAGTGCTACGCAGGTTCTGAACCATAAATAGGCTGGCTCCTATGCTTACAGTCTTGCTTTTTCAAATAAAGATACCAAGAGAACAAAAATGATAATAGTAGTAAATTATAAAGTTGCTTAAAATTGCCTGCTCTATCTGAATCATGAAAGTTTAATTTTTACTAGACTATTCATTTAAGATACTTAATTGTTTTGCTATCCTTTATAGAAAAGCATACTTAAGTAGGCTCAGGAGCATTAGGTGCCTGTGCTATTATGCCTCTTCTCATTGGCTCACCAGATGTGATCATCTAGCTCCCACTAGAGCATTGATGCTCTGGAGATTACTTTAACTATGTGCTTAACAGCTGTACCAAGAACATATTATTGCACTGTTGGTTGCATATAATATATTAGAGCATTTCTTTTTTTCCACTTATACATCTTTTTAAGGTCACTTAAAGTTTGCTGTACCTTCTTTAAAAACAAATTGTTCATTGTGTTAAACTTAATTTTAGTTTTCAAACAGTAACAAACAGTAAAATTCTAAGGTTTATGTTAAATTTAGGTTAAATAGACATAAAACAAATTGCAGTATACTTATTTTTACAAACATGCCTCATTGGAAAGTTACAGGTTTGTGATAATTATTTGTACATGCAAAGAACCAAACAAAACATATGGGGCTCCATTACATATGCGACGTCGCCCGCAAAAGCCGGCGCCACCGTTTTTTACGCAATTTTGGTATTACATATACGGCACCGCATTTTTCACCCGTCGGCCGCTATTTTAACTCCCATAAGCTAACATAGAACCACGCTCAAATCGGAATCACATATTCAGCAGCAAGGACTTGCGCTGCGAAAATTGAGAAATTTTTTCACCTTGCCACACATAGGCAGGCGCAGCAAGCCTTGCACTGAGTATGTGAGCACCGTAACTCCCTGAAAATAGTAACTAACACCTAACGCATGAGCAATATCTATCTGCCTCCTGAAAATAACTAACACCTAACGCATGCGCAATATCTATACCTGTCAACCGCAATCCCCCACCGCAATAACTAATAAAGTATATTAACCACTAATCCGCCATCAAACCCACATCAGAACTAATAATAAAAATATTAACCCCTAAACTGACACCCCCCACAACGCAAAATGCCTAATTAAACTATTAACCCCTAATTTATCTACCTAATAAAAGTATTAACCCCTAAATCCTCCAACCCCAACATTGCAAACTACCTATTAAATCTATTAACCCCTAATCCGCCAAACCCACACAACGCAATAATGCTAATAAATCTATTAATCCCTAAACCGCCAAACCCCACAACGCAAATAACTAATCACTAAGCCCCCTAACCTAACACCCCCTAAATTAACCCATTACATAAATTAAAATAAAACTAAATTACAATTAAAATAAGAAACCTAACATTACTTTAAAAATAAAAAAAATAAGTTTAAATTAAGCTAATATTACAGAAAATAAAAAAACTAAAATTACATAAAATAAAAAACAAAATTTTCAAAAATAAAAAAATTAGACCTAATCCTTATGAAAATATAAAAGCCCCCCCAAAATAAAAACACCCCCTAATCTAATACTATACTACCAATAGCCTTTAAAAGGGCCTTTTGTACGGCATTGCCCTAAGTTAAACAGCCCTTTTCCTTAAAAAAATACTAAATCCCCCCTCTAACAGTAAAACCCCCCACCCACCAAACCCCACAAAATAAAAAACCTAACACTATAAAAACCTAAACTACCCATTGCCCCTAAAGGGGCATTTGTATGGGCATTGCCCTTAAAAGGGCATTCAGCTCTTTTATGAGTGCCCATAACCCTAATCTAAAAAATTATTTTTTTTTTTTTTTTTAAAAAAAAAAGCTTAACTCTAACCCCCAGATAGGTACTCACAGTTCCTAAAGTCCGGCGGTGAAGTATTTTTCCAAGCGACGACCAGTTCCTGAAGTCCAGCGGTGAAGTCTTCTTCCAAGCGGCGACCTCTTCTATCTTCATCAGAACCGCAGAACTGAAGACTGGTGACCGCGGAACTGAAGACTGGCGACCGTGGAGCCATGTAGCGTGGAGGATCCTCTTCGTACGATCTCCGCCGTACACTGAATTTACTAGGTTTTTTATTTTGTGGGGTTTGGTGGGTGGGGGGTTTTACTGTTAGAGGGGGGAAAAGAGCTTTTTAACTTAGGGCAATGCCCTGTAAAAGGCCCTTTTAAGGGCTATTGGTAGTTTAGTATTAGATTAGGGGGTGTTTTTATTTAGGGGGGGTTATTTTCATAGGGATTAGATATATTTTTTTTATTTTTGATAATTTTGTTTTTATTTTCTGTAACGTTAGACTTTTTTATTTTCTGTCATTTTTAGCTTAATTTAAACTTAGTTTTTTTTTATTTTTAAAGTAGTTTGGTTTTTTATTTTAATTGTAATTTAGTTTTATTTTAATTTATTTAATGGAGTTAATTTAGGGGGTGTTAGGTTAGGGGGCTTAGTAATTAGTTATTTGCGTTGTGGGTTTTGGCGGTTTAGGGGTTAATAGATTTATTAGCATTATTGCATTGTGTGGGTTTGGTGGATTAGGGGTTAATAGTTTAATAGGTTTATTGCATTGTGGGTTAATAGCAGATTAGGGGTTAATAGTTTTAATAGGTAGTTTGCGATGTTGGGGTTGGCGTATTTAGGGGTTAATACTTTTATTAGGTAGATCACGATGTGGGTGAATTGCGGATTAGGGGTTAATAGTTTAATTAGGCATTTTGCGTTGTGGGGGGTTGTCAGTGTTCCGATGTGGGTTTGATGGTGGATATAGGGGTTTTACGTGTCAGTTTTATTTTTGGGAGGCGTGTTAGACTTTTACGGGGGATTTTATGTTTTTTTATTTTCTTAGGCGCTGGCAGTTTCTAAATTTGCGTAAGTTACTGGCGACTCCAGAAATGTGTATTTACGCTAATTTCTGGACATCACTAGTTTTTCCGACTTACGACACTTTATGAACTGCCCGCGGGGTTAATGTAATACCCCGATGTGCAAGGTGAAATTACGGGCGGCGCGGGCTTCAGCGCTTGTGCTAAAGCCTGAGCTGTATATGTAATCTCGCCCATGACTGCATGATCCACTTATCCATGTTCAGTATCCCTGAGATAATGTTTCTTTATATGAGCACATTTTTAGAAAGCTTTCTGGGCTTGTGAGATTCTATGAAGCCCCTGTCCTAATTTTGTAAACACATCTTGTGCCTTAAAGGGATATGAAACCAAAACATTTTAATTTATACTTCAGACAGAGCATACCATGTTAAAAAAAAAAGTTTCCAATTGACTTCTATTATCAAATTAGTTTTGTTCACTTAAAGAGATACCTAGGTAGGCATCTGGAGCACTATATTGCAGGAAATAGTGCTACCATGTAATGTAGTGCTCTTGCAAATAGATAACATTCTTGCAAAACTGCTGCCATATAGTGCTCCAGAAATTGGCAGGATCCTAAGCATAAGTCCCTGCTTTTTAACAAAAGATACCAAGAGAACAAGGGCAACTTGATAATAGAAGTAAATTAAGAAGTTGTTTAAAATCACATGCTCTATATGTGAATCATGAAAGAAACATTTTGGGTTTGATATCCCTTAAAAAAGTGCATTTCGGAAAAGGAGTGTTCCCTGCTTTTATGTGAAGGCGATGCAGACATTACAATAGGATTCACAAAAACAATTAATTTAAAAACCATATAAAAGAATAAATTAAATATTAAAATAAAAATATCCATTAAAAATTGTATTGAAATTGTGCAGGAAAGAAACAATTTAAGTTGCACAGAAGAAATTGTAATAATGATAAAAAAAAAGCTGTGAAATTTGTATTTATAATATGAAATTCAAGGAGTAGTATTTTCCTTAAAGTAAATTGAATTTCTTCACTTGCTTGTACACTGAACATGGGAATAGATTAAATCTCTCCACCAGGTCTGGCATATTCTGTAAACATTTCCCCTGCGCATCTCACAGTTTTTTCTTGCAAGCTAAAAGGTGCCAGGTTGTGTCAAAATGCGCAAAACACTTATTACCCACATAGAAAAACACCTGTGTATGAAAATAGAGCTGATAGCAAGATGATATAAGCTGCAGAGTAATTTGATTTGTATTGGTTGCCAGATTTCATTTTTTAAATTTGCCCGCTGCTCCCTGCTAACTACGGTCTCCCCAGCAAAGTTTTCTTTCTCCAATGAATTCCATCATTTTCAGAGGGCAGTCTCTACAAGTGTCAGCATGGCTTCTCAGGTCTCACCTAATCAGGCCCTATGCAAAACAGTAAAAGACAAAGTGCAACTCCAATTCAAGTGGGATTTATTAAAAAAGAGGATACACACAATAAAATGCACTTACAAGAACAGGAACACCAATACACCTTGAATCTCCTAAAACGGAGGGCTTCCCAGGTTAACAGTGGCTCGGACGCTGGCTCCCAAGCATTTCTGGAATGCACTTGGAGCAGCATGCACGTGACCTCCTGGTGACAGCACGCCAACAGAATCAAAACTCCTCCGTCCGGGCTTCTTCAAGAGGAACAAATAAAGGATAGCTGGGGAACAATCCCCTCCGATGTTAAATGTTCATAGTGAATCCTCCCCCCTGTTAGGGGTGTGTGTCAAAGTTGTGCGGTGAGTGGAGGAAACTAAATACGCTGTTATTGTAATGCTTGTGGGATATTTCTCTATCAGACCAAACTTGGCCAGTAGTCTTCTTATCCCGGCGTCAAGTGAAAGGATAAGGAAATATCCCAGAACAAAGTGAGTTTAAGAAATGAGGTAAGCAGTACTCACGGTAATAAGATTAAGACAGAGTATGGTCAGAGACAGGCAGAGTTTGGCAACAGAAAGGCAATCCAGCAGTATAGCAGTTCAGGGATAAATCAATAGAATGGTCAGGAACAGGCAGAGGTCGGCAACCAAAGGTAATCCAGCAGGTTAGCAGTTCAGGGGTAAACCAATAGAATGGTCAGAAACAGGCAGATGTCAACAGCAAAAGGTAATCCAGCAGTTTAGCAGTTCAGAGGCAAACCAGGCAGAGTAGTCAGACAGGCAAAGTTCAGCAACGATAAGGCAATCCAGCAATTCAAGTGTTAAACAGGCAGAGTAGTCAGATAGGTAGAGTTCAGCAATGATAAGGCAATCCAGCAATTCAAGTGTTAAACAGGCAGAGTAGTCAGACATGCAGAGTTCAGCAATGATAAGGCAATCCAGCATTTCAAGTGTTAAACAGGCAGAGTAGTCAGACAGGCAGAGTTCAGCAATAATAAGGCAATCCAGCAATTCAAGTAATAAAGCACCTAGGAGCACACACAGTAACACCTATACTTGGGCAGTGAATGTAAGTTATGCAGGTACTGACATAGGCGCCGATTCGCGCCAAGGAGAAGTTTAAAGGATCCAACTGGCTTGAGAGGGGAAAAGACTTTCTGCGATGACGTCATCGCCACACGCTCACAGCAACCGCCGCGTTCCTGGCAACAGCAAGAGCGGCACAACAGAAGCACGGGAGCGGCGTGACATACCAAATGCAAAGTATTAAACATCAAATACATATTAAAATACATATTTTATACCAAACATGCTCAATGACTGTTTAAATTTGTAGCAATCCTAGTCAATAAACTTAAAGTGAAACATATAAATACGATCTAACTGACAATTTATAAAAACAATAATAACATTATATAAAAGTTAAGGCTTAAAAAATAAAATAGTGAGTAGTTTGTTCAATGGGGCGCAAAACTACAAGCCGATAAAATATATGCCCCGAGTGTTCCTTTGATATTAGACAGCCAATTGGTTGAATTGGTTTCTTGAATATTAGTACCTGCACATTTTTTTCAATTTGCTTGGGGCCCAAAAATTTTTGAGGCTTTTTCCTTTCTAATTTGCGGGTTTTCACCTATATGGGGTCCTAAAATGAGATAGGCTAGAAGTATAGGCCAATGTTTCTTTAATGCATTTTTTATTGCAATCGTTCCCTCATTATATGTAGTAATGAATCTGATGGAGGTTGATATATTATTGGGAGGTTCTTTTATAGGCTTAGTATTCCTTGCAAATAAACTCTGTCAGTGCTTCCTTCTTAAAATCCTCTTAAAATCCTTGAGATGTGTATAATTTTGCCTCATCCTGAGGTACTGACTAAATGGAACATAATGGATCCAACTTTGTTTGTGTGCTCTAGTTGCATCAATAAAACTATCCCTTTCAGTATGTTTTCTAAGATTTCTTACTGCAACCCTCTCATCAAAATTCCGGAATAAAACCAAATCCAGGAATTCAACACTAGAGTTGGAAATTTTCCAGTAAATTTAAGGTAAAACTCATTAGAGTTCATAAGTTGTATGAAGTCCTCTATCCCGTTACTATCCCCTTTCCACAAAATAATAATGTTGTCAATATAGCAACTATATTTGACTATATTCTTTATGAAAGTGTATTTTGGCAGATGTATTTGTTCTCAAAAGTGTTCATATAAATATTGACATAGGATGGGACAAAAGTGGTCCCCATCACAGTGCCAAGTGTCTGTACATAATATTTTTCTTCAAAGGAAAAATAATTGTGCTTTAATATGAATGCAATACTGTCCAGTATAAACTGAATGTGTAGAATGGGTATAAACCATCTGCAAAGTTCAGATTTAACCGCATCTATGCCCGTATAATGAGGGATGCAGGTATACTGAGCAGCAACATCACAAGTCACCCACCACATATTCTCTTCCCATGGAAGACCTTTTAATAATCTGATGGCTGCCTGAGTGTCTTTAAAATACGCTCTTGTCCTCCTAGAGGTTGCAAATACAAGTCTACTCATTTAGAAAGATTATCACAAAGAGATCCTATCCCCGATACAATGGGTCTCCCTTGTGGGTGAACTTGATCCTTCTGCATTTTGGGGAGATGGTAGAACAGTGAAAATTTAGGGTTAGGTGTAAATAGGAATTTATATTCTTCAGTTGTTAAGATCTCCTCATTCTTAGCCACAATAAGTAAACTGTCCAGTTATTAATATAATTGGGGAGTAGGGTCCCTAGTTAGTATCTAATAAGTGTATCTGTCATTGAGCAAGTTGAATACTTCCAACAGTTAGTCATTCCTACCTTGGAGGACTATCCCTCTGCCTTTGTCCTCAGATCGTATAACTATATCTGAATTATTCATCAGCTTCCTCAATGATTTTATCTCTAAGATGGTTAAGTTGTTATTATATTTATTCAAAATAGTCTCCTCCTGTTTAAGTTCCGCTTTGACTTCTTGGCTGACTAATTTTGGCAAATAACGGAATTTGGGCCCCCAGGGGATAAAATGACGATTTGCCTTTAAATTTAGAATGGCAAATCTCAGGTTCAATCTCATGAATCGACATATTGAGATCATCTATACTGATATAACTTAAAGGGACAGTTCACCCAAAAATGTTCTCCCCTTTAAATTATTCCCAATGATCCTTTTAACCTGCTAGAGTGTATTAAATTGGTTACAAGTAGCTCCTTTACTCCTATTTCAGCATTTGAAATAGCTGATTTAGACTGTCGTATCACCACCTATACTGAGCAAATTAATACTGGAGTATAGGCTATTGAATAGCCTAAGTATACACAGCCAGCAGAAGAGATTACACTCCCAGTGGGATGCAGGATAGTTAAGTAATAAAATTATAATTTTCCACTGTTCTCTCTATGTATTGAGCTTTGGTGTTCCAGCCAAATAAAAGATAAAGAAGCAAATCTGTTTACACAAACTTAGAACATAATGAGATCTGATATCAACTTTAAGTTCAACCCATTGTAATAGGCTGTGGTTTCAAAGCACAAAATCAGTTACTTCATATACACAAATATGCATGAAAATGGAATTTCTCAAATATTTTATACTCTGCAGTTGGTATAACAGGTCATTTAAAATACATTAAAGGAAAACAATTTTACAGTGTACTGTCCCTTTAAATTTGGCTCCTTTAAATAAACTTACCCAGAAATATCTATATCCAACTCTTTAAGAGTGGTAAATGTCTCTAAATCCCAAAATTCAAGAAAATCAGAATGAAAGGTTTTTCTATTTTCAGGATTTTTGAGAAAATTTTCTATATATTTATGAATGTCCAGAAAAGTTTAAAATGTGTTAGGCTTCGATTTGAGGGCAAAAGTCAAACCCTTTCTTAAAATACATAAATCATTATTATCAAAGTGGATCTCAGAAAAATTAAATATGTCAGTCTTAGAACTTTCTACATTGTTTTGTCCCTTGCTTTCTGTATGCTTTGTCCTGCTCTAGTTCCTCTTCTTGTTCTAACATTCTTTTTTGGGGTCTGGTTCTGTTTGGGGCTGGATCTAAGGGTGGCAAACACTCTCTTTCTGTCCTTGTCGGTCTGCCCTTGTCGGTCTGCCCTTGTTGGTCTGTCTGTCTGTCCCCTAAAAAAAAGAAGAGCTGAATCTCTCTGTTTGGATTCTTTTGGTCTGGCTCCTCTTATCTCCCATTCGTCATTCTGATCAACAACATCAGACTTGCTCTCCTTAAAGGTTTCAAATCTATTGCTAGTTGTAATCTTATATAGTGGTTTGTTCTTATTGTTGTAAACCCCATTATACGCAATCTCCCTCCTATTCATGTGATTATTAGTATTATACCTCCACTAAAGGGGTGAGTCTGTAGACTCAAATCTCGATCGATACTGTCTATCCCTACCATGATTAGAAAACGCACTCCTCAAATCATTGTAATTCTCTCTACTTTAGTAATTGTTATACATTTTGGGGGTCTTGTAGACCCCATACAACTTGGGGGCTGTTGGTTTAAATGTATTAGGATAGGTACTCTCTGTATAGGAATATTCTTTACTTCTAATATTATTAATTTTAGTCCTATGTGTAATCCTACCTATATTTCCACTATTGTTAGTAGGCTCCATAATTGATCTGTGTTGGTTGGGTTGTCTTTTAAATGTATATACTTTAATTTCTTTAACCCTTTGAGTGCTAAGCACTTTCCCACCTGGGTGCTACGATTTTTTAAGGTTTGTTTTATTTTTTTATTTTTTGAACAAAATGTTTTTAACTTTTTTGTTTCTTTTTTCAGACCCCCAAGACTTACACTGTTGTAAAGGTTAGGCGATTAACTTTCCAATGGTGGGTCTGTAGCCTGCTTAGATGCCTGAGATACAGGCTTCTAAGCAGCATGCCCCCTGCTCCTATACTTTAACATTGTTAAGTATAAATAAAGTTGCACGGTGATGTCATCACGTTTTTGCGCGTGACGTCACCACGCAAAACAGGAAGCCCCGGCGATGCCTATCACTCTACAGGAGTGGGTGGGAGCCCCCAGATCTCCCTCAAGGTGAGAGAGTGCTAGTGACAGCTCTGAGCCGTCATTAGCACAAGAGTGGGAAACTCTGTGACGGCTCAGAGCCGTCATTAGCACTCAAAGGGTTAAAATCATTTAAATCTCTATTGAGCTTCTTTTGTTTGTTCATCTGTAATTTCTTATCTGATTTTCCAATACTCTATTGTAAACTCTTATTACGATTTATCCACTTGTTTTCTGCTTTGAATGATTGAACCTTCAAAATAGTATCCTCAATTTCCTTCTTGGTTTTGGTTTTGTATTTAATCGAAATTTTAATTAATTTGATTGAGCATTCATGTAAGGCAGACTCCCACTCAGTGGTATATTCTACTTCCTCCAGGACAAAGGCAGGACTTTTGAACAGCCTCAGACCCCTTGGGATCACATTATGGAGAATATAGTTAAATAAAAGGATTATATATTGCCAATCCTTGGAGTCTTGCTCTAGCAATTTTTCTAGTGTTTTAAAGAGATTATCTGGATCACCTGGAGGGCTGTCTGGTAAATTACATTGCTATAAATCTATAGCCCTTTGTCTGGTTTACCTAGACTGGCTTTCACCAAATGTTTCAGACATGACAGGATTTAGCAGCACAAAGTAAAGAAAAAAAGATATAAAGAGATAATCACACCAAAAAAAAGTGTTAAATCTGTCACCAATAAAATGCTCCTGATGTCTAACAAGGTCAGAAATTAAAGCACTCATCGGTAAACAATGTAAACCACTTTATAGTAAGAAATCAAAATGTGAGAGAGTCATATAAAATGTTCCAATAGACTAAAAAGCACCAAATATGGGCAGATCGTCCTAGTCCAACTAGGTAAGCAAAAAACAATACCTTGAAGAATTCTACTGTGTCTTGAGTAGTATAGTAACATATACGTTAAATCCAATTAAGAGTGAAAATCAGGCCCTATGTATTCACCGATTTCACACACATTCTTTCCATCCCTCATGTCTCTTTCAAGTAAATTAGCATTGTTTCAAGTGCTTACTTATTGCGCACACCAGCGCTGCAAGGTAGGAATGGCTATTTCATCCAAGCATATCTAAGGGATGTCACGTAACATTTGGCCACCAGAAATTAGAGTGAGACATGCACATTAACTATTAATATCATCCAGAGACTAAAACTGTTACTTTTCATTTTAATGAATAGTGTGTGAGCATTTTATTAAAGGGGCACTAAACCCTTTTTTTTTTTCATCATTCAGCTAGAGCATGCAATTTTAAGCAATTTTCCAATTTACTCCTATTATAAATATTTATTCGTTCTCTAGCTATCTTTATTTAAAAAAAAAAAAAATCGAAGCTTAGGAGCCGGCTCATTTTTGGTTCAGCACTCTTAGTAGCACTTGCTGATTGGTGGCTATATTTAGTATCCCTTTAATGTATTGTTGTGAAGGGGTTAAACACAGTCAATAACGAGGCATATGTATGTAGCCACCAATCACCAGCTAAATCCCAGTGGTGCTCTAGGTATGTTTTTCAACAAAGGATACCAAGTGAACAATGTAAACTTGACAATAATAAGTTGGAAAAGACTCTTAAAAACTTCATGAACTATTTGAAACATGTCAGTTTAGGTCTCTTTTAGTTCTCCCTGATTTCAGTACTCTTTTAACCCTGCAAGCAAGGATATGTACAATGATTATACCCCCCTACCCCAGAGCTCTCATTTAGCAACAGAGTATTGCTCTGTTTTGGATGGACCAGAGAGTTTAAATTTTGAAATGATATTTAAGGGACTAGAAACCCAATTTGTTTTCTTCTTTCATGATTCAGGAAGAGCATGCAATTTTAAACATCTTTCTAATTCACTTCTATTATCTCATTTGTTTCATTCTCTTGATATCATTGGTTGAAAAGCATACCTAAATATGTTCAGTAGCTGCTGATTGTTGACTGCACATAGACACCTTGTGTTATTAGCTCACCCATGTGCATTGCTATTTCTTCAACAAAGTATACCTAAATAATGAAGCAAATTAGATAACAGAAGTCAATTGGAATTTTTTTTAAAATGTTATTCTATATCTGAATCATGAAAGAAAAAGTTTGGGTTTCATGTCCCTTTAAGGGAGTACTGAAACCATTTTTTGTGTGAAATATACTAATGTATGACTGTTTTGTTTTGTGATTTAATTAGCCCAGTATTTTGAAAGATATGTGATTAAAAATGTTCCGTAATACATATTGCACAGTTTTCTTTTCATGACATCGCATACAAAATTAGGCTTTTGCTCAATTGTAGAAGATACGGGTTTAAGTTCTCTATACAAATGATTCTCCATGGAAATGTGTTTGTGATTCATCCATCCACAAAAAAACACAAACCCAACCCTATTTAGATCTGTTAATTTCTACATCCAATAATTGCTTGCTTTGAATAAGTTCATTTTAGAGCACTGGTTTTCAACCCT
Source organism: Bombina bombina (assembly GCF_027579735.1). NCBI lineage: Eukaryota > Metazoa > Chordata > Amphibia > Anura > Bombinatoridae > Bombina > Bombina bombina. The sequence goes on along the minus strand of NC_069504.1, from coordinate 220,811,357 downwards.
GTCCTCACGCCTCCCTAACAGGCCACATTTTGATGATACCTGAACTGGAGCACAGGTGAAAAAATCAACTGATTAGCAAAAATGGTTATTTTACCAGCTCTCACCAAAGGTAATCCTAAAAATCTGGCCTGTTGGGGAGGCCTGAGGACAGGTTTGAAAACCAGTGTTTTAGAGTGAAATATGAGGTTATGACATTGACTATTAATACTGTGCTAAAATTTCTGACTCTCTCAAAGAATTGTGCCAGCCAAGCAGAAAAGCCATATAACAGGCAGCCTATCAAAAGAGTTTGGGGGGCAACCATGTTAATTATCATAAATTTGAATACATTTGGGTCAGTGTGAGACAGTGAGGGCCCTTCCCTAATTTATGCCCAGGGCCCTGGTCGGTCTCGGTCCACACCTGGTGGCAAGAAGGCTGAGCAACAGAATGGAAACAGAGTGCATAGTCTCATTCACCTGTATTAGCTTACATCTGCCTGTGCCCCGTAGGACAAGAGAGAGAGATAACGTTTTTATGTCTATAAAACAATTGGAGCTGCCATGTTGTAACTTAGGTTACTTTCTCTGCTGTGGCCAATTAGGGACAGTTATAAATAGGTCACTAGACTGTGCAGCCAATGGCTCTGTGGAACTGAAATGTTCACAATTTTAGAATGGAATTACAGGATTTATAATTTTCTATTACCATCCAATATATAAAGATATTCAGTAAGTTTTTAAAACAATTTTGCAAACCATTAATAAAATGAACATTTTAACAACTGTAAAATCATTTATTTAATATGAAGTTCATTTGCAATGCAGTAATTAATTGCTGATATATACTATGTATAGCTAAAAAAATAGTTTTGTATCTCTTTACAAAAATGATTTGATTCACATGCATTTTTCAGGGTTTGTAATGACTGCCAGTCAGATATAAACATTTAAGGCAAAATCATTCAGCCATTTAAGAGTTAAAACATTTCAAATGCAAAATGTAGCATAGAATGTTCATTAAAACTGAATTACTGGATTGCTGCTATCTTTATATGAGAATAACCAATCATATCAGTTATACACCCACTGGGCGATGGCACAACATTTGTATCAATAGTGAATACAGAGAAATGCACTTTCTAATATGTTTCAGATGGAATTCCTGTGGTAACTGAAACAAAAAAGAAATTTGGCTACATTTTTATCTGCTCACAGCTAAATCTACAAGACTGAAAGTTGCAACAAGTCCAAGGCTGTAAGCTGATCTTCTGAAATTTAAAGGGCCATTATAGTGATAAAATTATTCTTTAGAGCATGTCATTTTATCAATAGTGATGTGGCAAATCTATGTGTTTTTAGCCCCGTAAATGTTTTAAACACACAGTTAAACCGCCCAGGACTTTCAGAACATTTCTGGTCCCAAGCAAAAAGTGCTAATCGCACGACTCAGCGGCAGTGCTCTGTGGGTCCGAGTGGTCTGTGTGTTTATAATGTGACAAAGTATTCTTTAGCACTATAAACAGGTTCATTAAATACATAGAAATTAAAAATGTAAAACAAATTTGAGCAAAAAGGAAAACAGTTGCTTTAGAAAATTAGAGAAATTTAAAAATGCAAACAGAAAAACCTAATATTATCTGATGGATAAAGAAACAATTATCCAGCCCATGACTCGCAAAAAAAACAATGCCCTCCATTGCTTTTTTAAAGGGACACTCAGGTTTTATTAAATTTTCATGATTCAGATACAGCATGTAATTTTAAACAACTTTCCAATTTACTTCCATTAAAAAAAATGTGCACAGTCTTTTATATTTACACTTTTTTTTGAGTCACCACTTTGAGTCTACTGAGCATGTGCAAGAACTCAGACTTTATGTATATGCATTTGTGATTGGCTGATTGCTATCACATGGTACAGGGGGAGTGGAAATATACATAACTTTGATATGTGTTAGAAAAGAATCTACTACTCATTTGAAATTCAGAGTAAATGCTATTGTATTGTCTTGTTATCTTGCATTTGTTGATTATGCAAATCTGTTGCGTTCACTGGCCCTTTAATGTCTCCATACAGTAAAATCTTTTTGCCCAAACAATGAGAATATTTTGAGGCACCTAATCTGGTACTTTATGCTATTTTAAATAATTTAGATTTAGCTCAGGGATTGTGATGTTATAATGAAGAATTTGGATTTTCTTCTATATTACTCCTCTAACCGTCCTCATTGGTAACACATACTCAGTGACCCATACATGACCTTTGTATTCAGTTTATAGTACAATGTACAACTGACCCATTACTGTCCTGTAGTGGAGAATACATTGTGCAGGTATGTGCCAGGGATTATTGCTAAATTATTACTTATTTGAAGTTTGATCATATAAAGAAATGTATATGTGCTTCAATGTGTTCAACCTCCTGCATGGAACATAAACAGTTAAAGGGAGATGAAACTCCAAATGTTACTTTTATGATTCTGACAGACCATACAGTTTTTTGGGGGGAGGGGGTTAATATAATTTACTTATATTGTACATTGTGTATTTTTTATTTTGGTATCTTTTGTTGAAAAGCAGGTAGGTAGGCTCAAAAATGTGCACATGCTTGGAGCACTACATGGCTACGTTTTTGCAACAATGCTTTTTATATTGTTGTGCTTTATGTAAACTGCTTCCATTTAGTGCTAAAAAACATTATTGCACAATTGTTGCCATATAGTTCTCAAGACAGTGCACGTGACATACCTAAGTAAATTTGATATTAGAAGTAAATCTGAAACATTTTTTAATTGTACGCTGTTTCTGAATCATGAAAAAAATATTTTAGGTTTCATATCCTTTTAAGTTTGCACACCAGTAATGTTCCTATGATAGTCCTGAACAGGACTTAGATATTGATTGGTGGCTATAGGTATACTGTTCCTGCACAGCAGCTGCTGATTGCAATTTAAACTATATGTTTAACTCCCAGTAGTAATATCAGTATCAAAGTAAAAATCATATCTGGAGTTTATATCAGTTTTGGAAATTATATGGTGCTTAAAGGGACATGAAACCCATATTTTTTTCTTTCATGATTTAGAAAGAGTATGCGATTTTAAACAACTTTCCAATTTACTTCTATTATCTAATTTGCTTCATTCTCTTGATACTGTTTGTTTAAAATCACATCTAAATAGGCTCAGTAGCTGCTGATTGGTGGCTGCACATAGATGCCTTGTGTAAGGGCTCACCCATGTGCATTTCTATAAATAGATTAGAATGTTGTTTAAAATTGTATGCTCTATCTAAATCATGAAAGAATATTTGTGGGTTTTATGTGCCTTTAATTAGTTGATATTACAGACATCCCAACTCTCCCTGAAGTTCAGGGAGTCTCCCTGATGCCAGCAAATGGAGTACAATCTCCCTGAAACTCCAAGTACCTTGATCCAATGTGGCCCAAATCCGGAAAAGTGTTTCTTTAAGGAATGCCTTTAGTTGCTGGGATGTTATAGAACCCTCAAAGCCTGCATCAGTAACCAAAAAGCCCACACTTATTCTAATAAAATAAAACACAAATACTACCTTAGTTACTGCACCTAATTAAACTTTGTATTCTAAAATATTTAAGCATTCAACAAGCGTATGATCACTGAAAAATAGGTTTGTTGTATGTGGTTGTGCAATAAAGCTACTTTTTTTTAAATATGCCTTTAGTGAGAAACTACTGATAAGTAGCAGCTAATTATAAGTCTGTATCTTACTTAGGGTTTCAAGGTGTCCAATATATAACTAGGAGGGGGGTGGCGGCGCAGTAGTGGGTGAAGCCACCTCCCTGAAATTAGTTTTTGCAGGTTGGGATGTCTGATATTAGCTTATTTGAGATGTAGAGCTCAGTTAATTCAATTATCTAATGTATGGGGAATTCACAGTTGAGAGCATAAACCAGATATTTCCTACATTAGGATAATTTAAAATCTGACAAGTGTTTGCATTTTGTCAATTTAGAAAAACACGGTTCATACTCATAGTGACCATATTGGCCCTCAGCAACTCAATATTTTAGACTCCACGATTTTTTTTAAATTCAGTGGCATATTGGTCGTGTTATGCTTAATATGAGTAATTTGAGTTGAATCGTTTATTCTCTAAGTATAAAAAACACACAAGGACTTTTTCTTGGTGTAGAAGTTATAACTGCAATATTTCATATGTAATTAAAAAAATGCAAAGTTCCATAAACATTAAAGTACATATTCTTGTGTATGAAAACAAGGCTTTTAAAATCGTCTATTTGATTTGTATTGAAATGTTCAAACGACGTAGAAAAAAAAAACCAAGTCTCTAGTAAGAACTCCAGCAGTTATTTGTAGTACAAACTTCAGAGGATATTGTTCCAGTCATGAGTATTATTATTTTGCTCTATAAAGTTTATGTATAAAGGAACTGTGGCTAAGCAGCAGCACACACACACAACAAACAGAACAAGGTAAAGAAACAACTCTTGACCTCCCTGGTGCAGCAAGTGGGAACTGCTCCAGCTCTTTATCCGTGGGCGTATGGGGGTTGGGCCAAGTATTGGGAGTGGCTTCGGGTGTTGGTACACAAAGAAAGACACCATGCTCCTTGTATGTGACTCATGTGCCGCCCTTCACAAGCCCCACTCCCTTGTGGGCGGTGTAAACATCGTCTTTCTCAAATAGAAGTGTAGAACGTCTGTGACTGGGATCTCAGTTACCGAGCACCGCTACCCGAGGGAGGAGGTCACCGCAGTAAACTCTGTTACATTAAGATTATATATTTTTTTTTCTACGCGTTCTCAGTGCTTGTCACATTTTATTCGTGGTTTATTTATAACGTATCTTTATATTTTTTATATTTATCTATTTTGAAGATTTATTTATTGCTATTTAAATCGACATCTCCAGTATACCCGCCGCACCCCATATACAGGTATAGTGTACAGTTGTGCTGTTTATGTGTGTATGACAACCGGGTTGTGACATTTTTGGTGAAAATGTAGACTAATAATTTTGCCATTAGAGAATAATGTAAGGCAATGAGTTGTAACCCTCACTGACAGTAGACTATTGTATTGGTAGAATATGCTCTATGATCTGTTAGAATGTATGGTTTATATGATGCAAGTGACATTTAATTGTACTGGTGATTGACAGTAGCTTGTATAGCCTTATTCTCTGCTCATCATCACATGGCACAAATACATAGATGGGGGTTACATCTATACATTGAGGTGGGCACCAGTTGGGGTGGTAAACCAGTTACCCTTGACTTTGGCCATTGCATCATTAAGGTGAGTGAGTGCAGTGCTAAGAAATACAGCGGCCAAGCATGAGATGATGGTTCAATCCTCACTAGAGGTTGCATCAGATTCTCTTCCCCTAGTGAAGGGGAGGGGAAGAACAAGGAGTGGCCATGCAATATACCTTATCCTGTTTCTATGAAGCTGTAGCATTGGACGAATGCTAATACAGTACTACATTCCCCTCCTCTTCTGTGTTACTAATTGTATATTCAGAGAATGTTCTAGACGCTAAGTCTAGGTCCTTAAAATCTAGTCTGCTTTTGCAACCACATTAACTGGGTGATAGCATCTCTCCCTGAGCTCACTATTACCTGCTGATGTTGGTTTTATGCTACTTAACTATATAGTTTAACTAAATTAAGTATTAAATATATATATTTTAATCAATTCTATCTATATACATACACACACTGTATATGTGTGTGTGTATATATATATATATATATATGTATATATAATTAGTGTAATTTCCTATTTGTAATTTTGTTTCTGAATTTTAGTGTGCATTATTTTACATGTATCCAAAGCTCTGTAACCTGATATAAAATTATTTTGGCAGTTTGTAACCGTTGCTAGTTTACACAACAATATTTTTTCTTTAGGTTTTGTGTTGTTATACAAATTTTAATAAATGTACATAGGTAATGATTAGGACTAGACCACATTTTTACTGTATTCTGTTCAAATGTGCCAGCAAAAACTAAATTTGAAAAATCATGTTGGCTAATTTCATAATTATTGTTGTAATGTGGGTGATCCCACATTAGACACTGCTGTAGTGGAGCACACAATATTTCATTAGCAAGGTAAAGATTTCCATTACCAATTTAACTAGGTGGCTACTGAGCTACCCACTCAACCCTTTTGTCTGTGAGTGAAATAGTATTGCTGTATTAAATTAGTCAGGTGGTCCTTGACGCTTTAAGGTAGTTAGAGAAAATCTCCAGAACTAGATAAATGGGCTAATTTTTTTCCCCTTTGATGGGGCCCATACAATTCTATACACTTGAGGAAGAGAATAAATGACTTATGCTATTGGAATGCAAGTGATTGACAAAAGTGAGGGTGGAAAGGGAGGGGGAGATGGGCTGAGCCTTAGGTAGGAATTTTCTGTCTGCCTGTGAGGCGGGCTAGTACTTTTCCACTCTCCAGTCCCCCTCATACCCCCCCCCTTACTGACTCGTGATCATGATACGTCATGTGGTCCAAGTTGCACACTGCAGTATTGACGTTTGCTCTCCTTACAGGCAGAAAGCCAAGCTCCGCAGCAACAGCAGCCGCACCAACATCTACATCAGCTCCTGGAGGCACAGTATATATATATTTTTTTTAAAGCCTCTCCAATTCTGCACAAGGCTTACATAGTCCGGATAAGATGACCAAAGCTGAGATGGGAAGATTTAACATCTCTCCCGATGAGGATAGCAGCAGCTCCAACAGTAATGAAGACTTCGCCTACCCTGCAAAGAAGCTCTCTATTAAATGGTAAACCATTTTGCATTCAAAATCCATTTATATTTTTTTTTAATTTAACTGGATAGAAACATTTTCTGTTGGTGTTTTTTTTCTTTTTACTAATCCTGAAGTTACGTAACAAAATGATTACTGTTTTAATAAATGTAAGGGCCACAGCTTTATGATAGTAATTTAGTTATCTTAAAATGTGTTACATGATGGTTCTTTATATCCATATTTTTTTTTTCCATTTTAACAGTCATTATGATGTGGATTCAGAAAATCAAAATTTCCTTCTTGAGCCAACGCTGGCAAAGAAGAAATGTGAAACAGAATATGTAAGTAGTACATTTCTGCAAATTCAGATGTAATATTATTGGTAAAAATATAAGGAAATATGAACCACTCATCTTAATCATTTTTCCTTTTCACCCCATTAGCTTCCAGGGACAACATCATTTGGGATGTCAGTGTTTAACCTCAGCAATGCGATTGTTGGAAGTGGTATTCTTGGGCTGGCTTATGCCATGGCCAACACTGGAATTGCCCTGTTCATGTATGTATTAATGTTAGGTTTTATTGTTTTCCATAGCCTGCTTTATATATGTGTGTGTGTGTATGTGTATGTATATATATATATATATATATATATATATATATATATATATATATATATATATATATATATATATATATATATATATATATAATTTTCTCAGATCTGGGATACATAAAAAAAAATATCTAACTCCTGATTACTGACTTGTTGTGGATTTAAGAAATTGGAGAATCTGAATGCAAATTAAATATCCTATAGTCTTTTATTATGTTGACTCATGTTACAGGCTTGTATGCTGGCCTTTTAAAAGTAAGGTTAAGCATTATTTTGTTTGGTTTGTTTGTTTTTTTAATGTTGTGGATAATTTAAAATATTCAACAAAATGATGCATTATTTTCTTGTGTTGACATTATGGTTGTATTCTACATTTTACCACTAGGGGCAATATGCTTTGGTGGCCTTGTAGGAAAACCATTTCTGAGATAAATAGATTTGTTGTGTCTAGATTTCTGTATACACAAAAATGCCTTTATTTTGTCTGTTCATTGTTTTCATGAAAAACAAACTTGGTACTTGTTTCTCAATGTTCTAGGCCCAACGGCTTTTGTGTTTTAAAACCCTAAGCAAAGAATGGCTATTTAATTTGCGTTCAAATTTGACTTTTTGAGTTATGCATAATATACTTCTTCTTTAAATATAACACTGTGTTTGTGTGTGTATGTATGTATGTATGTATGTATGTATATATATATATATATATATATATATATATATATATATATATATATATATATATATATTGTGTGTGTGTGTGTGCTTGACAGCAATAATTAAAGATTGTAAAGTAAATACAGCTTGTAATCATTTTAAAGGGATATAAAACACAAAACTGTTCTTTTGTGATTCAGACAGAGCATACCATTTTTAAAAAAAGTTTCCAGTTTTCTTCTATTATCACATTTGCTTCGTTCCCATGATATTCTTTGTTGAACAGATACCTAGGTTGTCTGTCGCACTGCATGCCAGGATATAGTGCTTCCATCTAGTGCTCTTGCAAATGGATAACATTGTTGCAAAACCGCTGCCATATTGTGCTCCAGAAATGGGCAGACTCCTACGCATATGCACAATTGATAATAGAACTAAATAGGAATGTTGTTTACAATTGCATGCTCTATCCAAATCATGAAAGAACATTTTTGGGTTTCATATCCCTTTAACTAAATTATAGGCCTTGACAAAAAAAAACTATTATATTATTAAGACATTCTAATAATCTAAAGTAAAATTGTTATTAATTGCGTCTTATCTGTTTTCCGTCAATCTAACATAATGATAATACGCTGATAAAATGTGTTCTTTTTAACCTCTGTATTTCCTTTTTTTACAGGATTCTCTTGGTATTTGTGGCATTATTCTCTATATATTCCATCCATCTACTACTGAAAACAGCAAGTGAAGGAGGTTCCTTATTGTATGAGCAGTTGGGATTCAAGGCCTTTGGCTTACCTGGAAAACTGGCAGCTTCTGGCTCTATAACAATGCAAAATATTGGAGGTAAGATGAACTTTAATTTCTTCATTTTGAAAAAGCAGATGTTAAAAATGTGTTTCTTTAAAATGTTATCTTTGTTCTTGCAGCCATGTCCAGCTATCTCTACATTGTGAAATATGAACTGCCCCTTGTAATCAAGGCACTTATGGGAATTGAAGAGAGCTCTGGGTATGTACAGTTTATTTTACCTATTTGTTATTTTGTTTTTGCATATGCAACTTTTGCCTACTTAGAACTGACACTTTTGTTATTCCTGTTCAATCTTTCTATGCCTAATTTCTCTAAATCTACAATGAATTTTCATCAGACATGTGCAACCTGTGCTTTATGGTGCATCATCAAAGCCTCATAACGTACAGGCTATAGTGAAAATGTAACATTGGCATTATCTTTGGCTATAATTTATCCGTGCAACCTGTGCTTTATGGTGCATCATAACATACAGGCTATAGTGAAAATGTAACATTGGCATTATCTTTGGCTATAATTTATCTGTGCAACCTGTGCTTTATGGTGCATCATAACGTACAGGCTATAGTAAAAATGTAACATTGGCGTTATCTTTGGCTATAATTTATCGTGTTCAACCACATTAGATTACAGTGTTTGATATAGGCACTCAAAGAAACAACGACAAAAAAACTTAAACTTTTTTTTTTTTTTTTTTTTTTTTTTTTTTTTTTGCTCAAATTGGCATTAAACCTTTCTGGAATTCAGCATTGCACAAGATTGCAATTTTGCGCTCTTGTGCAATGCTGCCAATGCACAGATAATCACGTGTTGGCGGGAGGTGGCGGAGAGGTTGTGAAAGCAGCGGTCATTAGACCGCTGCTTCATAACTACGTACTACAGGTTCTGCCTGCCGAAGGGTTTGATAAATCAACCTTTAAATCATTCTCTCATAGACAGTTTGGTATTCTCAGTAGCCAGTAAGGCCATAACCCAGGGACCGCCCTGTTTGACACATAGCAACAAAAAAAGTTTGTGTTCCACCGTAGGGTTTTTATGTTTGTCACTTTGTATTAACACTAGCGCTAGGGCACAATACAAATAAATTATTATAATTATCAACACTAGATGAGATTTCTTAAAAGGGACATGAAATCCAAAAGTTTTCTTTCATGATTCGGATAGAAAAAAAATGTTTCCAATTTGCTTTGTTCTCTTGTTATTCTTTGTTGAAGAGATATCTAGATAGGTAGCGAGCAAATGCCTGGAGTACTACATTACAGGAAATAGTACTGCAATCTAGTGCTCTTGCTCATTGCTGCAAAACTGCTGCCATATAGTACTGCAGACACGTACACACTCCTGAACATACGTTCCTGCTTTTTAACAAAGGATAACAAGAAAACAAATACAATTTGATAATAGAAGTAAATTAGAAAGTTGTTTAAAATTGTATGTTCTATCTGAATCATGAAAGAAAAATATTGGGTTTTATGTCCGTTTAAAGTGAAGGTTAACTTTCCTTCCTGCCGATCGAGTAGTTTAATTTTTGTACACAATCAATAATTCATTAAATAATTAATTCATCATTTTTTTTTTTATCAATTATTAAACAAGTTATCAGCGCTATAAATAGATTCCCGACGCTTTACAAATTCGACCTGTTTTTTGGTTATTTTTTTTATTCTTGATCACGTTTTTAGTTTGACCAATTGAAAACCTGGCCGTTAGATGGCCGTCACCCCACGTCATCTGCCTCCTTGGATGGCCCGATTTTCAATTGGACAAGCTAAAAACATTGAGAGTAAAAAAACGGTCTAATTTGTAAACTGCCGATAACTTGGTTGAAAATAAGATTGATAAAAAATGATGAATTAAACTCCTATTGATTGTGTACAAAAAGTAAAATACTCGATCGGCATGAAGGTAAGTTACCCTTCACTTTAAGTGCCTTTTTATGGTAGATAAAGGGAAGTGGGCAAATTCTTCACTTTAGTTGATGAGTAACCCATTGGAAATAGCTGAAACAGATTGTTTAAAAATCTCAACCAGTTTTTATATAGATGTTTTGATTGTGTCTTAACTCCTATAAATTACAATGTAATTATCAAAAAATATATATATATAATTTTATGTAAATGCTTTTAAAGCGAGAACCAAGTTCCTGTTTCCTAACCTGTAAATTAATAATTTCACCCATGTTATTTTCAATTTTCTCTCTAAGATAAAAAAAAAAGTCTTTTTAATCGAGGGCAATGGTTTTTATCATTGTTGAAGAGATATTGTTGGTCAGAAAATGTACTTTCAACTATTTGAATGCTTTATATATTCTATTCATAGTGGTGGTGTTGAAAAACATGTTACTGTCATTGTGAAGTTCAATTTTACTTATTATTTGTATTTATTTTTTATTTGCAGAGAATGGTATTTAAATGGAGATTATCTGGTTTTGATAGTCTCTGTAAGTCTCATCCTTCCTTTGTCACTGCTTAAAAACTTAGGTAAGTCTTATAGTGACAGACATTATATACTATTTTAAATTTCATTAATGGGACCTAAAACCCACAATTTATTTTTGTGATTCAGACAGAGCATACAATTTTTTAAAAAACTTTTCAATTTACGTCTCATCTAATTAGCTTTATTCTCTTAGTATCTTTTGTTAAAGAAGTAGCAATGCACTACTGGGAGCTAGCTGAACACTTTAGTGAGCCAATAACACAAATATATATGCAGCCAACAATCATCCGCGCCTGAGCCTACCTAGGTATCCTTTTCAACAATGGATACCAAGAGATCAAAGCAAATTAAATAATATACGTAAATTGGAAAGATGATTTATTTATTTTTTAAATCACATGCACTATCATGAAAGAAAATATTTGGGTTTCATGTCCCTTTAAAAAGACAATGTTATCCTATTTTGCAAAATTCCATGCTAAAAATCCAAATTTATTTTTATTTCAGGATACCTGGGATACACAAGTGGGCTTTCCCTTATGTGCATGGTCTTCTTTATCATTGTTGTGAGTATATAATATTTATTTATAGTAATACAGAACATTTATCTTTAGCAATTTAAATGAGGCAGAGGGTCTAATTCTCTAAAGCTCTCTAGTCTGGTGAGATTCCAGCAGATGCCCCCCCCCCCCCAGGGAGTGTTTTAAAGGCACTATTTACATTGAGAACTGTGTATCTTATTAGGGGGAGTTCACTTATTTATGGGAAGGAGAGACACTTACTTTACAATATAAGAATCGCGCCCATGATGATTACAGCATATTAAGTGCATAATACAGGTTCTCTGCTGAGTTAACATGTGACACCTCAACATAGTCCTTTCTTAGTGTTAACAGGCCAATTACATGGGTGAAAAGTTCAATCACTAAATACAGTTAACCCTATTCTTGCTGTAGTAAGAAACTTCTATTATACAGCTAGATGGCATGAGATTGGAATTCTGAATAGGATTTTTTTATGCTGTGTTTGAACAAATACATCTAGGTTTAAGCACATATTATTTTTTTCTTAAAAGACAGAGTTGGGAGCCCAATAGATGGAATATAAATACCAAACTAAGTACAGCGCCTCCTTCCTAGTATATGGTTCCCATGCTTAGCCCTTCATAGACTTTCACAATAGCAAAGTTTCAGCAGCAATGTCGTTTTCTTAAAAGACCTTTTATATTTTCATACTTGGGTCATCTGGTGTAACATTTTTAATCATCCTATATAATAAAAGGCTCAGTGTGTTTGTCTGAAGCTGTCATGCGCAGTAGAGACTGTGCGCAAGGACAAACACACCTGGCCTTCCAACTGACCTGGCGTCGTGTGGTGGAGTGGGCGTGACCGTGCGGATGCGGAGTTGACATGGCCAGACGGGGGTGACGTGGGTGTTGTGGGCCGGGCATGACGCGGGCGGGGCCGGACCAGATGCCGGGGTGGCTGCAGAGAGACAGAGGGGGGGGGGGGGAGAGACGGCAAAAGAGAGGGACAGCAAAAGAGAGGGGGTGGAGAGGGACAGCAAAAGAGAGGGGGTGGAGAGGGACAGCAAAAGAGAGAGGGGGTGGAGAGGGACAGCAAAAGAGAGAGGGGGTGGAGAGGGACAGCAAAAGAGAGAGGGGGTGGAGAGGGACAGCAAAAGAGAGAGGGGGTGGAGAGGGACAGCAAAAGAGAGAGGGGGTGGAGAGAGTGCAAAAGAGAGGGTGGAGAGAGTGCAAAAGAGAGGGTGGAGAGAGTGCAAAAGAGAGGGTGGAGAGAGTGCAAAAGAGAGGGGGGAGAGAGTGCAAAAGAGAGGGGGGAGAGAGTGCAAAAGAGAGGGGGGAGAGAGTGCAAAAGAGAGGGGGGAGAGAGTGCAAAAGAGAGGGGGGAGAGAGAGCAAAAGAGAGGGGGGAGAGAGTGCAAAAGAGAGGGGGGAGAGAGTGCAAAAGAGAGGGGGGAGAGAGTGCAAAAGAGAGGGGGGAGAGAGTGCAAAAGAGAGGGGGAGAGAGTGCAAAAGAGAGGGGGGAGAGAGTGCAAAAGAGAGGGGGGAGAGAGTGCAAAAGAGAGGGGGGAGAGAGTGCAAAAGAGAGGGGGGAGAGAGTGCAAAAGAGAGGGGGGAGAGAGTGCAAAAGAGAGGGGGGAGAGAGTGCAAAAGAGAGGGGGGAGAGAGTGCAAAAGAGAGGGGGGAGAGAGTGCAAAAGAGAGGGGGGAGAGAGTGCAAAAGAGAGGGGGGAGAGAGTGCAAAAGAGAGGGGGGAGAGAGTGCAAAAGAGAGGGGGGAGAGAGTGCAAAAGAGAGGGGGGAGAGAGTGCAAAAGAGAGGGGGGAGAGAGTGCAAAAGAGAGGGGGGAGAGAGTGCAAAAGAGAGGGGGGAGAGAGTGCAAAAGAGAGGGGGGAGAGACAGATGAGAGGAGAGAGAGAGAGCAAATGAGAGGGGAGGAGAGAGAGAGCAAATGAGAGGGGGGAAGAGAGAGAGCAAACGAGAGGGGGGAAGAGAGAGAGCAAACGAGAGGGGGGAAGAGAGAGAGCAAACGAGAGGGGGGGGGGAGAGAGTGCAAAAGAGAGGGGGGGAGAGAGAGTGCAAAAGAGAGGGGGGGAGAGAGCGCAAAAGAGAGGGGGGGGAGAGAGCGCAAAAGAGAGGGGGGGGAGAGAGCGCAAAAGAGAGGGGGGGAGAGAGCGCAAAAGAGAGGGGGGGAGAGAGCAAAAGAGAGGGGGGAGAAAGAGAGAGCAAAAGAGAGGGGGGGATAGAGAGAGCAAAAGAGAGGGGGGGATAGAGAGAGAGAGCAAGGGGTGGGACCGCTGTACTGCAAAAAATGGCCCGTGTACACAGGCTTTAGGACTAGTGTAATAATACATGATGAAGGTTGTTACGCCCAAAACGTTGTATACCTGATGACCCAAGTATCAAAAAATAAAAGTCTCTGAAGAAAACTACAGTGCTGCTTAAATTTTTGCTTTTGTGGAGCCCAACAGAAGTAGCATTCCTAAAGACACTTTAACAATTCTGCAGCACTTATGTTCTTAGCAATCAAACATTAAATATTTTTGAGTTTAAAGTAAGATGTTGTTGGTGGTTCATTTTTTTTTTTTTTTTTTTTTTTTTTTTTTTTTTTTTTTTAAATCTTCATGTAGATGTGTTTTCCACCCAACTTTACCTATTTTATAACATAACTAAGATTTGCTGTTGGTGTGATATTCTCTTAATATATTGATGTATTAACAAAGTTCATACTAACTCAAGGTTTGCAGATTGCTTTATCATGTTTATCGATTTTGTTATTTTTTAGCCTTTCATTCAAAAGTGTGTGTATATATAGGTGAGCACACTTGTAGTATTGATGCTAAAATATACAGATTTTTGATGTATTTATCTATCTTCATAATTTATGTTGATTTCTAAAAATAGATGTATTTATTTTTCAGGTGATCTACAAAAAGTTTCAGATTACATGTCCTTTATGGTTTAATCACAATGCCATGAATTCCACTTTAAACAGCACCTTGTCTCATCTGGCCTCACACGTACCAGTCAATAAAGCTCTTCACAATGAGACTGACGATGAGATGTGCACACCAAAATATTTTGTGTTTAATTCTCAGGTAATTGACAGCTTGTACAAATAATTTCTAATTGACAGTTTGTATAAATAAATATATTAGTTTTATTTTTAATGCAATCATTTGTAGACCTGTGTGAAATGCTTATTTTATATCATTTTTGTGTTTTCAGACTGTATATGCTGTACCCATCCTTACGTTCTCCTTTGTGTGTCATCCAGCTGTTCTTCCCATCTACCAAGAGCTTAAAGGGTATGTATACATTCAGGCCTAGATTACAAGTGGAGCGCTAATTTATTGTGCTCCCGCAAATGGGCAAATTCCCCCGTTTGCGGGCGTGCGATAAATAGCCATTACAAGTGGCTGGTTATTGCTACTACGAGCACGCGGTAGCAATTAGCTCTACGAAAATTAACCAGAGGTCAGACCTCTGGTTCATTTTCTAAATGTCCCCCAATTGCCCCCAAATTTCAGTGTATTAATCTTTATTAAAAAATAAAAATATTAGCATTTTTTATGTTTTAATAAAATAACTGCATAAGGCAGTTGTAAGGGGCTAAAGTTGGTGGGTGTGGGGTGTTTGAAAAAAAAGGCACTGAAACTTACATAGCGGTCTATGAAAACTGTGTGTTCCCTGTAAATATATATGTATATGCTTATAAACCTATATATTTTAATATGTGTATATACACATTTAACACATAAATATATATGTATATAAGCATATACATATATATATTTAAAATTGATGCCCATCGCTGCGCGACTTACCCACTTAGGTTCTCTGCCATGTATGACTGCATCAGAATGAGGCTCCTATTGGAGCCTATGGAAGAGTGCTCTCAGAGTGCAATGTGAACGTGAGGTTGCACTGTACCTAACTTGTAATACCAGCGCACATTTGTTTGCGCTGTTATTATAAAGTGGAGCGCAAATATCGATTTAATGAAAGCAATATTTTGGCTCCACTTATATTGTGGCAGATAGAAAGCTAAAAATAACAGTGATTGCTGCACTAAAATTTGTTTCTAATAGTTATTTTCTTTTTTCAGTCGTAGCCGTAGAAGAATGATGAACGTCTCCAACGTTTCCTTTTTTGCCATGTTTATCATGTACCTCTTAGCTGCCCTCTTTGGATATTTGACATTTTATGGTAAGAATTTACATTATATTTTTCTTGGACATTTTGCTTTTTTTTTTTTTTTTTTTTTTTTAATACAGAACAAGCAGTCATTGACTTTCCATTTTCATTGTCTGCAAAAAAATTGCTTGATTCTAAAACTTTTATTTTTATTGTTTTCTTTAAAGGGAATGTTGAACCAGAGTTACTCCATACTTACTCCACATTTGTCGGATCTGGTGTAATCTTTATTATTGTGCGTTTGGCAGTACTTGTGGCAGTCACCTTGACCGTTCCTATTGTCATTTTTCCAGTAAGTAAATATTTAAAACAGCCATAAATAACAAAACCACACATAGATGGCATTATCATATTGTATCTATTACTTATTGGATTTAAGCAAAACCAGCAAATCGTAAAGCATAGTGATAATCTGAATCTGCTCAAAGTGCATAGAGCCTTGTTCAAATATGTCTTTAGGTTGGACAAATATATATTAATCTGTAAAATATAAATAGTTCTTTTATTGATTTTGGTTTTACATCTACTTATCATAAAATGTAATTGCAAAAATTCCCATTGACCAATTCGTGACACAAAATGTTGAAATACTTTTTTTAGCTGAGATTAAATTTACACCTAATCTGTGTTCTACATTCTATTTAGAATAAATTCAGCAGTCTGTAAACAGACTAGCTATTACAGTTCATCAGCTTGTATTAGAATTGGCAATAAAGGGACAGTCAACACCAGAATTTTTGTTGTTTTAAATGATATATATAATCCCTTTATTACCCATTCCCCAGTTTTGCATAACCAACACTGATATATATTAATATACTTTTTAGCTCTGTGATTAACTTGTATCTAAGCATCTTCTAACAGCCCCCTGGATCTCATGACATTTTATTTATTTTCTATTGACTTTCATTAGCCAATTAGTGCAGTGTCTGCCACAATCCACGGGCTTGATCACAATGTTATCTATATGGTTTACATGAACTAGCTCTCCCCTGTTGTGAAAAGCAAATAAAAAAGCATGTGATAAGAGGTGGCCTTCAAGGGCTTAGAATTTATTATATGAGCCTTCCTAGGTTTAGCTTTCAACTAAGAATACCAAGAGAACAAAGAAAAATTGGTGATAAAAGTAAATTGGGAAGTTGTTTAAAATTAAATGCCCTATTTGAAACATAAGTTGTTTTTTTTGGGGGGGGGGGGTGTTGGACTTGACTGTCCCTTTAACTTTTTAACACTTAATATGATTGATTTTGCAGTTTATTTAAACGTTTTATTTTTTATTTCAGATTCGCAGCTCTATCACTGAGTTATTGTGCTCAGGGAAGGATTTCAGCTTAATACGCCATACTTTGATAACGGTCGTAATACTGGGATTTACCAATGCTCTTGTTATTTTCGTTCCAACTATAAGGGATATCTTTGGATTTATTGGTAAGCAGTGTACATATGGTTAACTTTTTTTCTGGTTGTACAGTTAGGATATTTGAGATCCATTGAGAAAGTTACAAAAATAATTGTAAAAAAAAAAAAACTTTACTAACCCATAAAGACAGTCTGACACTTTTGTGAGAGTGAGTAAGGATAATCTTTTTGTATCTGAATGCAATGTAAAATTATTTTATTTTTATCTTACAGGGGCCTCTGCTGCAGCAATGTTGATCTTTATACTGCCATCTGCTTTTTACATCAAACTAGTTAAGAAGGAGTCCATGAAATCAGTGCAAAAGATTGGGGTAGGCATATTTATTACTTTATTGCAGATTTTCTTCTTTGTAGATAAACTCACTTGTCACTTGTCACTAGGACTTGTCACTTGTTTCAAAAAGAGGACATTTTAAAGTGTACTGTATTTATTTATAAAGAATAGGGTTAGTCCTGTGCTTGTGGGGAGTGTCATTGCCCATCAGTAGAGCAGTAGGATACTTCTTTATTAGCCAGTGAGCTTCTATCCCATGGCCAAGCGATCCACAGAATGCACTACTAGTTTAATTTTAACCCTTTCCATAAAATTCCTAGCTTAGAGGGAAAAATGTACTAGTACACTCAATGTTAAATATAGGAAAAACAAAAGAGAAAAAATTCTTCTTGTCTGCTGCAATTTCCTACTCATAGTGGAAATTTCAAGCACCCTATGTATGTGTATGTGTGTGTGTGTGTGTATATATATAAATATATATATATATATATATATATATATATATATATATATATATATATATATATATATATATATATATATATATATATATTTATATATATATATTTGTTGTTGTTTATTTTCCCTTTAAGATTTTTGTTTAAATATCTGGAACCTTTTTTTTAGCCCTTATCTAAAGCACTTCTTTTATGTCTTTCTAGGCTGTACTGTTTCTCATCAGTGGATTCTTCGTTATGATTGGTAGTATGACTCTCATTATTCTCGACTGGATCCATAATTAGTCTGGTGACCATTAAATGACTTGAGCACTCTGCGTGAAGTGGAAGTGTTCTCTCAGAAGCCTTCTACTGAATATTTTAACATTGCTTACAATTTCTCTTCCTTTGAGATGAGGATTTTTGTGGTGGAACACATGAACTTCTTAGAATCGAGTTCTACATCTTTGCAAGGACGTTGCCATCTAAAATCCAAAGGTTCTGAAAGAAGGAAGTAATTTTATTCCATTCCAAAGAATGGACAAAAATCTCTAAACTTTTATCAAGCCACATGTCTGGCTATTTTCATTTACTGTTACTTGTAATTACTTGAATGTGCCTAAAAGGAATCATTTGTGAAAGAACGCTACACTACAAAGTGTTAAATGGGAGAGGCAAATTAGCTCTCTTTTTGTACCAAAAAGGCTGATCCCTTTAAAAGCACTTCTGAAGGAAGGGCAATATTGTAAAAAGTATGTTTTTTGTAAAAAAAAAAGGAACTTTCAGATGGTTTATTCAGTTATATCCGCAAAAACAAATATTTCAGCAGTATTTTTTAGCATAATTATATTGTCACTTATGGAGTGCACAATAAGAATCCAGAACATTTTTATATGGTATTAAAACAAGAAAATGATGAGCTGTAGTATCATCAATGTGTGTATCCTTCTTAAGAATGTTGATGTTCTTTAAGTGCTACAAATTGCAATTTGTAATTGTAAACCTTTATCAATGACACGTCAGCCATCTGTAGCGTATTAAGGGCTATCGGAGAGCAGCCTCATCACTGTCAGCAAGAACCGTGCTCCTACAGCCCTGGAAGCCCTTGTGATGGCCAACCTATAGTGTATGTTGCTGTCTTTATGGGGGTTAAAAAAAACTGGCACTACTCATACTGGTCTGTAATAAACATGTTACATAATCTGCTACTTAATATCTTAGGCAAATTAATATCATGCCAGTTAAAGAAAAAACTACAGAATATGTTAATATCAAACATTCTTTTTTTTATTCCTGGTATTATCAAAGTGGTACAAAACTGTAATATTTAAATGATTTAATTTATTTTAGCTCCGTGGCAGTTTACTTCATGTACAGTATTTCTCAATATTTAAATAATAATTTATAAAGTACTGAATTACTTGACACATTTTTTTTTTTCATCCCTTGATTGTTTTATTTTTTGTTTACTCCGTACAATGTTCCGCTGCAATACTGTAACCAAAAGAAAAATGCACAAATAACTCCAAAAAAAAATACAACTGAATTTGGTTGAAGCAGATTTACTTGTGCATAATTGATATTTGCCATCTTTGTTAATAACATAGCTTTGGTATAAATGATTAATTAGACTTTACCAAGGGAATAAAAAAAAAAGCTGTAGTATGTTAATCCACTGTATTTTTAAATGTATCAGTATCATGAAGAAGTGCAAAACTGGAGCAGCTATAGGTTAAAATTAAATTTGTTATTTTTTTTGTAGAATTACATTTTAGTACTGGATATTAATACAACTATGTAAATTTGTTTTTTAAGTTTTACATTTCTGACTTTACAGTAGAAGTAAAATCAGTAGTAGCTTCTTAAAGCCATTTTGTATACATGCGAACTATATAACACTTCTGTAAGTAAATGTTACCTCTACCTTCTATTCACTAATAGTGAAGCATGTGTACAATCTTTAGAAGGTATACTAATTCAGGTACAAGTTAATATGCTGGTAGAAAACATCCATAATACACTCTGGTTATAATGAATACACCTACTTATAAAAGTATTTTACCACTGTTTTGTCACCTCATTGTCTTCCATAGACAGATATAACTCTATTGTGCTATTTATAGTGCATTAATCTATTTTAATGAACTTTGTACAGGAGAACATTGTAAATATATATATATATATATATATTTGTATATAAATATTGTTGTGTAGATACATAACTTTTTTTTTTTTTTTTTTTTTTTTATTCATACCTTTCTTTGAACAATTACAAGCGTTAGTCAAACGATTAACAGCCCTGTACTCTTACACTGAAAGTGTTATCAATTGTTCCTTCACTAGTTTGAAGTTTCTTTTGCTGTATGGCAATCCAATAGACCAACACAAATTTTTGGGATTGCCAGAATTAGGTCTGTGGCAAAAACCATCTTGTATAGAAACAGTCCCAACTTCCTATATATTGTAGATATTGCTGTAACAAAGTAAAGTTAAGTTGCTATGCATTATGTTGTCAGTTTATGTACTAAGCAAAACAGAAAAAAACAATGTAAAAAGTTGGAGAAACTTTATTTCTTTTGGCATAATAGCATAAACAGAAATGTATACAAATATTGCATATGCTAGTTATATACTTTGTTATATAGGAACTTTTATAGAATTTCGGAAGTTCAGCTAATGCAACACTTGATAATGAAAGGGTCCATATATGTAAATATAATATGTGCAACTTGCATTATGATTTGGTTTGAATATTATAGTTCATATCTGAATTTTGAGGTAGTTGTACTGTACAAATGTAGCCTCCCATATAGTATGTGTTTAAAACTTTCTGTATATTTATGTAAAATATTGCTAAAACCAGCAGCTTGAAGGTGTTGGTGGTCTCTGAGTTTCAATGAAACATTGTATGCTTTTAATTGATCTGAAATAAACACATAAAATAATGTGGGTGTTGTGTTTGTAATCATTTTTATTATTACCAAAGAAATGATTTAAGTAAACATTCAAAGGGATACTGTACAGAAAATGAATGCTAGATCTAATGATGTATTCAAAGCAAAGATATGTCTGAGAATAATATGTAGATGTGTTTAAAATAAATATATATGAGATGCTTAAATATTGAAGATATAAGTGTAAAGGTTTATTTTCTATAAGTGTTTTAGTGTCTATAAATTAATGAGAGCCACCATGTTGGAGCCTACATTTTCCCCTTATCTATCTCTTCTTTTGAGGACAGAGACAGATAAAATACTTGCATGAGTACTTGTACTCGTGCAAATGCACCGATACTTAAACCGATACCTCCACTTACTACCCATATGCTATCTTGTGGTGTTTTTTTTTCAAACTGCATGTTCCCATTTTATTTAAAGCTGGAGTGGAGACTAAACTAACAATTGTTTACTACTGTTCTGCCTATACAAATTGCTCTTATTTGTATTATTGTAGGAGAGATCACTGTACCTCGTTCAGACAAACCCCTGAAGTACTGGGCAGTTAATAAACTGATTTCCAGCTCTGGCTAAAATGGCCCAAAAATATCTTTCTGCTTCATGCAGTAGTGTGAAAAGTTGAACCTCCTTACTGATAGCAAAAACAGACTTATAGCTGAACATGCAGAGATGCTTCTGTTCTGTTCCTTTAAAAAGAACTTGCCACTAATTTTTGAAAAATTATTCTAATTGCTAGATTGCCTTTTATACTGCTAGTTCTCATCTTGCACAATTATGTTCAAAACATACTGTACTCTGAGGAACATCTTAGCTTATGTAATTGCAGGAAGAGTACTCATAGGAAATATTATGTTAATCCCAATGAGCACTCATCCTGCAATTATAGGACTAGATTTAGATTACATTTGATTGGTAAGTTTTACCAATGCTCTGCACATTTCCAACTCCATAGCCTTTAATAGAGTAGGATGTGTAATGAGAGCATTGGTAAAGCTTACCAGTCAAATGTAATCTAGCCCATAGTGTTGTTCACCATGATTAAACAGTATTCTGTTCTATTTTTTACTGTATGGCACTTTTGGTTGGCTGCAATTTTATATTTGTTATTTATTGTTGTTGTTAATATATTTTATTGCAATATTTTTATTTCTAAACATGTTCTGTGAACTTTGTGACAAATAAAACCTGTTTTATTATTTCATAATGTCTTTTGAGCTACAGTCCTTCATAATTATAAAGAAGGAATCTTAAATAATTAGTCTGTATTGTGCTTGGTAAACTGTCACATGACATTAAAAAAAAGTATCTGTAATTGGTATCGGCGAGTATTTGAAAACAAGTATCGGTACTTGTACTCGGTCTTAAAAAAATGGTATTGGTGCAACCCTAATATAAAACAAATATTTTATTGCCTGATTTATATTTGCCCCTATATGTCTTCTGCAGAAGAGATAGGTAAAGGGAAAATACAGGTGAGGTGGTACATATTTCTTCAAACTCAATGGAAATGAGAAAGCCAAGATAATACAAGAAATTATGAATATATATTGCTGAGTTTTTATTCTACACATAAACATTTTATATTACAATCTCAACCTGTTAAATGTCCCTTTTTAAAGCTCTGATGTGATTCTGTTAGTCTAACGTAAATGGTTTTATTTTTCACACTATTTCTTAGACACTGAACCCAAATTTTTTTTCTTTCGTGGTTCAAATAAAGCATGCAATTTTAAGCAACTTTCTAATTTACTCCTATTCTCAAATTGTCTTCCTTCTCTTGGTATCTTTATTTGAAATGCAAGAATGTAAGTTTAGATGCCGGTCCATTTTTGGTGAATAACCTGGGTTATTCTTGCTGATTGGTGGATAAATTCATCCACCAATATAAAAAAGTGCTGTCCAGAGGTCTGAAACAAAAAAGAAGCTTAGATGCCTTCTTTTTCAAAGTAAGATAGCAAGTGAACGAAGAAACCTTGATAATAGGAGTAAATTAGAAAGTTGCTTAAAATTGCATGCTCTATCTGAATCACGAAAGAAAAAAATATGGGTTCAGTGTCCCTTTAAGTGTTTTGAAGGATAATTTATTATCTAAAGATTTTCACCTCTTTGTTAGCAGGAAATATATACACAGAGGGCAAAGATGTTGGAATAAGCTTAGGGTATCGTAAATAGTATAAATAATTGCCTTATGAACTGGAAAAGTAGTATACTGCGTGGTGCCCCATGATTTCAGACAAGGTAGCAGGCTGCTTGCTATGTTAAGGGACTGACGTATCTCTTTATAAATGGAACATTTCTGTGTGTTAGTCTTGGGCACCAGAAAGTCTAGGAAAAAACAGTGACCCATACATTAACCAAGGGCCTTCCAGGTAGGCCTAACACAAATTATCAAACATGGCTAGCCTCAGTTTTACTCTGTGCTAAACATTTATTTGATAACATATTGTTTATCAATAGTGCAATGAATACTAAATGCGTTATTAATTTTTTATTTTGGTTATAGTTTCAGCTTTCACAGGAATTGAATGCTACAGACAGATGACAAATTCTTTAGTGATTGTGAGTGGAGGATTACATTTCCTGTAGCTTTACTGGTGCTTTGGAGCAGTGTATGTATATGATTAGCCTGTTTGACTAAGCACTTGTATTTCCTGCTGTAAGTCTAAGAATCTCTCTAGGTTTATAAGTCATTTTGTTTGTGGGTGTATTTGAAAATCTCAATTTCCGTATGTATGGACCATGTATATGTTTTTTATGTATATGTGCAGTCTCTGAAAGTATGTTTGTTTTATGTGTCTATTTTTATTCATACCTTAATTGGGTGATATAAGGGAAATGTGTTAATAAATGTGCTTGTAAATAATACAAATTTGTGGTTTAAGGTCCCTGGTGGATATCACAAGCCCTCTATACAACATGTGTCCAATGGTGTTAAATCATTAAGCTTATTTTGTATCATTAATTATTTACTACACACTTTTTATGTATTTTATTTTTATGAACAATATGTAGTGAGTGACAAAGTAGTAGGGCCAAAATTATGTTGTTCGATGAAGACTTCATTAATGATGCTTTGAGAAAGGCTGGTGAAGAGCCACATCTTGTAATCTCAAAAGTTATTTTGAGATGTGTATTGTAAATAAAGAGCTGTTTGATGTGTGCTGTGTTCGATTATCAGAAATATCTGGTATATTTATGGTGTATATATCGGGAATATATTGCAGTGGAATTGCTTGATGGATTGTCAAGAGTAACTAGAATTTGGCATGACAGAGAGTAAAGTAGGGATTTGTAAAGTATGTATGGATTAAACGTATAGTACAGAATCTATGCATGTGGATCAGGTATTCATAGATGTTATGTGGTGGTCAGAAATAGGCAGGGAAATCTACCTATTACCTCTCTTGTTGCCTAAAAGAGTAGGTGTTACTTGAGAAGCTCCAACCTCCAGCAAGGCTGAGTGTGTCTTAGGGCAGTAGCTATAGGCACATTGTGTGCAAATACTGTGGACGCCTTGGATGCAGTCTAACTCTGCGCTGTTGGGTCACAGGGCATTGTGGGAGACACCTGACAAAAGAGCTACATGGACTTAGATGGTTGAAAGCAATAGCCCAGAAGGATAAAACACTACAGAACAAGCTAGAAGTGACCCTGACAGAACTGAGGTGCCAGCAAGTAACAAAGGACAACTTGTCAAGTGGCAAAAGACTACCCGTCAAGCCAATTGAACCCAAGTGAGTAATAAAATCCTTGTTTTTACAAGCCTACCACAATTATTTAATGAGACAATAAAGCGAGTTACAATAGAAATTCCAAAATGAATACAAAAGTTCTACTCCCAAAGGGCTTGATTTTTCATTTCTATTTACCCCTAAAAATGCACATGAGAAATAATGCCCCTATTTATCATTCAAAAATTCGGCTCTCCTACTCTGTTCCCATTCTCTTTGGAGAATGTGTGTTCCAAAAAAATGGTTAAATTAGATCCTTTTAGTCGTATTTCATATATTTCTCAGTAATTCTCCTAGTTACAAATTTATCATTTCTTATGTCCTATAGAGGACTGAAAGTTCTGCGAATGCGTGCATTTAAGTTCTCCATAGCTACTGTGGAGAACAGCTTTAGAAATCTATTCTCTACCCGTTGTAGAAGCAATGTAACAAACAAACAAATAGGGCTCTACAAGGTGCAAAAATGTTTATTGGAGTGCAATAATAATTTATATTGGAATGCAAAAATATGTATTGAGCTGATAAAAAAAAAATATATAATGGAGCGCAAACATAATCTATAACAGAGCACAAAAATTATATCTATTGGAGCATAAAAATATATAAAAGAAGCTCTAAAATAGAAGCACAAAAATAATGAAAATTTAAATCTATTTTTTTCCATGACAGTTTCTTGAAGAGGGGCGTTAACAAAGCTACTAGGGGGGCTGTATAAATATTTCTATTGGTTTATATATGACTCACATGGCGAATAGTTGCTTATTTTCAATGATAAATATAGCACAAATACTAATCCGACTAGAGAAATGTATCTTTAGATCTTCTCACCTCTCCTATGGAGAAGAGCAAAGAAAAAAACAATAATTTTTTTAAAATAAATTTGAGCACACAGATGCGCTTCTCTAAAGAAGAGCTGAGGAGGAGAATTCTCCTTTTGTTTGATAAATCGAGCCCAAAGCATTCATATGTACACACAAGCACACATGTGTAGCCCAGCACAAACAAAGAAATCATGCTCACAATGACTGAATAACTTAATACAACATTTTATAATAATTTACAAAGAAAAAGAACATTTTAAAGGGTGAATATTGTCAGAGTCTTCATATGTTGATTTATTTATTTTAACTACATTTATTTTATAATGCCAAACAATTAAAATATTTTGACACACATAACTTAGAAACCTAGATGGAACCATGACAGACACCCATGACAGTGCATGATAATACTGCAGGTTTTCATTGTAGGACATTCAGTAAATTGGAGGCAATTTAATCAGCCAATCGGAATTAAGGTAGGAATATTCTGATTGGCTGATGGAATCAGCCAATCAGATTCAAGTTCAATCCGATTGGCTGATCCAATCAGCCAATCAGATTGAGCTCGCATTCTATTGGCTGATCGGAACAGCCAATAGAATGCGAGCTCAATCTGATTGGCTGATTGGATCAGCCAATCGGATTGAACTTGAATCTGATTGGCTGATTCCATCAGCCAATCAGAATATTCCTACCTTAATTCCGATTGGCTGATAGAATCCTATCAGCCAATCGGAATTCGAGGGACGCCATCTTGGATGACGTAATTTAAAGGAACCGTCATTCGGCGAGTAGGCGTCGCTTGAAGAGGTTGGATCCGCGTCAGCTGTGAAGAAGATGGCTCCGCTCCGGAAGAAAGAAGATTGAAGATGCGGCTTGATAGAAGACTTCATCCCGATGATGGACTTCCGACTTCAGCCCGATGATGGAGTTCTTCAGCCGCCACTTAGATCAAGACTTCGGACCCTCTTCTGGACCGATCGCTGAACCCGGTGAGGTGAAGACAAGGTAGGGAGATCTTCAGGGGCTTAGTGTTAAGTTTATTTAAGGGGGGTTTGGGTTAGATTAGGGGTATGTGGGTGGTGGGTTGTAATGTTGGGGGGGGGGTATTGTATGTTTTTATTTACAGGCAAAAGAGCTGAATTATTTGGGGCATGCCCCGCAAATGGCCCTTTTCAGGGCTGGTAAGGTAAAAGAGCTTTGAACTTTTTTAATTTAGAATAGGGTAGGGCATTTTTTTATTTTGGGGGTCTTTGTTATTTTATTAGGAGGCTTAGAGTAGGTGTAATTAGTTTAAAATTGTAATATTTTTCTAATGTTTGTAAATATTTTTTTATTTTTTGTAACTTAGTTCTTTTTTATTTTTTGTACTTTAGTTAGTTTATTTAATTGTAGTTATTTGTAGGTATTGCATTTAATTAATTTATTGATAGTGTAGTGTTAGGTTTAATTGTAGATAATTGTAGGTATTTTATTTAATGTATTGATAGTGTAGTGTTAGGTTTAATTGTAACTTAGGTTAGGATTTATTTTACAGGCAATTTTGTAATTATTTTAACTAGGTAGCTATTAAATAGTTATTAAAGGGACACTGTACCCACATTTTTTCTTTCATGATTCAGATAGAGCATGACATTTTAAGCAACTTTCTAATTTACTCCTATTATCAATTTTTCTTTATTCTCTTGGTATCTTTATTTTAAATGCAAGAATTTAAGTTTAGATGCCGGCCCATTTTTAGTGAACAACCTGGGTTGTCCTTGCTGATTGGTGGATAAATTCATCCACCAATAAAAAAGTGCTGTCCAGAGTTCTAAATCCCCAAAAAAGCTTAGATGCCTTCTTTTTCAAATAAAGATAGCAAGTAAACAAAGAAAAATTGATAATAGGAGTAAATTAGAAAGTTGCTTAAAATTGCATGCTCTATTTGAATCACGAAAGAAAAAAATTGGGTTCAGTGTCCCTTTAACTATTTAATAGCTATTGTACCTGGTTAAAATAAATAGCTATATTAGGGTTTATTTTACAGGTAAGTATTTAGTTTTAAATAGGATTCATTTATTTAATAAGAGTTAATTTATTTCGTTAGATAAAAATTATATTTAACTTAGGGGGGTGTTAGTGTTAGGGGTGAGCTCCGGTTGGCAGATTAGGGGTTAATGTTTGAAGTTAGGTGTCGGCGATGTTAGGGAGGGCAGATTAGGGGTTAATACTATTTATTATAGGGTTAGTGAGACGGATTAGGGGTTAATACATTTATTATAGTAGCGGTGCGGTTCGGTCGGCAGATTAGGGGTTAATAAGTGTAGGTAAGGTAGCGGCGATGTTGGGGGGGGCAGATTAGGGGTTAATAAATATTATGTAGGTGTCGGCGATGTTAGGGGCAGCAGATTAGGGGTACATAGGGATAATGTAGCTGGCGGCGGTGTACGGAGCGGCAGATTAGGGGCTAAAAAAATTGGCGTCGGTGTGGGGGGGCCTCGGTTTAGGGGTACATAGGTAGTTTATGGGTGTTAGTGTACTTTAGAGCACAGTAGTTAAGAGCTTTATAAACCGGCGTTAGCCCAGAAAGCTCTTAACTACTGATTGCGGCTGGAGTTTTGTCATTTGATTTCTAACGCTCACTTCAGCCAAGACTCTAAATACCGGAGTTAAAAAGATCCCATTGAAAAGATAGGATACGCAAATGGCGTAGGGGATCTGCGGTATGGAAAAGTCGTGGCTGCAAAGTGAGCGTTAGACCCTTTCCTGACTGACTCCAAATACCAGAGGGCGGTAAAAACCAGCGTTAGGAGCCTCTAACGCTGGTTTTGACGGCTACCGCCCAACTCTAAATCTAGCCGTTAGGGCGCAATCACATATGTGGCGACGGGTGCAAAACCCAGCGTCGCCAATTTTTAGTCTAATCGAGCGATCACATATATGGAAAGCAGACAAGTTACACGCGTATATTTTACCCTTCAACCACAGTTTTTACTTCCATAAAATAACATAGAACTGTCGTCGCCAGTCAGTATCACATATTCAGCGCAAGGACTTACGCGCACAGAATGTAGAAATTTTACTCCATTTTCACCTTGCCACACATAGGCAGCCTTGTGCTGACTATAAAAGTACTGTAACTCCCTGGAAGCCTTAACCAACGCATGCGCAGTATCAACCCCTAATCCACCATCCCCCCACATCACAATAACCAATTAAAGTTAACCCCCTAAAACACCAACCTACATCACAAAACATCAAAACATCACAACCTACCTAATAAAAGTATTAACCCTTAACCGCCAACCCCCCACACCGCAAATGCTTAATAAACATATTAACATCTCACCTGCCAATCCCCCACAATGGAAACTACCCAATAAAGCTAATAACCCTTAAACCGCCAACCTCCCACAACGCAAAGTAACTAACTAAGCCCCCTAACTTAACACCTCCTAACTTAACCCCAATTAAAATACACTTACATAAAATAAAGAAAATATGAACTACATTAAAAAATAATAAACAATTACAAAAATTTAAAAAAAAAAAACTAAAAAAAATAACATTACTCAAAATATAAAAAAAAATACCCTTACACAAAATAAAAAAATTACAAAAAATAAAAAAAATAACATTACAGAAAATAACAAAATTATCCATATAAAAAAGTTATTCCTATTCTTATATCCCCATTAAAACAAAAAAAGCCACCACAAAATAAAAAAAAAACCCTAATCTAACAATACACTATTAATAGCCCTTAAAAGGCCTTTTGTAGGGCATTGCCCTAAAGTTAATAGCTCTTTTGCCCTGAAAATAAACAAAGTACCCCCTAACATTACAACTCCCAACCCCCAAAATAAAAAATCTAACTAAAAATGTCCCCTAATCTACCCATTGCCCAAGAAAGGGCATTTGTATGGGTATTGCCCTTAAAATGGCATTCAGCTCTTTCACAGCCCATGAAAAAAAGCCCTAATCTTAAAAAAAAAAACCCCAGCAAAAAAAAACTAACACTAACCCCAAAATCAATACTCACCATTGCTGAAGTCCGGCGATCCATCTTCTTCCAAGCGGCGAAAGTTCTTCATCCAGACGGCCCCATCTTCATCCATCACGGGTCCATCTTCTATCTTCTTGGCGATTGTGTGGAGGGGGAGCGGTTGGCGGAGCAGAGGTCACCGTCGATGCGGAGGTCCTCTTCATGCGATCGTCCGCCGCACACTGAAGATTGAATGCAAGGTACCCCTTTTATATTGGGGTACCCTTGCATTCCTATTGGCTGAAAAATCAAATCATCCAATAGAGCTGCTTACATTCTATTGGCTGATTTGATAAAAAAAAAAAGTAAGTTTTTTTATTTTTTGCAATTTTCTTTTGAGTAATGTTGTTTTTTTTGGTTTTGTTTTGTTATTTAGTTTTTTTACATTTTTTGTAATTTATTATTTTTAATGTGATTGGTATTTTTTTATTTTATGTACGTGTATTTTAATTGGGGTTATGTTAGGGGGTGTTAGGTTAGGGCGCTTAGTTTTTAGTTAAATACTGCATTGTGGGGGGTTGGCGGTTTAGGGGTTAATAGTTTATTAGGTAGTTTGCGTTGTGGGGGGTTGGCGGTTTAGGTCTTAATAGGTTAATTAGGTGTTTGCATTGTGGGGGGTTGGCGGTTTAGGTGTTAATAGGTTAATTAGGTGTTTGCGTTATGGTGGTATAGGGGTTAATAGGTTAATTAGATACTTTGTGTTGTGGAGGGTTGGTGGTTTAGGAGTTAATAACTTTTATTAGTAGTTGCGATGTGGGGGGTGGAGGTTTAAGGGTTAATAACTTGTATTAGTAGTTGCGATGTGGGGGGATGTCGGAATAGGGCTTTTGAATGCTGGTTTAATTTTTTTTAAGCCGGTTTAGATTTCTACGTGTGATGTCAATATTTGTTTTTTTTTTTTTTACATGCCGCAAGATGATATCCTAGCTTAAGTTGCTGGCGACACCAGAAATGTGTATTTGCGCACATTTCTGTACCAGTTTTTCCAATTTACAGCAACTTGGAATCAGCCAATCATATTGAGCTCGCATTCTATTGGCTGTTCCAATCAGCCAATAGAATGCAAGCTCAATCTGATTGGCTGATTGGATCAGCCAATCAGATTTTTCCTACCTTAATTCCGATTGGCTGATAGAATCCTATCAGCCAATCGGAATTCGAGGGACGCCATCTTGGATGACGTCCCTTAAAGGAACCGTCATTCGTCGGGAAGTCGTCGGCCAGGATGGATGTTCCGCGTCGGCGGGATGAAGATGGATCCGTAAGAAAGAAGATTGAAGATGCCGCTTGATAGAAGACTTCAGCCAGATGATGGATCTCTTCAGCCCCCGCTTGGATCAAGACTTCAGCCGGATGATGGATCTCTTCAGCCCCCGCTTGGATCAAGACTTCAGCCAGATGATGGACCTCTTCAGCCCGATGATGGACCTCTTCAGCCCCCGCTTGGGCTTGGATGAATATTTCGAAGCCTCTTCTGGACGGATCGGTGATAGCCGGCGTGGTAGGGAGATCTTCCAGGGCTTAGTGTTAGGTTTATTTAAGGGGGGTTTGGGTTAGATTAGGGGTATGTGGGTGGTGGGTTGTAATGTTGGGGGGGGTATTGTATGGGTTTTTTTACAGGCAAAAGAGCAGAATTATTTGGGACATGCCCCGCAAAAGGCCCTTTTAAGGGCTGGTAAGGTAAAATAGCTTTTCTATTTTTATTTTAGAATAGGGTAGGGCATTTTTTTATTTTCGGGGGCTTTGTTATTTTATTAGGGGGCTTATTGTAGGTGTAATTCGCTTAAAATTGTTGTAATATTTTTATAATGTTTGTAAAAAATTTTTTTATTTTTTGTAACTTAGTTCTTTTTTTATTTTTTGTACTTTAGTTAGTTTATTTAATTGTATTTATTTGTAGGTATTTGTATGTAATTAATTTATTGATAGTGTAGTGTTAGGTTTAATTGTAGATAATTGTAGGTATTTTATTTAATTAATTTATTGATAGTGTAGTGTTAGGTTTAATTGTAACTTAGGTTAGGATTTATTTTACAGGTAATTTTGTAATTATTTTAACTAGGTAGCTATTAAATAGTTATTAACTATTTAATAGCTATTGTACCTGGTTAAAATAAATACAAAGTTACCTGTAAAATAAATATTAATCCTAAAATAGCTACAATATAATTATAATTTATATTGTAGCTATATTAGGGTTTATTTTACAGGTAAGTATTTAACTTTAAATAGGATTAATTTATTTAATAAGAAATAATTTATTTCCTTAGATAAAAATTATATTTAACTTAGGGGGGTGTTAGTGTTAGGGTTAGACTTAGCTTTAGGGGTTAATACATTTATTAGAGTAGCGGTGAGGTCTGGTTGGCAGATTAGGGGTTAATACTTGAAGTTAGGTGTCGGTGATGTTAGGGAGGGCAGATTAGGGGTTAATACTATTTATTATAGGGTTATTGAGGCGGGAGTGAGGCGGATTAGGGTTTAATAACTTTATTATAGTAGCGGTGCGGTCCGGTCGGCAGATTAGGGGTTAATAATTGTAGGTAGGTGGCGGCGACATTGGGGGCGGCAGATTAGGGGTTAATAAATATAATATAGGGGTCGGCGGTGTTAGGGGCAGCAGATTAGGGGTACATAGGGATAATGTAGGTTGCGGCGGTGTGTGGTCGGCAGATTAGGGGTTAAAAAAAATTATTAGAGTAGGGGGGCCTCAGTTTAGGGGTACATAGGTAGTTTATGGGTGTTAGTGTACTTTAGAGCACAGTAGTTAAGAGCTTTATGAACCGGCGTTAGCCCAGAAAGCTCTTAACTACTGGCTTTTCTCTGCGGCTGGAGTCTTGTCGTTAGATTTCTAATGCTCACTTCAGCCAAGACTCTAAATACCGGCGTTAGGAAGATCCCATTGAAAAGATAGGATACGCAAATGGCGTAGGGGGATCTGCGGTATGGAAAAGTCGCGGCTGCAAAGTGAGCGTTAGACCCTTTCCTGACTCACTCTAAATACCAGCGGGCGGCCAAAACCAGCGTTAGGAGCCCCTAACGCTGGTTTTGACGGCTAACGCAGAACTCTAAATCTAGGCGAGTGTTAATAAATAACTCCATGGGAGTGTTAGCTATATGACACACATGAACCAACACTGTCTAGTTAAAATAAGAATACAAAGAAAACTAAGCAAATTTGATGATACAAGTAAATTGGAAGGTTGTTTAAAATTGCATGCCCTATCTGAATTATGAAAGTTACATTTTGACTGTCCCTTTAAACCTCAGATTGATGCTTTTAATTTTAAACAACAGTTTATTCATTTATTAGTAATTTTCCCTTTAGGCCAAACTGTGTTCTTATGTACCTATAAAGAAAGAAAAAAATATAAAACCCACATTTATTGAAAGCCCATTTATCCAACAGATGGCTATTCCTGGAAGAGCGAGCAACCACAAAGAGGACTTTTGTGTGATTCATGCGCCTGTTTATTGCACTTTCTGAAACTCTTACGCTACCTTAGTGTTTACTTTACATGCATATTGATGTATTTGGGAGCCATCCAGTTTTGCTTGTATTTGTATAATAAACAATTGTGCATTTGCAAGCAATTAATATAAAAGAAAGAGCTTAATGCAGTTAGATTTGACAATTTTAGATTGAGATGATCTGTAATGTTACAGAAATTCCAGTGTGTTTGGAATGAATTGTTTACTGTCACTAAAAACCAAACTTCATCATCACAACAAGTCTAAAAATGTGACACTGGAAGGTGTTGTACTCTGTACTGTACAAGTCAGCCTGGCATTAGTCTCTCATTCTACTATAAAGCTGTCTACTAAAAAAGTAAATCACACCTTTCTTAGTTCTGTGGTGTGATGTAACAAAAATATGCTTGCGCTTGCCAAGGGAAAACAAATTAATTGCACGTGGATTAAACATATGTTATGCTACCTTTAACCTGCTTGGATTCTGCATCAGTTTCTTGGAAATAATTTTAACATATGTTAGCAGGGGAAAACATCTATCTAGGACAGTGTTTCCCAACTCTAGTCCTCAGAAACCTTAACAGGTCAGATATTCATTATATCTTAACTAGAACACAGGTAAAATATTAAGTTAATGGGTGAGCTGATTATTTCACCTGTGGTCTAGAAAAGCAACTGGTGCCTCAGAGAGTGTGCATAGAAAAACAACTCTACACAATTTGATAATGGTATATTGAAAAGTTTAAAAGTAATTGCTTGCTCTATCTGAATCATCAAAGTACAATGTTCAATTTAGTGTTTAGGATTCCCCTATAAACAATTACTGAGTCTTTCTTTACTTATTTTTTTTAAATGGAACTTAATCACATACCCCCCAACTGTCCCGATTTTCACGGGACAGTCCCGATTTTAGGGGTCTGTCCCCCTGTCCCGGGTTGCTAGCCATCTGTCCTGATTTGCCCCAGGCATTAAAAAATGTTTTTTTAAATTCTATTGGTCCCATACTCAGAAGCAGCTGGAGTTGCTCTGACATAGTTAGATACCTGTTAGATTCCCTGTGGAAAAGGAATGGTGTGTGGGTTAAGCAGGAGTAAGAAGGCTGTATACACTCTGACC
The DNA here is from genome assembly GCF_027579735.1 of Bombina bombina. Taxonomy (NCBI): domain Eukaryota; kingdom Metazoa; phylum Chordata; class Amphibia; order Anura; family Bombinatoridae; genus Bombina; species Bombina bombina. Next base: position 220,777,118 of record NC_069504.1, on the reverse strand, counting down.
ACGGGTAATGGTGACCTCTCTAACCTACCTCTGGTTGTGATGATGTCTAACCCCTGGTGATAATACTAGCATGCCTTCAGTTTTATACAATGAGCAGTGCTAATACCAGGGTAACGAACAGTGGCAGCCGCAGACTGCCAGCTAATGTGTTTGCCAACCCCAGGACCCCATACAATGAATTACAGATACCCATATATGATGTTGTGTGTGTGTCTCTCTGTATCCATAACTGTGTGTATCTGTATGTATAAGTTTATGCTATGTAGTGTGTGTGTCTGCATGTATAAGTGTATGCTATGTAGTGTGTGTGTGTGTCTGCATGTATAAGTGTATACTATGTAGTGTGTGTGTGTGTCTGCATGTATAAGTGTATGCTATATAGTGTGTGTGTATCTGCATGTATAAGTGTATGCTATGTAGTGTGTGTGTATCTGCATGTGTAAGTGTATGCTATGTAGTGTGTGTGTGTGTATCTGCATGTATAAGTGTATGCTATGTAGTGTGTGTGTGTATCTGCATGTGTAAGTGTATGCTATGTAGTGTGCTACTGTGCATTTTTGCTGACTTTAAAGGCCAGAATCTAGAATATTAATGGGGAATGCAGAGAGCAGTTTTAAAGAATTTATTATTAAATGTCCAATTAAGATAAAAATATTTAGCAAGGTCTTTGCAAAGGCTTATTAAATACATAGCTCACATAGCCATACCAGTGGTTTGAGCTTGTGTTTGATTTGCTGCATGTGTATTAAAATATATGACTTTATTTAGAATGTTATTTATATTACTTTGGTCTTATGATTTTTTAAGCCCCGCCCACCACAGGGGGGGGGGGTGTCCCTCTTTTGAATTTTGAAATGTTGGGAGGTATTTAATCACACAATTAAATCTGCTATAAAGGGCCAGATTACAAGTGAAGAGGTATTTAACGCTCCCGCTCGAGCACATCGGGTAGCACTCGTATTACAAGTTGAAAGTAAACTTTTTCACACAAGTGTGTAAAAAGCCAAACTTAGGATACAGCGTGCGTTAAAGTATTACCCCATAGAAGTCATTGGAGCAAAAAAAACACTCTACTTGCACGCAAACTCGAAAGCATATTCTCAAGTGCGCTAACCCGACATTAAAATATGAATATTTCACATTCCAATGTTCTTCACATTGTAGAATATGTTCTCTCGCTCAAAACAGGGGGTATTGGCGCACATTCATTTACAAATAAACAACACATTTTTAAATGCTGCAAAAAAATTGCCTGCAAAAACATCTATTCTTTTAAATAAAATTGGGATCTTAGTCACACAATATGGCCATATTCTGCCAACTATTTAAAATAATAGATGTTTTTGCAGGCAATTTTTTGCAGCATTTAAAAATGTGTTGTTTATTTGCAAATAAATGTGCGCCAATACCCCCTGTTTTGTGTAACTATTTGGTCACATTGGCAGCATTCTCAAAGATGTGCATAGATAAACTTTTTGTAAGGTGTGCTAAACCAAACTTTGTATTTATAAATTAAAGGGAGACTGACCATCTTCCATTGGTTAAAGCACCCCACGCAAGCTCAGGTGTACTCATGACAGTGTAATGGAGTTGTGTATATAAAGCCAGGGAGTCTCATTCTATTATGAAGAGAAAAAAGCAGGAATAATTCAGCCCATAAAGGCAAAGTAATGTAGTGTTAGGACAGGCAATATTGGGACACCGTGTAAGTTGGTGACTGGCTAAGCAGAATATGGCCATATTATGTGACTAAGATCCCAATGTTATTTAAAATAATAGATGTTTTTGCAGGCAATTTTTGGCAGCATTTAAAAATGTGTTGTTTATTTGCAAATGGATGTGCGCCAATACCCCCTGTTTTGTGTAACTACTTGGTCACATTGGCAGCACTCCCAAAGATGTGTATATAAACGTTTTGTAAGGTGTGCTAAACCAAACTTTGTATTATAGGAATATCTGTGAAATATATGTGAAATATTTATAGTAAATACACAGAAGAACACTTTGTTAAAAAACATAATTTATGTAAGAACTTACATGATAAATTCATTTCTTTCATATTGGCAAGAGTCCATGAACTAGTGACGTATGGGATATACAATCCTACCAGGAGGGGCAAAGTTTCCCAAACCTCAAAATGCCTATAAATACACCCCTCACCACACCCACAATTCAGTTTAATGAATAGCCAAGTAGTGGGGTGATAAAATAAGGAGTAAAAAAGCATACAAAAGAGGAACTGGAAATATAATTGTGTTAAAATACCAAAATCATAACCACCAAAAAAGGGTGGTCCTCATGGACTCTTGCCAATATGAAAGAAATTAATTTATCAGGTAAGTTCTTACATAAATTATGTTTTCTTTCATGTAATTAGCAAGAGTCCATGAGCTAGTGATGTATGGGATAGAAATACCCAAGATGTGGAAGGCCACAGGAGAGTCACTAGAGAGGGAGGGATAAAATAAAAACAGCTATTTCCGCTGAAAAAATTACATCCACAAAAAATAAGTCTTTCTCATAAATTTCACATAAATTTAAAGGAAAAGACTTCCGGTGGGCGGTTCTAGAAGATGGCTGCGAGCTTGTGTTGCTCTGAAGAAACTACTCTCTAATCTATGTTATACAGCCGTCTTTCTATGCCATCTGCATCTCCCTTGACAGATAAGCTGTCCGGGAACTCTAGGCAGATAGAAGTATTCTACTCTCTTCTTCCCCGGAAGGCATTTGACAGAAGCAGTACCCACGAGGGGTTTTCTATGTATTGGACTTAGAGCAATGGCAGCGGGAAGCGAGGTTATTGCACAGATACACAAACTCTTTCTGCCTGCATTTGATCGCTTAATTCTAAGCCTGGGAGAACTACAGACAGAGATACGGGCAAATGGGAGGCTCGGCCTTCCTAAACGGAGCTATGTTGCTACACCATCCTACTCCCCACTACTGGGCCTGCAAAACTCAGCCGCCACGGACCAGCATGGGATCGCTGCGGCTGGAGACTCGGCGGCTCCTCTTTCAGTTTCTGCAGAGAATCTTTGGCACTACCGCATGAAGGAGGACTTGCTGCCGATACTAACGGCTGATGTCCACAGTAGCAGCCCTAGTGAGTCCAGCCTAGTTGCTTTCTCAGCCACTCATCCGGCTAACACGAGGCTCATCCTGGATGGGGAGAGGAGAGGCGCCGGGATCTTACCTGCAGCTGATCTGTCACAAGATCTTGTCGCCATGCAGGTTCCGGATATAGCCCTAGAACTCACCTGCCGTCCTATTGCACCGCTACACTTAGTGTTCACCGAGCGGCAATTCCTCACTGCAACAGCATCGGAGCCCCCTGTATCTATTGGAGACACAACACTGTGTTTTTTCTGGTGCCCACAGTTGCCTCTGACTGGCGAGTTGTCCCTCTCAGCGTTAACCAGGGAGGGCATAGGCTAAGAGCGGACAGACCACACTCAAGCCGGCTCTCATGCTGCCTGAACTAATGCGCTTTTTGAGTGACCTACGGCACCAGTGCTGGGTTAACCAAGGCGCTGCTCATCAGGTTATATTTTTGCTGAGACCCAGTAAAGCTTTCTTGTAACGCTAACTTCGCTTTGGAATTCCACTGAACTGCAATGGCTCAGACACACCTCGTGCTGGAATCGGGTAAACTGATCCACACATACTTTGATAAATTCTCCCACTGTTACACTGCCGACTGTACGCATTCTGATGATAGTCTTATGAACTCTAGAACAATGTGATGGTAGCTGACTGATCTACAATCCAATATATACTCGCTCTGTTATATACCCCTGGGTTCAATATAATCCGTATTCCAATTTTATTTTTACACATATTAGTTTCAAACAAACGCCATGAAGCTGCTCAGGTCTGTAGCCTTTTTTTTTTTTTTTTTTTTTTTTTTTTTGGCCTGTAACCCAGCCGACTGTACACCAGGACTACCTCAGGAGTTAACTCCCATGTTACACAAATGTGGTATATTTGAACACCGACATATGATTGAACTCCATCAAATATGTTAACTTGTGAACCAACAGCTTATATGTTACCTGACTTATTTTTGCTCTTCTTAGCCGGGCTAAATTATGTGTGAGGGTGTTACTGTTACTGTTCTATTTAGTTTAAACTGCGTTAATATTGTCATTGTTTACTTATTGCTTAGTCTTATTCTAATCCCCTAGGGGAGGCTATTGGTAAAGCAACGAAAGATTTATAGCCGGTCATGCTTAATTTTGAAACCATCTGGGTGGTATCCTGGGTAGATTAGACTGTTAAAGCAAGCTGCATGAGCAGCGCTCTTGATTGTGTAAGCACACTAACCATCCCGCAATTACTTCTAAAGGAACACCACGAATATCAGTACCCTTAACTTTGAGCAGCTTTTCACTACAGCGCAACTGTATAACAAGTAGCTAGGTTCCCACACTCAGGATACCGCACCTCCCTAAGTATATATTTTAAATGGCAAAAACCCTTGTTCTTGCGACCTGAAAAATTGATTGGCAGTCTGAGACCCAGGGTATCTCCCATAATGGCCAGGAAATTGACTCATTTTAAATACACCTGTCATTATGTTAACCAACCTACTAACCCTAATCTCATGCTAACATGGCAGACGTCATAATACTGTGTAGATCAGCTAAACGCATTGCTACTTGACAGCCCAATCTGTTATCCCCCTTTAGGAAACCTACTAATAAATGAAACATGATTCTGTTATTTCTTTCATGCACACTTTTTAGACAAAGAAAGGAGGGGAAAAAAGAAAAAAAAAAACTTCACAAGGCCTCCTGCAGTACTCATCCTATTCAGTAACAATTGCGGTGAACCAGATTACTAAACTAATCTGTTATTGTTTTGGCCCTGTTGGCCTCTTGCGTTGTTTTATTGTGTCTTTATTCATTTCCTTTTTGGTTTATGACATGGCAGCAGATTTCATACCTCCACACCTTATCTCAACTTGATTAATTTCTCAGTACTTGGTTTATATCATACAAGACCTCCCAAACTCCCTCCCTCTAATTTGTTTAATTTCTATTTGTCATGCATTTTGGTCAATGTCACTAGCAGATAGGTATCACGGGACATTACTTTGTTTAGCCCGCTTAGCATGATATTTTATAAAGTGTAACCCTGTCCACTAGCCCTGTCAGAATAAGGACAGAATTATTGGCTGGATCGGTTGTGGAGATAGTGATGTTTTGTTTTATTTTTGTTTTATTTTATTAGTTTAGGTTGTTTGTTATGATTTATGTTATTGTATTAACATTATAAAAATGAGAAGCACAGGCGCATTAGGAGATGATACTCAATCAATGTTGCTACAACCTTTGAGGCATGGATCATTTCTAATCATAACATTGTTTCCACTTCAAATTTGTAGATCTCATTGGTACCATGCCTTATGGAAAGAAATTGTCATTTATTTATATTTTATGATAGCAACTGTGCCTTTCCTGCTAGTATTTCGATGTTTAACATGTGGTACTCACTATATAATATGAACTGCAATGTCGATGTAAATCTACTTATCAATGTGTTTATTGAACCAGTTGTACCTGTGTTTTCTCAATAAAAAAGAATAATAATAAAAAAAAAAATTTAAAGGAAAAAACTCAAATCATAAGCAGAAGAATCAAACTGAGACAGCTTCCTGAAGAACTTTTCTACCAAAGACTGCTTCAGAATAAGAAAATACATCAAAATGGTAAAATTTAGTAAATGTATGCAAAGAAGACCAAGTTACTGCTTTGCAAATCTGATCAACCGAAACTTCATTCTTAAAAGCCCAAGAAGTGGCAACTGATCTGGTAGACTGAACTGTAATTCTCTGAGGCGGAGACTGTCCCGCCTCCAAATAAGCCTTGTGAATCAAAAGCTTTAACCAAGATGCCAAAGAAATGGCAGAGGCTTTCTGACCTTTCCTAGGACCAGAAAAAACAACAAATAGACTAGAAGTCTTCCTGAAATCTTTAGTAGTTTCGAAATAATATTTCAAAGCTCTTACAACATCCAAAGAATGTAAAGATCTTTCAAGAGTATTCTTAGGATTAGGACACAAGGAAGGAACAACAATTTCCCTAGTAATGTTGTTAGAATTCACAACCATAGGAAGAAATTTAAACAAAGTCCGTAAAACAGCCTTATCCTGATGGAAAATCAGAAAAGGAGACTCACAAGAGAGAGCAGACAATTCAGAAACTCTTCTAGCTGAAGAGATAGCCAAAAAGAACAATACTTTCCAAGAAAGTAGTTTAATATCCAGAGAATGCATAGGCTCAAACGGAGGAGCCTGCAAAGCTTTTAAAACCAAATTAAAACTCCAAGGAGGAGAGATTGATTTAATAACAGGCTTGATATGAACCAAAGCCTGAACAAAACAGTGAATGTCAGGAAGATTAGTAATCTTTCTATGAAATAAACAAAAAGAGCAGAGATTTGTCCCTTCAAAGTACTTGCAGACAAACCTTTATCCAAACCATCATGAAGAAACTGTAAAACTCAAGGAATTCTAAAAGAATGCCAAGAGAATTTATGAGAAGAACACCATGAAATATAGGTTTTCCAAACCCGATAATAAATATTCCTATAAACAGACTTACGAGCCTGTAGCATAGTATTAATCACTGAGTCAGTGAAACCTCTATGACTGAGCACTAAGCATTCAATTTCCATACCTTCAAATTTAACGATTTGAGATCTTGATGGAAAAATAGCCCTTGAAAAAGAAGGTCTGGTCTTAAAGGAAGCGGTCAAGGTTGGCAACTGGACATCTGAACAAGATCTGCATACCAAAACCTGTGATGCCATGCTGGTGCTATCAGAAACACATGCAATTGTTCCATTATGATCATGGAGATCACCCTTGGAAGAAGAACCAGAGGCGGAAAAATGTAAGCAGGTTGGTAAAACCAAGGAACTGCTAACGCATCCACCATCTCCGCCTGAGGATCCCTGGAACTGGAAAGGTACCTGGGAAGCTTCTTGTTTAGATTGGAAGCCATCAGATCTATTTTGGGAAGATCCCACATCTGTACAATCTGACAAAATACATCTGGATGGAGAGACCGATGACTGAGATAACCCGCTTCCCAAATGTCTACACCTGGGATATGTATTGCAGAAATTAGACAGGAGTTGGATTCTGCCCAAGAAAGTATCCAGGATACTTCTTTCATCGCTAAAGGATTGCGAGTCCCACCCTGATGATTGACATATGCCACAGTTGTGATATTGTCTGTCTGAAAACGAATGAATGATTCTCTCTTTAATAGAGGCCAAGCCTGAAGAGCCCTGAAAATAGCACAGAGTTCTAAAATATTGATTGGTAACCTCACCTCTTGAGGATTCCAAACTCCTTCTGCTGTCAGAGACCCCCAAACAGCTCCCCAACCTGTGAGACTTGCATCTGTTGAAATCACAGTCCAGGAAGGACGAACAAAAGAGGCCCCTTGAATAATCCGACGATGGTCTAACCACCAAGTCAGAGAGAGTTGAGTGTTGGGATCTAAGGATATCAATTGTGATATCCGAGTATAAATCCCTTCACCATTGATTCAGCATGCAAACTGAAGAGGTCTCATATGAAAATGAGCAAAGGGGATCGCGTCTGATGCTGCAGTAATGAGACTTAAAACTTCCATGCACATAGCCACTGAAGGGAATGATCGAGACTGAAGGTTTTGACAGACAGAAACCAATTTCATTCGTCTCTTGTCTATTAAAGACAGAGTCATGGACACTGAATCTATCTGGAATTCTAAAAAGGTGACCCTTGTCTGAGGAATCAATAAACTCTTTGGTAAATTGATCCTCCAACCATGTCTTTGAAGAAACAACACAAGTTGATTTGTGTGAGATTCTGCTAAATGAAAAGATTGAGCCAGTACCAAGATATCATCCAAATAATGAAATACTGCAATACCCTGCTCTCTGATTACAGATAGAAGGGCACCTAGAACCTTCGAAAAGATTCTTGGAGCTGTCGCTAGGCCAAATGGAAGAGCGACAAATTGGTAATGCTTGTCTAGAAAAGAGAATCTTAGAAACCGATAGTGGTCTGGATGAATTGGAATGTGAAGATATGCATCCTGTCTATTGAGGACATGTAATGAGCTTGCTGAACAAAAGGCAGAATAGACCTTATAGTCGCCATCTTGAAAGTTGGGACCCTTACAAATTGATTCAAAAACTTCAGATCCAGAACTGGTCTGAATTAATTTTCCTTCTTCGGGACAATGAACAGATTTGAATAAAAACCCAGACCCTGTTCTTGAAGTGGAACTGGTACAATTACACCTGAAAGCTCCAGATCTGAAACACACCTCAAAAAGGCCTGAGCTTTCACAGGATTTGATGGAACGTGAGGGTGAAAAAATGTCCTCACAGGAGGTCTTATTCTGAAACCTATTCGATACCCCTAAGAAACAATATTCTGAATCCAAGGATTCCGAATGGAACCTACCAAATGCCTTGAAATAATTTCAATCTGCCCCCCACCAGAAGAACTGGAATGAGGGCCGCACCTTCATGCAGTCTTGGGGGCTGGCTTTGGCTTCTTATAAGGCTTGGATTTATTCCAAATCGAAGATGGCTTCCAATTGGAGCCAGAGTCCTTAGAGGAAGAAGAGTTTTTTTGTTCTCTATTCTGACAAAAGGAACGAAACCGATTAGAAGCTTTAAATTTACCCTTAGACTTTTTATCTTGGGGCAAAAAAACTCCATTCCCTCCAGTAATAGTGGAAATAATAAAATCCAAATTGGAAGCCAAATAAATTATTACCCTGGAATGATAGAGATAGCAACCTAGATTTAGATACCATGTCAGCATTCCATGATTTGAGCCATAAAGCTCTTCTAGCAAAAATAGCCAAAGACATAGATTTAACATCAATCTTGATGATATCAAATATAGCATCACAGATAAAATGACTAGCATGTTGAAGCAAACGAAAAATGCTATGCAAATCAGAATCTTTTTCCTGTTGTGCTAAGCTATCGAACCAAAAAGTTGATGCAGCCGCAACATCAGCCATAGAAATGGCAGGTCTGAGAATATAGTCATAATGTAAATAAGCTTTCCTTAGATGAGATTCAATTTTCCTATCTAAAGGATCCTTAAAAGAAGTACTGTCTTCCATAGGAATAGTAGTACGTTTAGCAAGAGTAGAAATAGCCCCATTAACTTTAGGGACTTTTCCCCAAAACTCTAATTTAGCCACTGGCAAAGGATACAACTTTTTAAACCTTGAATAAGGAACAAAAGAAGTACCAAGTTTAGACCATTCCTTAGCAATCACATCAGAAATAGCATCAGGAACAGGAAAAACCTCAGGAGTAGACACAGGAGGTTTATAGACAGAATTTAAATTTTAACTGGATTTATTAACAAGAGGACCAGACTCCTCAATATCCAAAGTAATCAACACTTCTTTTAACAAGGAACAAATATACTCAATCTTAAAAATATAAGATGATTTATCAGTGTCAATTTCTGAAGTAGGATCTTCTGAATCAGAGAGATCCTCATCAGAGGAGGATATATCAGTATGTTGTCAGTCATTACAAATTTCATCAGTAGTATGAGAAGTTTTAAAAGACCTTTTACGTTTATTTGAAGGCGGAATAGCAGACATAGCCTTCTGTATCGCATCAACAATATAATTTTTCATATCAACAGGGATATTGTGTACTTTAGATGTTGAAGGAACAACAGATACTGTACTAGCACTAATAGAAACCTTTTCTGCGTGCAAAAGCTTATCATGACAACTGTTACATACTACAGCTGGAGATATAATCTCCACTAGCTTACAACAGATACACTTAGCTTTGGTAGAACTGTGTTCAGGCAGCATGGTTCCTACAGCAGCTTCTGAGACAGGATCAGATTGGGACATCTTGTAAAATGTAAAAGAAAAAATAACATTTAAACAAAAATATCTTATTTCCACATATAGCAGTTTCAGGAATGGGAAAAAATGCAAATGCTAAAATTGACAAAAAAGCAAATAGCATAGCCCTCTGAGCATAAAGAAGGCAATGAGCATATAGGAAGTGAGGTAAAATAAACTAAATTTTTTGATACCAAGTATGACGCACAACGCAAGAGGAAGTTGAATTTTTTTTTGCCGTCAACAAACATCTGGAAATGACGCAACTTGTGTCGTAACAAACACAATTCCGTGCCAAACAACATGACGTCAATTAAGACGCAGGAAATGACAAACTTGCGTCACTATAGAATGACGCAATAAATAACAGCATTTTGCCCCCTCGTGAGCCTAATTGCCTGCAAGTTTTTCAAAAGAAAAAACAAGTCAAATTGGAAAAAAAGACTATACCCCAGGTAAGACAAACTTCCTCAAACATGATTCCCATAATGAAACTGCCAGACTGCAAAGGGAAATACACATATACCTGACTCATGGCAAATATAAGTATAATACATATATTTAAAACTTTATATTAATACATAAAGCGCCAAACCATAGCTGAGAGTGTCTTAAATAATGATACATACTTACCGAAAGACACCCATCCACATATAGCAGATAGCCAATCCAGTACTGAAAACTAACAGCAGAGGTAATGGTATATAAGAGTATATCGTTGATCTGAAAAAGGAGGTAGGAGATGAATCCCTACGACCGATAACAGAGAACCTTGAAAAGATTGGGAAACCATTAAAAATCAATAGACAATACTCTCTTCACGGGCGCGATCCGATATAGATCGCAGTTTGCGGCGCAAGCGAGGGAACCGGCGTCGCCCACAGTTTTAGCTCGCAACTCGGGGGTCGATCCGATAAATATCGTCGCCCGCAAAAGCCGGCGACGCCAATATTTGCGCGGGTTTGGTATCCTATATACGGCGTAACCTAGAAGTTACGCGCGTATATTTCTGCCGTCGCCCGTAGTTTTTTGGGCTATAGGCAGGTATACCAAACCCGCGCAGTTTGGTATCCAATATGCAGCGTAAGGACTTACGTGGCGAAAATGGAGAAAACTTACTCCATTTTCACCTCGCCACAAAAGCAGCCGTAAGAAGCCTTACGCTGACTATTGGAGCCCCGTAACTCCCTAAACTGGCTGCTAAAATAAACCTAACACCTAACGCATGCGCAATGTCTATCTCCCTGTCAACCGCGATCTGCTAAAATAAACCTAACACCTAACGCGATGCGCAATGTCTATCTACCTGTCAACCGCGATCCCCCCCCCCCGAAATCCCTAATAAAGTTATTAACCCCTAAACCGCCGCTCACGGACCCCGCCGCCATCTACATAAACTAACCCCCTACTGTGAGCCCCTAAAAACCGCCGCCATATACCTTATCTATCCCCTAATCTGACCCCTTACACCGCCGCCACCTATATAAAAATTATTAACCCCTAACCTAATCCCCCTATACTACCGCCAGCTATATTAATATTATTAACCCCTAATGTAAGCCACTTACACCGCCGCCATCTCTATTAAAATGATTAACCCCTTATTTAATCTACCTACCCCGCCGCCAGCTATATTATCTATATAACCCTAAGTATATTATAGTTAATATAGGTATTACATTATATATATTAACTATATTAACCCTAATTATATTAGGGTTAATATAGTTAATATAGTTACTATAGTATTTATATTAACTATATTAACTCTATCTAACCCTAACACCCCTAACTAAATTTATATTAAATTAATCTAATTCATTTATAAACTAAAATGTTCCTATTTAAATCTAAATACTTACCTATAACATAAACCCTAAGATAGCTACAATATAATTAATAATTACATTGTAGCTATGTTAGGGTTAATATTTATTTTACAGGTAAATTGTTAATTATTTTAACTAGGTATAATAGCTATTAAATAGTTATTAACTATTTAATATCTACCTAGTTAAAATAATTACCCAATTACCTGTAAAATAAATCCTAACCTAAGTTACAAATACACCTACACTATCAATAAATTAAATAAACTACAAACATGTATCTAAAAATACAATTAAATTAACTAAACTAAATTACAAAAAAAAAAAAACACTAAATTACAAAAAATAAAAAAAGATTACAAGATTTTAAGCTAATTACACCTATTCTAAGCCCCCTAATAAAATAATAAACCCCCAAAATAAAAAAAATTCCCTGCCCTATTCTAAATTAACAAATTTCAAAGCTCTTTACCTTACCAGCCCTTAAAGGGCCTTTTGTGGGGCATGCCCCAAAGAATTCAGCTCTTTTGCATAAAAATACAATACCCCCCCCCATTACAACCCACCACCCACATACCCCTATTCTAAAACCACCCAAACCCCCCTTAAAAAAGCCTAACACTACCCCCCTGAAGATCTCCCTACCTTGTCTTCACCACACCGGGCCGAACTCCTGATCCGATCCGGGCGATGTCTTCCTCCAAGCGGCAAAGAAGAATTCTTCCTCCGGCGATGTCTTCCTCCAAGCGGCAAAGAAGAATTCTTCCTCCGGCGACGTCTTCCTCCAAGCGGCAGCAAAGTCTTCATTCTTCCGGTGGCATCTTCAATCTTCTTTCTTCGCTCCGCCGCCGCGGAGCATCCATCCCGGCCGACTACTGAACTTGGAATGAGGTACCTTTAAATGACGTCATCCACGATGGCGTCCGCCGAATTCCGATTGGCTGATAGGATTCTATCAGCTAATCGGAATTAAGTTAAAAAAATCTGATTGGCTGATTGAATCAGCCAATTCAGATTCAAGTTCAATCCGATTGGCTGATCCAATCAGCCAATCAGATTGAGCTTGCATTCTATTGGCTGTTCCGATCAGCCAAGGTAGGTGGTGAAGACAAGGTAGGGAGATCTTCAGGGGGGTAGTGTTAGGCTTTTTTAAGGGGGGTTTGGGTGGTTTTAGAATAGGGGTATGTGGGTGGTGGGTTGTAATGGGGGGGGGTATTGTATTTGTATGCAAAAGAGCTGAATTCTTTGAGGCATGCCCCACAAAAGGCCCTTTTAAGGGCTGGTAAGGTAAAGAGCTTTGAAATTTGTTTAATTTAGAATAGGGCAGGGAATTTTTTTTATTTTGGGGGTTTATTATTTTATTAGGGGGCTTAGAATAGGTGTAATTAGCTTAAAAATCTTGTAATCTTTTTTTATTTTTTGTAATTTAGTGTTTGTTTTTTTTGTAATTTAGTTTAGTTAATTTAATTGTATTTTTAGATAGATGTTTGTAGTTTATTTAATTTATTGATAGTGTAGGTGTATTTGTAACTTAGGTTAGGATTTATTTTACAGGTAATTGGGTAATTATTTTAACTAGGTAGATATTAAATAGTTAATAACTATTTAATAGCTATTATACCTAGTTAAAATAATTAACAATTTACCTGTAAAATAAATATTAACCCTAACATAGCTACAATGTAATAATTAATTATATTGTAGCTATCTTAGGGTTTATTTTATAGGTAAGTATTTAGATTTAAATAGGAACATTTTAGTTTATAAATGAATTAGATTAATTTAATATAAATTTAGTTAGGGGTGTTAGAGTTAGATAGAGTTAATATAGTTAATATAAATACTATAGAAACTATATTAACTATATTAACCCTAATATAATTAGGGTTAATATAGTTAATATATATAATGTAATACCTATATTAACTATAATATACTTAGGGTTAATATAGATAATATAGCTGGCGACGGGGTAGGTAGATTAAATTAGGGGTTAATAATTTTAATAGAGATGGCGGCGGTGTAAGGGGCTTACATTGGGGGTTAATAATTTTTAATATAGATGGCGGCGGTGTTAGGGGCTCACTTTAGGGGGTTATAGATATAATATAGCTGGCGGCGGGGTACGGGAGCGGCGGTTTAGGGGGTTAATAACTTTATTAGGTTGCGGCGGGGTACGGGAGCGGCGGTTTAGGGGTTAATAGCTTTTTTATTGTTAGGATAGTGAGGGGGGATAGCGGATAGAGGGTTAGACGTGTCGGGCTATGTTAGGGAGGCGTGTTAGACTTGTCGGGCTATGTTAGGGAGGCGTGTTAGACAGTGCGGGTGTTTTAGACTTTAGTCAGGTTTTATAGGCGCCGGCAGTTTCTAACGTGCCGCAAGTCACTGGCGACGCCAGAAATTTGTACTTACGCAGATTTCTGGACATCGCTGGTTTGTCAGACTTACGGCACGTTAGCATCTGACGGCGACTTATATGGGATAGCTCGAGTTGCGAGCTAAAACTGCGGGCGACGCCGGTTCCCTCGCTTGCGCCGCAAACTGTGATCTATATCGGATCGCGCCCTCGAGCTATCCCATATAAGTCGCCGTCAGATGCTAAGTTAATTTAATTGTATTTTTAGATAGATGTTTGTAGTTTATTTAATTTATTGATAGTGTAGGTGTATTTGTAACTTAGGTTAGGATTTATTTTACAGGTAATTGGGTAATTATTTTAACTAGGTAGATATTAAATAGTTAATAACTATTTAATAGCTATTATACCTAGTTAAAATAATTAACAATTTACCTGTAAAATAAATATTAACCCTAACATAGCTACAATGTAATTATTAATTATATTGTAGCTATCTTAGGGTTTATGTTATAGGTAAGTATTTAGATTTAAATAGGAACATTTTAGTTTATAAATGAATTAGATTAATTTAATATAAATTTAGTTAGGGGTGTTAGGGTTAGATAGAGTTAATATAGTTAATATAAATACTATAGTAACTATATTAACTATATTAACCCTAATATAATTAGGGTTAATATAGTTAATATATATAATGTAATACCTATATTAACTATAATATACTTAGGGTTAATATAGATAATATAGCTGGCGGCGGGGTAGGTAGATTAAATAAGGGGTTAATCATTTTAATAGAGATGGCGGCGGTGTAAGTGGCTTACATTAGGGGTTAATAATATTAATATAGCTGGCGGCGGTATAGGGGGATTAGGTTAGGGGTTAATAATTTTTATATAGGTGGCGGCGGTGTAAGGGGTCAGATTAGGGGATAGATAAGGTATATGGCGGCGGTTTTAGGGGCTCACAGTAGGGGGTTAGTTTATGTAGATGGCGGCGGGGTCCGTGAGCGGCGGTTTAGGGGTTAATAACTTTATTAGGGATTTCGGGGGGGGGATCGCGGTTGACAGGTAGATAGACATTGCGCATGCATTAGGTGTTAGGTTTATTTTAGCAGATCGCGGTTGACAGGGAGATAGACATTGCGCATGCGTTAGGTGTTAGGTTTATTTTAGCAGCCAGTTTAGGGAGTTACGGGGCTCCAATAGTCAGCGTAAGGCTTCTTACGGCTGCTTTTTGTGGCGAGGTGAAAATGGAGTAAGTTTTCTCCATTTTCGCCACGTAAGTCCTTACGCTGCATATTGGATACCAAACTGCGCATGTTTGGTATACCTGCCTATAGCCCAAAAAACTACGGGCGACGGCAGAAATATACGCGCGTAACTTCTAGGTTACGCCGTATATAGGATACCAAACCCGCGCAAATATTGGCGTCGCCGGCTTTTGCGGGCGACGATATTTATCGGATCGACCCCCACATCCCTCTGACAAACACTGTACTCTGTGCTTAGAAGTGCTTATCATAGAAGAAACCATAAAAATCAAGGACAAACTTACTTCACCACCTCCATAGGAGGCAAAGTTTGTAAAACTGAATTGTGGGTGTGGTGAGGGGTGCATTTATAGGCATTTTGAGGTTTGGGAAACTTTGCCCCTCCTGGTAGGATTGTATATCCCATATGTCACTAGCTCATGGACTCTTGCCAATTACATGAAAGAAATGAATATTGCATAATGTTTTTACAAATTTTCATCTACTTAACTGCAAAGGGCTCCAATACACAGTATAACAACACAAATATCTAAAATATTAAGATTTATTGGAAAAACTTTTAAAAAAAGTCACAAACCAAGGGACTTATAATAAAAAAATTAAAAACAGCAAAGGGACCATGACTCCTACACCAACTCGTTTTATGCGTGCTTGGTCACTGCTGAAAGGAGCCACAATTCTTCTATCTTTTAAACACAATATTTAAAGTGATAGTAAACATTATACTTTGAATCATTAACGTTGTTAATACGTTACATAATAATAGGAATAGTGTGGATTACCATTATTAAAGAGACACTGAACCCAAATTTGTTCTTTGGTAATTCAGATAGAGCATGCAATTTTGAGCAACTTTCTAATTTACTCCTATTATCAAATTTTCTTCATTCTCTTGGTATCTTTATTTGAAAAGCAAGAATGTAAGTTTAGATGCCGGCCCATTTTTGGTGAACAACCTGGGTTGTTCTTGCTGATTGATGGATAAATTCACCCACCAATAAACAAGTGCTGTCCAGAATAAACAAGTGCTGTCCGGGGTCTGAACCAAAAATTGTCTGGCGCCTTAGCTTAGTTGCCTTCTTTTTCAAATAAAGATAGCAAGAGAACAAAGAAAAATTCATAATAGGAGTAAATTAGAAAGTTGCTTAAAATTGCATGCTCTATCTGAACCACAAAAGAAAAAAATTGGGTTCAGTGTCCCTTTAATACAAAGCAAATACTGTCACTTCATTGTAAATAATGTACATACTGTATACATAGCACAAAAAATAATGTAGAATTAAACCTTAACTAATTATGTCATTTTTATTGCTGTCTAATTCATCTAATATAATTATCCTCAAACCTATTCTAACTGATTTATCAAAAAATTCACACAAATAAATTCACATTTGCCTCAATATTTAGACCTAGTTACAACAATTGTTCTTATATGAAAGATACAATATACTTCACAGAGTTTCAAGTCATAAAAGTGACAAGAAATTGGTGCGATTGATTCAGGGTCAATACATGCTCCAAAAAATGGTGTGTAAATACTACAGCATCAACAGTTGCAAACACAAGCTACCAAAAAATCCCCTAATCAAAGACCACAGACAAATGAGAACAATATCAGGAAGTGCCCAAAATATAGGACTAAAGTGTATACACCAATATAAATATGAACCAGTAGTACACAATTTTAAAATCTTAATACATTATTTATTAATAGATGTTGTTTTATTTATTTTTTTGTCACATCATATATGGACATGTAACATAAAAATGTTTGAGAATAAAATATGAAAAATAAGATAACTCAGTATCCAAATGTATATCCAGGTGTAGAAATTCCAAATAAAAAATACAAAAGCAGTGTCTATATCCCAAATGTGATGAAAAAGAGAAAAAAAATTAAAACATAAATAAGTGATTCTAAAAAAATGTGTAATATGTAATATGTGTAATGTAGATTTCATTATGCAAATTATTTTTCTTATAAATTAATAGTTTTTCCTTTGTGGAGATAAGTTTGTCTGTATGAAAATGTTACCTAAATAAAAGTGTACATCATGCATCACACATATTTTTGGAAATCAGGACATATACTTTTCAAGGATTAATAAAAGAGTCAGAAAAATGTTATCTGATCCATCTCAACCTGACCATTTTTCTTTTAATTGTCTATCTCCCCCCCCCCCCCACCCCAATAAAATTGGCTTCAAAACACAAAAGCAGCTATTTCATATACACAAATAAACCTTAAAAAGAAAATTCTCATACATTTTATACTCTGCAGCTGGTAAAAAAAGTAATTGGAAAGATATTAAAGGGACAGTTTACTCAAATTTTTTCTCCCCTTTAATTTGTTCCCAATGATCCACTTAACCAGCTGGAGTGTATTAAATTGTTTACAGGTAGCTCCTTTACCCTTATATTGGCATTTGAAATAGTTGATTTAGCATGTGGTATCCCCACCTATTCTGAAAGTTTGTGGCAGCAGGTCCAAGCTATAGATAAGCTGTGTAAACACAACCAGCAGAAGAGATTACACTCCTAGTGGGATATAGCAGAGATAAGGTAATACAATTTTGATTTTCCATTGTTCTCTCCAAGTACTGGTGATTGTTTTATGTACAGATATAAGATAAAGAAGCCTGTATATGTACACAATGTGATACAGTAATGAGATCTGATTATACCTACAAGCTCAACCCATTTTATTAGGTTGTGGCTTCAAAACACAAAATAAGAGCTTTAATATACACAAATAAACCTTAAAAAGCTCATTTTCATACATTTTTTTACTCTGCAGTTGGTAAAAAAATCAATTGTAAACACATTAAGGGAAAAACTATTTTACAGTATACTGTCCCTTTAAGGGGAAACAATTTTACAGTATAATGTCCCTTTAAGTTCTTTAGAGCTTGCTTCCCATTATAGTTAAATTAGAGCTATATATAGAATCCCTATTTAGCTGATAAAGATGGATATTTCTCTTCTAAAATTCTTAGGAAAAGTCTAGTACATTTGACCTTGTATGTATAGGGTAAAAAGCACTTTCAACCTTAAAGGGACAGTTCACCGAAAAATGTTCTCCCATTTAAATTGTTCCAAATGATCCATTTTACCTGCTGGAGTGTACTAAATTGTTTACAAGTAGCTCCTTTATCCCTATTTTGGCCTTTAAAATAGCTGATTTAGCCTGTGGTTTCCCAACCTATACTGAAAGTTTTGATACTGGAGTCTCAGCTATTGAATAGCCTAATTAAACACAGCCAGCAGAAGAAATTAAATTTGCAGTGGGGTGCAGGATAGTTAAGTAATAAAATGATAATTTTCCATTGTTTTCTCTATGTATTGAGCTTTAGTTTTCCAGACAAATATAAGATAAGGAAGCAAGCATGTGTACACAAAGTGATAACATAATGAGATCTGATATTACCTGAAGCTCAACCCATTGTAATAGGCCGTGGTTTAAAAGCACAGAACCAGCTACTTCATATACACAAATAAACCCGAAAATGCAATTTCTCATACATTTTATACGCTGCAGCTGGTATAACAAGTCATTGAAAATACATGAATATAAAAAATTTTTTTACAGTGTACTGTCCCTTTTAACTTCAACATCAACACCCTTCTCATGTATCCTATTATCTATTTTTTCTTAATTTTCTCTAAGCAAACACTGCTTATCAGAAACTGTACATTGTTCATCCGAATTTAATTGGTAAGTTACACTAAGCGCCAATTGCTAAGGACCCTTTGCTTTAATAAATTGACCCCTAGCGGTCAAATAGATATGGATAATCAGATAAGAGGTAATTTAAGCGCCAAAGACCAAATGGCCGGGTCTAAGGTATATAAAATTATGTCAGTTTATTTGTACATATACATAAAAGTTAACATTACGTTAAACCATAAAATCAAAATAAATAATCAAGGATCCAAGATTTTACAATGAGTTAAAATCAGAAATAAAAACAATTATTTACTTATACAATATTCTATGTAAGTAAAATTACAAATAGTGTTATCCGGATGTATGGGTGGACCAGTGTAGGTGGTTTTGCTAGAGAGACACTTTCTTGTCTGTCTAATGATAACTAAATGTCTTGCATCATGTGGTAATAGTGATGTGCAATACTTACTAGTTTGGACTCCCAATAGACTCCCAATAGACTAATGTGAGTAAGGAGTGGTTGATAATATCAAAAAATAATTGTGTCTAAGATAAAGTGTTTAAAAGAAGTTTCCTAACAATGTTGAACAACAAATGATATTCAGAGAACAAGGTGAACAAACGATAAAGTGTTTAAAAAAGTTTCCTAACAATGTTGAAAAACAAATGATATTTAGAGAACAAGGTGAACAAACGATATCAAAATGCTATGTGAACAAACTTGATACTCAATAGTTGGTAAAATATTCTCCAAGGATATCACAAAAAAGTGGTCACAGTCAGTGGTGATAAAAAACAGAAACTTTGAACAAAAGTAATGAAAAAAGTAAAACTCCAAATGTGAAAAAAAGAAAAAATGAATGAAAAAATAGTCCTGAAAAATTGTGAACAATCACACATCCATAAAACTGTCAAATTAGGATAAAAATGTGTACTTGTTATTTCTCCCAATTGGAGTGTAGAAACTTATCTCCCAATGTTCCTCTCGCCAGTGTGAAGTGCAATCTATCTTCTAGGTGGTGACCCAAACGGTCAGTGCAATTCTCAGCAATTTTCTATTCTTTTCTGCCAAAAACAAAAACAATAATAGTGCAGATGGTTTTAAACAAAATAATCCTACCAGAGTGTCACTTACCAGTCGACGCGTTTCGGTCATACACTGACCTTTCTCAAGACTCAAGTTTTAGTTTGTATACCCGGTCACAAAAGGTTCCGATCAGCCAATAGAATGTGAGCTCAATCTGATTGGCTGATCGGATCAGCCAATCGGATTGAACTTGATTCTGATTGGCTGATTCCATCAGCCAATCAGAATTTTCCTACCTTAATTCCGATTGGCTGATAGAATCCTATCAGCCAATCGGAATTCGAGGGACGCCATCTTGGATGACGTCCCTTAAAGGAACCTTCATTCTTCAGTTGGACGTCGAACGAAGAGGATGAATCCGCGCCGGAGGACTTCAAGATCAGCCGCTCGTCATCGGATGGAACAACATAGAAGATGCGACTTGGATGAAGATGTTTGCCGGTCCGGATGTCCTCTTCTGCCCGGATAGGATGAAGATTTCTTCCCGAAGATGGACTTCTTCATTTGCCGGTTGGATCAAGACTTCAGCCGGAGGATGGACGTCACTCTTCAGCCCCCGCTTGGGCTTGGATGAAGATTTCGGAGGCTCTTCTGGACAGATCGGGACCCGGTGTGGTGAAGACAAGGTAGGGAGATCTTCAGGGGCTTAGTGTTAGGTTTATTTAAGGGGGGTTTGGGTTAGATTAGGGGTATGTGGGTGGTGGGTTGTAATGTTGGGGGGGGGTATTGTATGTTTTTTTTTTACAGGCAAAAGAGCTGAATTCTTTGGGGCATGCCCCGCAAAGGGCCCTTTTCAGGGCTGGTAAGGTAAAAGAGCTTTTCTATTTTAATTTTAGAATAGGGTAGGGCATTTTTTATTTTGGGGGTCTTTGTTATTTTATTAGGGGGCTTAGAGTAGGTGTAATTAGTTTAAAATTGTTGTAATATTTTTCTAATGTATGTAAATATTTTTTTATTTTTTGTAACTTAGTTCTTTTTTATTTTTTGTACTTTAGTTAGTTTATTTAATTGTATTTATTTGTAGGTATTGTATTTAATTAATTTATTGATAGTGTAGTGTTAGGTTTAATTGTAGATAATTGTAGGTATTTTATTTAATTTATTTATTGATAGTGTAGTGTTAGGTTTAATTGTAACTTAGGTTAGGATTTATTTTACAGGTAATTTTGTAATTATTTTAACTAGGTAGCTATTAAATAGTTATTAACTATTTAATAGCTATTGTACCTGGTTAAAATATTTACAAAGTTGCCTGTAAAATAAATATTAATCCTAAAATAGCTACAATATAATTATAATTTATATTGTAGCTATGTTAGGGTTTATTTTACAGGTAAGTATTTATCTTTAAATAGGAATAATTTATTTAATAAGAGTTAATTTATTTCGTTAGAATAAAATTATATTTAACTTAGGGGGGTGTTAGTGTTAGGGTTAGACTTAGCTTTAGGGGTTAATACATTTATTAGAGTAGCGGCGAGCTCCGGTCGGCATATTAGGGGTTAATAAGTGTAGGTAGGTGGAGGCGACGTTGGGGGCGGTAGATTAGGGGTTAATAAATGTAATATAGGGGTCGGCGGTGTTAGGGGCAGCAGATTAGGGGTACATAGGTATAATGTAGGTTGCGGCGGTGTACGGAGCGGCAGATTAGGGGTTAATAATAATATGCAGGGGTCAGCGATAGCGGGGGCGGCATATTAGGGGTTAATAAGTGTAAGGCTAGGGGTGTTTAGGTGTTAGGTGCAGACATAGGAAGTGTTTCCCCATAGAAAACAATGGGGCTGCGTTAGGAGCTGAACGCTGCTTTTTTGAAGGTGTTTAGTTTTTTTTCAGCTCAAACAGCCCCATTGTTTCCTATGGGAGAATCGTGCACGAGCACGTTTTTGAAGCTGGCCGCGTCCGTAAGCACCGCTGGTATCGAGAGTTGAAGTGGCGGTAAATATGCTCTACGCTCCCTTTTTTGGAGCCTAACGCAGCCCTTCTGTGAACTCTAAATACCAGCGGTATTTAAAAGGTGCGAGAGAAAAAAAACATGCGTAGCTAACGCACCCCTTTGGCCGCAGAACTCTAAATCTAGCCGCTAGAAACTAATTTTAGCGTTAATTTGGTTTATCTTGGGGCAATCCCACAGATAATGTTTTAATGAAGGATCAATCAAATTACATTTGATGCATTCATTTTCACATATGGACCATTTAATACCTTTCTTTGGAGTGACATAAAACCCATGCAAATTTTTAACCTGGGATTCCCTAAAATATGATTATTAATATGAATAACACATATTTCCTCTGTTTGTGAATTCTGGTTCTGCATGACCAATTCTGCATTAGTACAATGGGTTTGATTTAGACATGTGCATGGCGAAAAAATTCGGTTCGGTTCGGATCGGATCGATTCTGAATTTTTCGAAGTTCGGATCGATTCGAATTCGGAAAATTCTGAATCGATTCGTTTCGGATTCGTTTCAGATTCATTCGGATTCAAAGAAATTCGGCTGGATTTGGTTCGATTCGGAAATTCAGCATTTCGGTAAGTGTTAGGTGGGATTAGACTAGTATTATACTGTATATTAGGTGTTAACCTAACATACTGTACAATACTAGTGTAATCCAATGGCCATCCCGAATATACGAATCGATTCGAACTAATTCGGTTCGATTCGGATAATTCGGCAGAATTTTAATTCGGAAATTCGATTCGATCCGAATCTGCGGAATTTGCCGAATTTCCGAATCGAACCGAACCGAATCGCACATATCTAGTTTGATTTAACCTCCTATCTTCCTGTTTTTTTTTACACTGTATCAGTATCTGAAACAAATTGTAATTGTAACAGACATTTGGATGTCATCATTTAACATTACTGTCATAGTCACATGAATCAGCATCATACTCTGCACCTGAGAATGATGTTTTTTTAGCAACTTTTTCACTGTTGTTCATCTTTCTCTTTATAGGTCCAAAACCTCTCATATTATGTTTAATATTAAGTTGTAAATGAGTCCACTTACACACTTGATTATAATCATAGTCTTTCATATCCCTTGATATATTTTGGGATTTAAAAATTCCCAGAATTGTTTGAAATTGTGGCATATTCTTTTCAAATTGATTGTCATATAACTTTGATAGCTACTTCCTTTTGTAATGCCTTTAAAGTACCATAAACCATGTTGAGATCTGTGCATATACTAAAAGGGCTAATTAAGTAATTAAGTCAAAATAGTTTGCATAAAAATTGTTTAAAAATTGATGGCAAATATTTTAAAATAATTTTAAAAACAAAACAAAATTTGTTACATAGCTATGCTGTCAGGAGCACTGTGCTCCACCCCCCCCCCCTTATCAGTGTTTAGCATCAGAAACACAGACATTGTATTTCAACTAAGTTCACAGCTGTTTTTTTGCTTCTAGGCATGCTCCAGCAGATAAAGGGGCCGATTTATCAATGTCTGTCTGACATGATACGCTGTAGCCTATCATGTCGGACAGACATCGCTGGATGCATTTAACATTGCACAAGCAGTTCACCAGAACTGCTTGTGCAATGCCGCCCCCTGCAGATTCTCTGGCAAACTGCTTGCTAGCAGGGGGTGTCAATCAGCCCGATCGTATAGGATTGGGCGGATTGCAGACCGCAGCCTCTGAGGCAGAGGACCAGTTATGGAGCAGCGGTCTTTAGACCGCTGCTTCATAACTGCTGTTTCCTGCGAGCCTGAAGGCCCCAATGAGTGTTCAAGTCTTGTATTCTACCAAAGCAAAGGTAGGTATAGATACAGCCATAGAATGAAATGTGTGCGGGGAGTTAGAGCTGTACAATTTGGAAACTAAAAAGAAAGGGTTAATGGCAAGGCACTGCAGTATAGATTTGCAGTAATTAAAGTACATATTTTTATATTTTGTCTCTATTCCAACTTGTTTTATGTCTCTTTAAATTCTCTGGTATTATCTTCATCTGCTGTATACATTTCACTGTTTTTTTATACTCTATTTACAAATCTATCAGCAGCACAAATTAACATTAATCCAATTTGCATTTAAATTAACTATAAATTCAGAATTGGAGACAAAAAAAGATTGAAACCTTTAGGAATCCATTTGTTAAATTTATAAATAAAAAAAGGTTTTAATATGCAAATCGAACTTAAAGGAACATCAAGCCAAAACAAATTGTATCATGATTCAGATAGAGAATACAATTTTAAACAACTTACCAATTTACTTCTATTACATACTTTGCTTCATTCTCTTGATATCCTTTGCTGAATAAGCAGCAATACAGGTATACCTCACTTTACAGCGCTTCACTTTACAGCGATTCGCTAATACAGCGCTTTGTGGAGCTGACGTTCAACCTCCAAGGATTTTGAAACAGTGCTGTACTCATTGTGAGATTGCTAGAAAAGTGAATGGCACCATTTTGTTATGCTTAGTTCACTCTGTTTATAGCATTGCAGTGCAATCTGTGTCTCAGTGCTATAGTCTGGCAAATTTTACTACAGTAATTGTCACAATTTTACAGGTACAGTATTTATTGAATATTAATTGAATACTTGCTGTGCTAGTGTTAAACTAAACATAGAACTATTGCACCCCTAATATATGTTAGTTCAAACATGTTTTCAGGATTTTAAACACTGAAAAGAAAGCTAAAACTGCCTTGTTTCACTTTAAGGCGGTTTTCACTTTACAGCGGGGCTCCGGTCCCTAACCCGCTGTATGAGCGGGGTATACCTGTACATTACTGGAAGCTAGTTATGTGAGCCAATAGCATAAGGCATATATGTGCAGCCACCAATCAGCAGCAGCTCCTGAGCCTATCTAGGTATCCTTTTCAACAAAGGATACTAAGAGAACAAAACAAATAAGATAATAAAAGTATATTTGAAAGTTGTTTAAAATCATATGCTGTATCTGAATCATGAAAATGTGGGTTTCATGTCCCTTTAATATCCTTCTTTCGTAACCATTAATCTCATAAAAAAGAATGTCAATGCTTAAAGGTAAATCTTCAGGGGCCGATTTATCAAGTGTCTGATGGACATGATCCGCTGTAGCGAATCATGTCTGCCAGACATCGACAAATGCTGACAGCATACGCTATCGGCATTTATCATTGCACAAGCAGTTCTGGTGAAGCAGTTTGTGGAGGGGGTGTCAATCAACCCGATCGTATGAGATCAGGCAGATTGATGTCCGTCGCCTCAAAGGAGCCATACGAGTTAAGGAACAGTGGTTTTAAGACCGCTGCTTCTTAAGTCCTCTTTCCGGCGAGCTTGAAGGCTCCCACGGAAACAGGGGTATACAGTCCCATTCAGGCCGTGATAAATCGGCCCCAATGTCTCATCTGCAGTATATTCATTTAGCGAGTCCTCAAAGTCCTTCAAAACTTTGTTAATTTTATTTATCCGTATTAAAGGAACATGAAACCCAAATTGTTTCTTTCTTGATTCATATTGAGCAATTTTAACTTCCAAATTTATTTTTCTTATCTAATCTAATATCTTCATTCTCCTTTGTTGCAAGGCCTAGGTAGGCTCAGGAGCAGCAATGCACTACTGAGAGCTACCTGCTGATTGATGACTGCACATAAATGCGCCTTTCATTGGCTTACCCAGTTGTTCAGTTAGCTCCCAGCAGTGCATTGCTGCTTCTTCAACAAAATATATCAAGAGAATGGAGCAAATTTGATCATTTAAGTAAATTTGGAGAATTTTTTTAAATTATATGCTCTATCTGACTGGTTTTCAACCCTGTCCTCAGACCTCCCTAACAGGCCAGGTTTTCAGCATTACCTTGGGTGAGAGCAGTAAAATAACCATGTTTGCTAATCAGCTGATTATTTCACCTCTGCTCCAGTTCAGATATCCTCAAAATGTGGCCTGTTAGGGAGGCGTGAGGTCAGGGTTGAAAACCAGTGCTCTATCTGAATCATGAAATGTGGTTTCATGTCCCTTTAAGAGCAATACATTGCTTATTAGTTATTTTTACTACTATAAAGCAATATCAATGTAATGTCCATAGAACCCTTTTTTTGCATTTGTGTCAGGGTCAAATTCATAATGCAATATCTTTAGTCTATTTAGTACAATAAGTGCACACAGTCTTACAATGTCCAAAAAAGGAAAGCTACTTACCAGGCTTAGCAGATACAAAAATCATCTTCACATTAAAAGCGGAGCTCATCTCTGGATAAGAACTCCGATTTTCATGTGAAGTTGCAGCAGCAATTGCAGGTGACAAAATTTGTTTTTTTAGCCTCCAAGGGAGTTTGGGACAAGTACAATTTGTTTTCACAAAAGCAAGACGTATTTACCATCTTTTTTATATTCTTGGTAGCTTAAAGACAAACGGCAAAATGTGCCATCTGTATTAAATGCATTATACATTTACAGTTTTAATACTGTATGAGAAAATGTAGAACCTTCTATTTCCATGGAAAATTTTAAGTAAATACACAGGGTGTGGCTCCCTTGTATGTGTCATACGTCAGTGATGTGCGCAGATCTAGAGACCGTGCTTACTGCATGAAAAGAACAAATATTTGCCAAGGAAATTGCATGCAACCCACGAGATGCAAAATCTTAAAGGGACATTGTACAGAATTTCAAATGACAAAATAAAGGTAAAGGTGCTATTTGTACATGAGTTAATTGACCCCAGTAGGTAAAATTGATAATTGGAAACACAGTGGAGAAATTTTTACATTGCAATGTCCCTTTAAATAAAATACCATCCTGAGAATGCTAAGAAACATATAATGGCACTGTAAGTAATGGTAGGAAGAGAGTTTGTAAGGCCTAAAAAGGGGGAAGTGGGCTAATAGAGAGGAAGTAGAAGACTTAAGAAACAAATATTTATCAAATTAAGGGTAACTGGGCAAGGGTAGTAAGTGGGATCAAACAATAAACCCAGCCCCAAAACTCCCCCTCAGGCCCCACTCTTGACTACCATAAAAATTTGTTACAACCATGTGCCAGTAACATACAGATACATTATTAGACCTCTTTGTTGGTAACATATACACAGCAGTGATTTAACCTCCCATGACTGGCAGTAACACACTGATAAATTATTGTACCTCTTTCCTCTATCCTAAAGGTGCGCTGGGAGAAATGTACAAAAGCCGAAGGTGCATTAAGAATACTTCAAATACCATGTGCTTTTCTAAATAGATTTTTGTGATCATTTTAATATATATTTCGGCTAAATCTTCTCTGGTAATTCTGTTTTACCATGGACTTCTAATATCAATTTGCCAATTAGTTCACCCTGCACTATCAATAGAACTCCACTTGTAATCTGGGGCTTTATGGGGAACACAATTTTGAGTTTACTGACCATTTAAGTTGGGACTGCAATAATGGGGGTCACATAGGTTTAATAGGTTATTGGGGTGTTTGCTAGTGGGGGTGGAGTAGGGTTTTCCTTGGGATGTTGGGAGATTGTGGGGGAACCTCTACTGCGATCAAGGCTGCCTGCTCTTCCCATGTCGCTTTGTGTGTCATGCTGGCTGGCTACCGGACCCATCCCGTCAACCTCTGGCTCAGGGCAAGGTTGGTATCGGATAGAGTGGGAGGACCGCACACAGGCTGACTCAGATGGTGTTTGGACTAACGCTTCTCAAATTTGGACCGGCTCCATCAAACTGGACAAAGTATAGGATTATGCAGAACTTCACATGTTTTTTTTAAACTGAAACCATCTACTATGTAAATATGTTGGGTATTTTATATTGTTGTTTTTACTTTGTTTGCCTTATGGGTCTTTAACAAATTCAAACCGATTTGTTCCTCTAACAAACATTCCTCTACGATTGGTAAATTGCAATAGTTGTATTACGTTAAGTTGGGGTTGCTTCCAATGCAGTCTTCATGTCATAACTTATTATATGCTCTTTTTAGATTAAGGCAATCAATTACACCGTAGCAGAAACAGTTCATATGCAGTGTTGTCATTTTACTTATATTCGCTTGCAGACATGTCTGTGAATAGGCTAAGCCTTGCAACTTGTTATTTTTCGAAATATTCTTTTTCGCTGGGCACACTGCAACACTTTAAGTTTTGTTTGATCTTTACACAGCTCCCCTGAACACATAGAGCTAAGAGTTCTACTTGAAATACATATTCTGTATTTTTATGCACTCTAAATACCAATGTGTCATAACAGCTCACTACAGTTCTGGCTTATTCTGGGTAAACAGCATAAACATAATGTACAGGATGTAAACTGAGTAAGCTGAGGGAGACATAGGCTGAACTCTATGAAACATAACCTGCTAGTAATCTATTAGTGCTCCAACCCAAATTAAATATACTATGTATAGTCTTACCTATATAGTCCTACCTTTTAAATCCAATCTCACTTAGCTACTCACTCACCATTCAGCATTGCCATCTGTTAGTGACAATTCTTAATTAAGTATACTAATTCCTACAAATGTCTTGCAGACTTGATATGCTGCATCTATAAGGGATTGCATTGTGAATGCTTTCCCAGAGATTTGACAGAGCTTATTGTATCCTAGCTTAAGATGGTTATACTTATACAGGTCCCTTTACATATTCAAGGCATTGTAGAAAAAATGCTGTTTATACCGCAACTCAGCTCATCATACTAAACCCAGAGGCAAACCTACACGTCTCCATCTCAATTAGGCGTTATCTTTGTATCCCAATATCCCTTCAGGTTAAACCTCTACTAAATCCCTCTGGAACACCAGAAGTAACACCCTCTTTAATCCCTAAATTTTATGAAAGCATGAATATTGGAAATAGCACACCCACTCCAGTGTGGTCTTCAAAAAAAAAAAAGGGAAGAGGAAAGAAAAAAATAAAATAAAAAATCTCAACATGGTGGTACAGGTGTATATCTGTTGGAGCATCTCTTAACCCATTGAGAACACATTTTTTATATACTGATGTCTCCCATACATATTCAGCTGGGAATTATGTCAATACATCAACACGTCTGTCTCCTATTAGGCAGCTGTTCACATAGCTCTGAATATACCTGGGATCTGTGTGGCTTTGCTTAGTTTACATGTTTAGTTTAGTGAGTTTTATGTTATTGTTTTGTTAAGTGTTGTGTTGTTTGAATTAATATTAAAAAATTAAGACGTGCAGGTGCAATATGAGATAACAATCAACTGATGTTGATATAGTCCTCACTGCATGGATTGGTTCATGTTAACAATGTTCTAATCCTAAACTAGCAGACTACATATGTGTCATACTTTATGAAAATGAGCTGCTATCCCTCTTTGTATTTTCTGATAAAAACTGTATCAGTACTGACATTGTATCGATATTCAGCATGTTCCATGATATCAATCCATGATATGAAATGAAATGTCGATTTTACATGTCAATGTTTGCATTTAATTCATTGTACCTGTAGTTCTTTAATAAAAAGAATAAAAAAAAAAAGGTATTGTGGATGTCAACATAGCCTGTTGGAGAGAAAGTGATGTTCCTGTCCCAATAATAAGGGGTTGTATCCCTGTGCAAAAACAGAGTAGGGGTTGTCCCTCTCAACTAGTAAACGGATGATCCCTAGATATCAGTTCTGCACAAACATGTACTGATTATTATTTTCAATAACAATTTAAAGGGATAGGATAGTCAAAATTAAACTTTCATGATTCAGATAGAGGATGCAATTTTAAAGGAACAGTCTAGGCCAAAATAAACTTTCATGATTCAGATAGAGCATGTAATTTTAAATTTTTTTCCAATTTACTTTTGTCACCAATTTTGCTTGAAGGCCACCTCTTTTCAGAATGCATTTTAACAGTTTTTCACCACTAGAGGGTGTTAGTTCATGTATGTGCTTGTGCACGTGAAGTTATCTGGGAGCAGGCACTGATTGGCTAAACTGCAAGTCTGTCAAAAGAACTGAAATAAAGGGGCAGTTTGCAGAGGCTTAGATACAAGATAATCACAGAAGTTAAAAGTATATTAATATAACTGTGTTGGTTATGCAAAACTGGGGAATGGGTAATAAAGGGATTATCTATCTTTTAAAACAATAAAAATTCTGGTGTAGACTGTCCTTTTAAGCAACTTTCTAATTTACTACTGTTAACAATTTTTCTTTGTTCTCTTGGTTTCTTCATTTAAAAAAGCTGGAATGTAAGCTTAGAAACTGGCCCATTTTTGGTTCAGAACCTGGGTAGCACTTGCTGATTGGTGTATAAATGTAGCCATCCGAAACAGGCTGTCTAGTGAGTGGTTTCTGTATTGCTGCAATAATCCTGTTAAGGGATCGCTGTGTTAAAATAGTATTTAAAGCAAAAAAAAATTAGATTCTGCATATCTAATTTGTATATCTTACCCAGAATCCTCTTGTGCATTGGTAACAATGTATGTGTTGTTTTACTGGGGAAACACAAGTGGGGAACTTGCCTAGATGTGCTATTTTCCTATTAAAAAAATTGTATTGATTTTCTTTTGAGACATGGAGGATTTTAATCTCAGATTTTTATCTCCACCATAATTTTAATGAATTTTAATACAACATGGAAGAAAGCATTCAATAGCATAATCATCACAGTACCCAAGAGGGAACATTCATTCTGCCAATTAAGGTAATAGATCAGAGTGACTGAAGCACATTCCTCAGTACCAAGGCAAGCCCAGAGTACTTACATAACATAGCAAGTAAACAGTATTTACCCATTCTCTATGTCCTTTTATTATTCATAGGAGAAGGAAAGTGGAGGACCTATTTAGGTATGTAACAATTTAAGGGGTAATTTTTTGAAAGGAAGAAAAAAATAGGAATGAGTTAAAAGGAAGTGTTCCCTTTAGGAGGCAGAGATTCAGAGCTGATAATAGAGCTGCAGAACTGAAAGTAAAACCACTAACCTGTTTCTTGTCTTGCAGGTTGCATCATGGAGAGGTCCAAGCACGCTGTGAAGGCTCCACGAAGACTCGTTGAGGAAGAAGATGTCCCTGCAAGGAAGAAAAAGACTGGGGTTACTGTTAGTGGTGATTTCCCTGTTGGGTCTGTTCCTGTAGTTTCCAGTGTGCCTGTATCTCAGACTGTTTCTGTCTCTGTGTGCTCCGTTTTTTCCTCTTCATTTTCCCCTGCTTATTCTATTCCCCTCCCTGTCTCTTCCTCTGGTCCTGTCTTTTCTTCTCCTTCTCTTTTTCCTGTTGTTTCTTTGTCCTCTGTTTACCCCCTTGTTTCCTTTCATTGTCCCTCTCCCCCCCTCCCGTTCGTTTTTCTGTCCCTACAGTTTCCTCTCTGTCCCTAGCCAGAGCCCCACAGCCTATCAATTTGGTGAGGCAGCCGGTTCCTAGCTGGAATCCAGCTGTTGCTCCCCAAACAGTAGCAGATCTGCTGCTGTACTTCCCGGAGATGCGTTTTTCTCCGGGGAGTGCCAGGGAGTCGCCACCCCCCTCTTTTGTGTCAAGTCAGAGGTGGGTGGAGGGTAGGCCCTATACGCCATTCTTGGAGGTGCCATGTGGAGATCCGGTGCGCAGGGAGGATCAGCCGTGCACGCCCGATCAAGCCCCAACCACCGCACTTCCGGTCGCCATATTGGGACCTAATACGCAGTCTGATTGAATTACTGCAATGGCTGGGGCAGGTGCAGTCGCGGGTGGCTTAGGGGCCCTGGAACATCAGGTCCCTGCAGTCAGCAGTCTTCAGGTAAGTGGAGCCACAGGGGGAAGCGGGGTGTCCGGGGGGCCTTCCACTCAGGGGAGAGGGGCAAAAGTGAGCAAGGGGAATGTGGGCAATAAAGGCGAAAATAAGCCTAAATAGATTGTTAGGAAGGGTCAGGCTGCAATTAAAAGGCCATTAGGGCCTGTTTGAATGCCGGTACATGGGGGATCAGTTAGGAAACTGGGACATATGGATCTAATGACAAGTTTGAGAAAAAGACTTATATTTAGGCATTTGTCAATTTGTCAGGCTACAGGGTCTATGATGTTCAGGGGTACGGATGGGGAGTCCTCAGGGCAGATCATTTCTCCCTGTGTTGCTCCCACTTTTCCTTTTGTTCCACAGGTTGCCATTACTGCGGATAAAGCACTGGATGCTGGAGCGGATACTGGCAGTGCTTCACAAGGTGAACCGGCGGTGGGAGCGAAGGTTATAGATTGTGCATCTGGATCCATGCAGACCGGGGGGCTGCAGTCAGAGCTGTAGCAGGATCTGGAAGCGGTGGGCTTGCAATTTCACCACACATGAGGGTTGATGACTCATCTACTTCAGGGGACTCAGATAGCTCAACAGGGCTGAAGGATGAGGGGCATTGTAAATTGTTTAGAAAAATCAGGAAGTTGGTGGATAGGAAGGCTAGGAATGTAGAGGTACATAGTATAGCGGCTGGCGGCAAAGCGATAGAGGATCCTGGGGCAGTGGCAGTCCAAGATGGCGCTAGTAAAGGGAAGAAAGGTGGCATAGCTAGTACAGCAGATACTTATCCTTGCATAGTGTGATCTCTGCATTCACATTTAAAACTCAGGATTGCGAGAAAAATCAGGGAAGGGCACTACGTTAAGAATTTTTAATTATCTAGGGCTGCGTATCAGGTTAGGGAGATGGCAGAGGATGGTACAGGGGATAAGAAGGTTAAAAGACCAGAGACTTATCAGGAGTGGATGCGTTGCTTTAGAGTTCTTGCTTCTTGTTACATAAAGGCCAATCCTGATCAGGCAGTTAACATCTTCAAGTATATGGAGGTCATTGATGACATCCATGAAAGAGGTAAGGGTACTGCGTGGCGGCAATATGATGCCCAGTCTAGGAGAATGTTAGAAGCCAACACAGTTCTAACCTTTGGGATGAAGGAAATGGGCCTATGGTCCAACCTCGATCTCTTAGATAACACGGTTGCAGCGCCAGTGAAAACATTTAGTCCTGGGCAGCAGAACCGCCCCTTTCGTAAGAAAGGGGCAGGGAATGCTGGCAATTCCAGGAGAAGTTATGCGGCAGGGGAACACAATGCCTCTTTAGGCATGTGTGCATTTACTGCAGTGGTACCCACTCTGGGAATGACTGTAACAGGAAGAGAGACAGTTACACAGGCAAGCAGCAGTTCAGGCAGGGTACTGCAGGAAAGGGCTCACACACCAATGAAACTTGGGGCAATCTTCAGAGCACTTAGGGATTACCTGGATAGGGAGATGGCAGATTTTTTGCAGGCAGGTTTATCTTACAGTTTTAAAATCCCAGTTCGAAGGTTAGTTTGTCCCCATTTGCAGTTCGCAATTTAAAATCGGCGTCCCAATTTCCGGAAGCCTTGCAAGAAAAGATAGATAAGGAGGTCAGATTAGGTAGAATGGCGGGCCCCTTTTTGTCCCATCCGCTTCAGATTTTATTTGTGTCCTCATTGAGCATTGTGCCCAAGAAGGAACCGGGGAAGTTCAGACTCATTCAGCATCTGTCACATCCGAAAGGGAATTCAGTGAACAATGCGCTTGATGAGGCTGACACGTCAGTGGTCTATCAAACGTTTGAGTCAGCATTGGCTATTGTGCAGAGTTTAGGGGTGGAGGCAGAGATGGCTAAAGTAGACATCGAATCGGCGTTCCGTCTTTTACCTATACATCCAGATAGTTTTCTTTTGATGGGTTGCAGGGCAGGGGGTCGGTACTATGTGGACCGCTGCCTGCCAATGGGATGTACCATTTCTTGAGCATATTTCAAATGTTTAAGTTCATTTCTCCATTGGGCAGTGATGCGCAGGTCTGGCCTCGGTCAGGTGGCACACTATCTGGATGACTTTCTGTTTTTAGGGACTGCAGGGTCTGGCGAATGTGCATACCTCTTAGGGACGATGCAATCTTTGATGACAGAGTTTGGGGCTCCTTTAGCTAGTGAGAAAACTGAGAGTCCAGCTACATGTCTTGTTTTCCTTGGGATCGAGGTGGATCCAGTGGCTAAGGAGTGTAGACTTCCGCTGGAAAAAATTCAGGCTCCACTGTGTCCATCTCGGTTTTCCTGGACACGGGTCATACTACCTTAAGAAAGTTTCAATCATTGTTGTGTACGCTAAATTTCACGACTAGAGTCATGCCTATGGGTAAGATATTTAACAGAAGGATGGAGGCCGCCACAAGGGGTTTAACCAACCCCGGGTATGTATCATGCTATCTAAGGCTATCATTACTGATTTGCGGGTATGGTTGCGCTTTCTGAAAGACTTCAATGGGGTTAGGATCTGGAGGGCTTCTCTGGTTTCCAGTAGGGAGTTACACCTGTACACGGATGCAGCGGGTAGCGCAGGTTTTGGGGCGTATTTTGATGGCCTGTGGTGCGCTTCACCTTGGCCGCAGGATTGGAGCAGCATAGGTTTAGTCAGGAATTTTACCCTCTTGGAGTTATTCTCTATCTTGGTCTCTGTTGAGCTATGGTGGGAGAATTTACAGAATAGGGCGGTAGTTTTTTGGTGCGACAATCAAAGCGTGGTTTACGCCATTAACAGGCTTTCCGTTAGTTCTCCACCTATAGTGAATGTTCTGAGGCAGTTAGTGCTTAGATGCTTGAGGCATAACATTGTGTTTAGTGCTAGACATGTCCCAGAGGTTCATAATGCGATCACTGATGCTCTATCATGGTTTAAGTGGGCTAAGTTTAGGGAATTAGCACTGAAAGCAGAGGTTCAGGATAACTGGTGTCCAACATATCTCTGGCAGGTGGTGAGTTCTGGGGAGCTGTGCTAAGGCTGTTGAAGGGTTTGCTAGCACCTAGGACTTGGCAGGGTGTGGCTTGGCGTGAGTGGGGTAACTTTTTAAAGTTCTTTGATACCACATGGAGGACACCTTCTGTACAGTTGTTCATTAGCTGGTTGGATTCCCTAGAAATGGCAGGTTTATCTCCTGGCGCTATAGGGGGTAAGGCAGCGGCAATGGCATTTTTCTCTAAACTGTATGGGGTAGAGGATGTCACTAAGATTTTTTTGACTAGGGCGGCCTTGAAGGGAATGCGTAGGTTAGGGGATAAGAGTAAGGATGTGAGGGAGCCAATTACTAGGCTTCGGCTAGCGCAGTTGATAGGACAGCTAGGGGTGATATGTGACTCCAGTTTTGAAGTATTGTTATTCTCACTGGAATTTTCTTTGGCGTACTTTGCCGCCCTTAGAATTAGCTAATTGGTAGCGCAATCCAAAACTTCTCCTGGAACAGGTTTATTGAAGGACCATGTTAGATCAGGCAGTTCTAGTGTTTGTGGCTAGATCTAAAACAGATCAGGCAGGCAAGGGTAGATGGCTCAATTTGATATCGCAGGTAGAGCCATCGATATGTCCACTTTTGCTTTGCGAGAAATTTATGAAAATCAGGCCTGGGATAGATGGGTTGTTTTTGGTGCATGAGGATGGGTCCTTTTTATACCAGTTTCAATTTAGATCTGTGTTGCAGAGGGTAGTTTGTAGTTTGGGATGGGATCCAGCGGTCATGGCTCCTCATTCTTTTTGCATCGGGTCAGCCACCGATGCGGCCATGTTGGGGTGTTCGGAGGGGGAGATCAAGGCTATGGGGCGTTGGTCTTCAGGGCTGTATAAGAAATATATAAGGCCCCTGAAGCAGTTTTAGGTATAGAGGGCGTGCTATTTATTTCGTTCAATCGTTTAGTGGCTTTGTGGTTTAATCCTAACCTAAGTTACAAATACACCTTATAGTTTGGTATCCAATATACAGCGTAAGGATTTACGTGGAGAAAATGGAGAAATCTTACTCCATTTTCACCTTGCCACAAAATGCAGGCGTAGTAAGCCTTACGCTGAGTATTGGAGCCCCGTAACTCCCTAAACTGCCTGCAAAATAAAACCTAACACCTAACGCATTCGCAATGTCTATCTACCTGTCAACCGCAATCCCCCGCCGCAATCCCTAATAAAGTGCTTAACCCCTAAACCGCCGCTCCCGGACCCCGCCGCCACCTACATTAAATGTCTAACCCCCTAATGTGATCCCCCTACACCGCCGCCACCTACAATAAAATTATTAACCCCTAATGTAATCCCCCTACACCGCCGCCACCTACATTAAATGTCTAACCCCCTAATGTGATCCCCCTACACTGCCGCCACCTACATTAAAATTATTAACCCCTAATGTAATCCCCCTACACCGCCGCCACCTACATTAAAATGATTAACCCCTAATCTAATCCCCCTACACCGCCGCCACCTATAATAAATGTATTACCCCCTAAAATACTAAAGTGTACCTACACTGCATTGCCCCAAAGTAATCAGCTCTATTACCAGCCCTTAAAAGAGCCATTTGCGGGGCATTGCCCCAAAGTAATCAGCTCTTTTACCTGTAATCTGACCCCCCCTACACCGCCGCCACCTATATTAAATATATTAACCCCTAATCTAATCCCCCTACACCGCCGCCACCTATATTAAATATATTAACCCCTAATCTAATCCCCCTACACTGCCGCCACCTATATTAAATATATTAACCCCTAATCTGACCCCCCTACACCACCGCCACCTATATTTACTATATTAGCCCTAATTATATTAGGGTTAATATAGTTATTATATTATATATATTATTAATATAGTTAATAATTAATATAGTTATTATATTATATATATTAACTATATTAACCCTATCTAACCCTAACACCCCTAACTTAATTATTATTGCAATAAATCTAAATAATATTAATATTATTAACTAAAATATTCCTATTTAAAACTAAATACTTACATATAAAATAAACCCTAAGATAGCTACAATATAATTAATAATTACATTTTAGCAATTTTAAGGTTTATATTTATTTTACAGGTAACTTGGTATTTATTTTAACTAGGTACAATAGCTATTAAATAGTTAATAACTATTTAATAGCTACCTAGTTAAAATAATTACCAATTTACCTGTAAAATAAATCCTAACCTAAGTTACAAATACACCTACACTATCAATAAATTAATTAAATAAACTACAATTATCTAAACTAAAATATAATTAAATACACTAAACTAAATTAAAAAAACAAAACACTAAATTACAAACAATAAAAAAAGATTACAAGAATTTTAAGCTAATTACACCTAATCTAAGCCCCCTAATAAAATAACAAAGCCCCCCAAAATAAAAAAAATGTCCCTACCCTAAACTAAATTACAAAAAGTAATCAGCTCTATTACCAGACCTTAAAAGGGCCTTTTGTGGGGCATTGCCCCAAAGCAATTAGCTCTTTTACCTGTAGAACATATCAGATGTGGTCATAATACATGAATAACTAGAGGAACAAAGTGGACTGGTGGATAATAGATCAGACAGTCATAAATGCAAACAGACAATTTTTACAAATTTAACAAAGTTAGAGGGTCTTAGATTTTAAACATGTTTTTTTTAAAAAAAACAGATAATCTTTGCTAAATACGGCAACTCAATATATTAAATATCTGTAATAATGACACATTATAATTGCCCAAGAAAAACTTTAGCAGCATCATTTGAAAAAAAAGGCATCATACTACAATGTTCAATAGAAAACATCAATACCTATTCGCTAGCAAATGTATTTAAAATACATATGTGTAATACCCTTAGAAAACAAATGAAGCAACCCTTAAAGGTACACACAATCATACTAAAAAATAAACATAAGAAGCTTGCCCTAAGGATATAAGTCATCATCTTTAAATGTTCAATACTATAGATTAAAACAACAGTGCCTGTTAAACTATATTTGCTCCTTCCCTTACCAGCTATAATTATATGGGACACCATACAGATGGAAATGAGTTTTGTGTGTCCAGAGAAACTTGCTATGTTTGTTTAATGCCCAGACTTTATATTATAAGACATACCCCATATACATGGCTAATGACTTCATCTTTCTAAGTAGCCCTCTCTAGAATGCATATATGTGTTGGCTTAGCTAGAGTTTTGAAATCTCTGACTGAAATGTTTGAAATGTTACACACGTTTGTATTGTTGTACCTTTTTTGATATATTGTTTACATATTATCCTTCATTGCCTCTTTACTGATGGAGTTCTTTCTCTCTCTATTTGCATCTTCCCTCCTATACTTCTGCACAAGGGGTGGATTGGGGTCCCGGCTTCGGCACCCCCCCTCCTCTCTTTATCTGGCTCTAATCTTTCCTCCCCCTCTCATTAGGTGTAGTCTCATTAGGACTTTTGAGGACCTTTAGCCCCGAAGTTACTGATATAGTTACTATAGCCACCACCTTGTATACTATTCTCCTTACCTCTCTCCCTTTATATTTCTTCTTATTTTTTTTTATTTTTTTTTTCCTTTTATTTCTCTTTTTCCCTTCTTGTCTTGGTCTGCCCCTTTCTATTTGCGCCACACTAACTGTAATCTAAAAGTCCATTATCTAAGCAACTCTAGTCCCCCACTACCCCCTCCCTTACTCCCCTTTACCCCCCAATACACGAGCAGATTTTGCCCGCTGCATCCCCCTCCCCTAGCCCACAGAGTGGGCGTTTTCAGATTTAAGATTGATAATTATTATACTCTCATAGTTCACTACGTTAGGACTTGGAGGAATTTAGACTCATACCCACAATGTCACGACTGCAGCTCATAACTCTTAACACTCAAGGACTTAACTCCCCGACTAAACGTAGCCTACTACTTAACATGCTCCAACGCAACAAAATTGATGTGGCCTTCATTCAGGAGACACATTGGTTAGCTAACTCCAGTATCACATACACTTACAGAAAATTCCCCATAGTAGTTACAGCTTCTTTTCATTCTAAGTCAAGAGGGGTGGCAATATTAGTCAGCTCCTCAACCTCATATAAGCCCATTTATATAGAACAGGACCCGCAGGCACGTTTTATAATTTTAATTTGCAAACTTAACTCTAAATCATTTACCTTGGTAAATGTCTATGCGCCCAATTCGGGTCAAATTAGATTCCTTAGACATCTACTGGAGTCAGTGTCGGCCGTGACCCAGGGAGAATTGGTTTGGGGAGGGGACTTCAACCTCATTTGGGACTCACTGATAGACAGATCAGGTCCGCCAATTTCCACATCTGAGAGGGCATTACACCCCTTGTCAGCAGCCTCCCAAGGCTTATTTAAACAATACGACTTGTATGATGTGTGGAGAGCGGTCCATCCGAATGGACGAGAATTCACTTTCTACTCAGCCCCCCATAAATCTCATTCTCGGATTGATTTCTTTTTTTTACGTTCTCGCCTTTTAGACATTGTCTCTGACGCTACAATCTCAGCGGTCTCGTGGTCAGACCACGATTCTTTGACAATGACCCTAGGTGAACGTTCTCCCCATTCAGCAGTCATTATGTGGTGCCTTAAAGATTTTCTTGTCACTACCCTATGATTAGAGAGGAAACTCTAGCAGTAATTGCTGACTTCTTGATTAAAAATCGTACTCCTCTACTTTCAGAAGAAGTAGTTTGGGCCACCCTAAAGGCATACCTTAGAGGATTCTATATAGAAAAGGCCTCCCAAATTAGGAAGGCACAGGGAGCTTCGCTTGCGTCTCTTAACTGCCAACTCAGAACACTGAAACTCGAACTCTCTATTGCTTACTCTGCTCCAACAAACTCTCAAATTTCAGACATCGCCAAACAGATAAAGACCTGGGAAGTTAATAAAACTAAGTCCGCTTTAGAAAGACTCAAGCAAGTCTACTATCATAATAGTAATAAAGCTTCTGCGCTATTAGCTAGGAAACTAAGAAATAGGATGGCCCAAGCCAAAATAACTTCCATCAATTCTAGTAACGGATTTGTTACGTCCCCATCTGCAATAGGCGAAGCTTTCAAAGACTTCTATCATCAACTTTATAATTTGAGATCTTCTGACCATACTGTAACACTTAATGCAGACAGCATTCGTAGTTATTTACAAACCCTAAACCTTCCCCAATTGGATCAATCAAATACGGCAGATTTGACATTCCCAATTACTCTCAAGGAAGTATCTTTAGGCATCAGAGACCTCAAAGTAGCGAAATCTCCAGGCCCTGATGGCTTTACGAGCCAATTCTATAAATCCTATGCACCCCAGGTCTCCCCCGTTCTCTGCAGAGTCTTCAATGAAGTACAGAACAAAGGTAGTTTCCGGAATGAATTCCTCGAAGCCTCAATCACCACCATTCTAAAGCCGGGTAAGGACCCGCGGGAATGTGGGAGCTACCACCCGATTTCTTTACTCAATATAGATACCAAAATATATGCTAAGATCTTAGCAAATCGCCTTGCTCGAATTATCTCCACTCTGGTTCACCCAGACCAAATGGGATTCATACCCCAAAGAGAAGCCCCGGACGCAACACGGCGTGTTCTAGATATTTTGATTGAAAGTGCAAGAGGAGATACACCCACGTTAGCCCTGTCATTGGACGCTGAGAAAGCCTTTGACAGGGTGAGGTGGGAGTATTTATGGGAAACTCTACGCGTGTTTGGAATCCCAGAGAAATTTATTATATCGGTCCAAGCCCTCTACTCCTGTCCGACCGCCAGAGTTAAGGGAATAGGATTTCAATCCAATAGTTTTGACATATCGAACGGGACGAGACAGGGATGCCCTCTCTCCCCGCTCCTGTTCGCTCTCTCTATCGAGCCACTTGCTCAGGCTATTAGGGCAGACCCAGATATTTCTGACTTCCCGATGTGGTCACTTCAGCATACCATCTCATTATATGCAGATGATGTAACGCTATTGCTTACAGATCTCTCTAGGTCGCTCCCAGCTGTGTTCAAAATTATCTCCAAGTTCAAAACCCTTAGCTATTACAAGCTTAACTTATCTAAAACTGAGGCTCTACATATGAACATTTCAGCATGAGACCTATTCTCTTTGCAGAGTAAATATAAATTTCCATGGTCTCCCTGCTCTCTTAAGCTACTTGGTATCCACCTCTGCCCTAGCGTGACCTCAGTCATTTCTAAAAACTTTACAGAGAGACTCCCTGAATGGAAAAAACTATTGGACTCCTGGGACTATCGAGAAATTTCCTGGTCAGGTAGGATCACGGCCATTAAAATGTCTTTTATACCTAAGATTACCTACCTGTTTCGTACAATCCCAATTAATGTACCTAAGCCAATTCTCAACAAACTTCAGAGCCTTATCACCTGTTACGTCTGGAAGGGCAAGAAACCCAGAACCTCAAGACAAACCCTACAGAGACCTTGTGACAGAGGCGGACTTGGTATGCCAAATGTTATTCTTTACTACCAAGCAGCTCGGCTAACACACCTTATGGATTGGGGTCATTGAGAGAGTCTAGCTTCCTGGAGGGGGGCTGAACAGTCCCTCCTCCCCCAGGCTTATGTTTATTTGATCTGCCCTGGGTTCCGTCCCATTATTGGAAAAACCTCCACACTACACATCCGGTGATTTTAGACACCCTGCGTTTTTGGGAGCAGGTGAGACACTTAAATTTGATTGCCCCCCACCCCTCCCCGAGACAAACTATTGTTAGTGTCCTCTTTTGCCTCGCTGATTCGCACATCTCAAGTTGGAAAACTTTTCATGTGGATTATATCACAGACCTATATGATCAGACTAGCGGTATTTCCCATTTAGCGATTTGCAATAAACTACGGATCCCGACTTCTTTGAAATTCAAGACCTTCCATCTATGCTCCATTGTAAGATCATGGGGATTCCCTAGAAAGAATCCCAGACCAGTTACAGTTTGGGAGCAGAGATGGTCACAACCTCACAAAATTAAGGTAACTTTGTCGTTCCATTATGAGATACTACTTGCTCCTTCCTCGCAGCATAAAGTTTCACAATACATCGCCTGGGAGACAGAGCTAAATTTCACGTCCGACGCTGACTCCTGGTATAGAGAACTCAAGTCTACTAAAAAAATGTTACATTGTACAACCCTCTGGGAACTACATTACAAGATCATGGTACGTTGGCATTTAGTACCGGTCACTCTTCATAAGAAATATGACTCTCACTCCCCCGCTTGCTGGAGGGGATGTGGACAACTGGGAACTCAGGTGCACATTTGGTGGTTCTGTCCCAAGGTTACTCCAGTTTGGCTCCAGATATCTGACCTTTTACATTCCTTAGGTATCACCCCTAAGCTAAGCCCACAAACCTGCCTGCTTCATTTGGACTTCCCAACCCTTACCCCGGCACGTAAAGCCCTAACCATTTACATACTAATGTCCACTAAATTAGAAATTGCGAAAGCATGGAAGCAACTCACCCCTCCCACCATTTCACAGATCTTAGCCACTGTCAACTTTCTTTTAAAAATGGAAGCACATTCTCATTCAGCCCTAGATAAACTTGACTTCTATTATGAGATCTGGTCACCCTGGTGGGAAAAAATCCCCAGCTGAAAAGATATAGAGTCATATGAACCTCAGTCGTATCCCCCTTTTCCTTACCGTAGTAGTTCTCTTCCTATTCCCTATCTCCTCTTCTGGTTCCTCCGTTTCCTTACCCTTTACCTATCTTTGGCTAACCTATGAGAGTTAACTTACTTATTTATGTATGCATTTACATATGTTCTATTAATCTGGAAAATGAGAAAAGTTTGAATTGTTTTGCAACACTCCAGCTCCACTTGTATAGAGATTTCTGAGACTATTCTGGCTGTAATAACTACCTATTTTGTATTACTGATGTTGTTGCATACTTTTGATATTTTTGTTACCTGCGAAATTTCTCAAATAAAAAATATATAATATATATATAAAAAACAACAGTGCCTATGTTACTGACTATCGTTCTAATGGAGTATATCAGACTTAGTCCATGAATATTAATTTATCCTGTTGAAATGTACTGAGCTGGAAGCTGAGGTGTAGATACCTATTATAACATCACTTAAAGATATATACCAAAATGTTATAATACTAGGGGTTAACGCAACAATACCTGTTATAGTGATATCTAGTAGTAAATTTATGCTCAAATACAAATAGGGTTTATTCAATTAAGTTTATGTAGCAAAATATCAGTTAGTGAACAGGTATTGTTGCGTTAACCCCTAGTATTATAAAATTTTGGTATATATCTTTAAGTGATGTTATAATAGGTATCTACACCTCAGCTTCCAGCTCAGTACATTTCAACAGGATAAATTAATATTCATGGACTAAGTCTGATATACTCCATTAGAACGATAGTCAGTAACATAGGCACTGTTGTTTTAATCTATAGTATTGAACATTTAAACATGATGACTTATACCCTTAGGGCAAGCTTCTTATGTTTATTTTTTAGTATGATTGTGTGTACCTTTAAGGGTTGCTTCATTTGTTTTCTAAGGGTATTACACATATGTATTTTAAATACATTTGCTAGTGAATAGGTATTGATGTTTTCTATTGAACATTGTAGTATGATGCCTTTCTTTTCCAAATGATGCTGCTAAAGTTTTTCTTGGGCAATTATAATGTGTCATTATTACAGATATTTAATATATTGAGTTGCCGTATTTAGCAAAGATTATCTGTTTTTTTAAAAAAAAACATGTTTAAAATCTAAGACCCTCTAACTTTGTTAAATTTGTTAAAATTGTCTGTTTGCATTTATGACTGTCTGATCTATTATCCACCAGTCCACTTTGTTCCTCTAGTTATTCATGTATTAT
Source organism: Bombina bombina (assembly GCF_027579735.1). NCBI lineage: Eukaryota > Metazoa > Chordata > Amphibia > Anura > Bombinatoridae > Bombina > Bombina bombina. Next base: position 220,733,446 of record NC_069504.1, on the reverse strand, counting down.
GACCACATCTGATATGTTGTGCATTTAGCTAATTGTTGTTTTTAGCCAATCATGCTGATTCTTTCCCTTTATAGGTCAAATCAGCTGTTTTAAGTCATGTCTATGATTACGGTCTTACGACCGAAACCGGTCAGACTTTCCTCTGGCTATGTGCCTATATTCTGCTTTTCCTATCTACATATTTTTAATGCACTGAATAAAGTCTACAGTTTTTTAACAAGTGGAGTTGGACGTTTGGATTCTCCTTTTTTCCTCTTTTTTTGTAATATAATAACTATATTAACTATTTTAACCCTCATATAATAAGGGTTAATATAGTTAATATAGATGGCGGCGGTGTAGGGGGGTCAGATTAGGGGTTAATATATTTAATATAGGTGGCGGTGGTGTAGGGGGATTAGATTAGGGGTTAATATATTTAATATAGGTGGCAGCGGTGTAGGGGAGTCAGATTACAGGTAAAAGAGCTGATTAACTTGGGGCAATGCCCCGCAAAAGGCCCTTTTAAGGGCTGGTAATAGAGCTGATTACTTTGGGACAATGCAGTGTAGGGACACTTTAGTATTTTAGGGGGTAATAAATTTAATATAGGTGGCGGCGGTGTAGGGGGATTAGATTAGGGATTAATACATTTAATATAGGTGGCAGCGGTGTAGGGGGATTAGATTAGGGGTTAATACATTTAATATAGGTGGCGGCGGTGTAGGGGGATTAGATTAGGGGTTAATAATTTTAATATAGGTGGCGGCGGTGTAAGGGGGTCAGATTAGGGGGTAGTACATATAATGTAGGTGGCGGCGGGGTAGGGGGCTCACATTAGGGGGTAATATAGTTAAAATAAATGGCGGCGGTGTAGGGGGATCATATTAGGGGGTAATATAGTTAATGTAGCTGGCGGCGGGGTCCGGGAGCGGCGGTTTAGGGGTTAATATATTTATTGTTAGGAGTGAGAGGGGGGATTGCGGATAGAGGGGTATACGTGTTAGACGGGGGATAGGCGTGTTAGACAGTTACGGGAGATTTAATATTTAGTCAGTTTTTTTAGGCGGTGGCAGTTTCTAAAGTGCCGTAAGTCACTGGCGACTCCGGAAATTTGTACTTACACAGATTTCTGGACATCGCTAGTTTGTCCGATTTACGGCACTTTAGCAACTGCCGGCGCCATATATGAGATAGCTCGCTGTGCGAGCTGAAACTACGGGTGGCACAGGTTTCCATGCTTGCACCGAAACCTGCGCCGTATATCGGATCGCGCCCTTGGTTTTTACAGTTGGAGTTTAGGTTTGTGGTCTCATTTGCTGAGCCAGTTAATTATGAATAATGAATATTTATTGAAATATTGTTTTATTATTTTCCTTAAACATTTTAAGGATAACATTTTAAGTGCAATGTCCTTTTTTAATATGAGGATGAAGAATATAAAAACAATTTCTCTGATTTACAGATCTCTGATTTACAGATCTGATTTACAATTTTCACAATATTAGCAATTAATAAGACAGTAAGCAGTTTAAGATTGTAGTTTAAAATGTTTATGTATAGTAAAAAATGTGTAGTAAAAAACTCTTTGCAATATACTTTATTTTGTCCCCTTTCCCTGTAATTTAAAAGGTCAGTAAACCCACCTTGTAATTTCTGTTGTGTAGCTACAGAATAACATATTAGCCAGTCTAAACAAGGAAGCTAAGCTCAGGAGCGTGCATGTGTAATCAGCACTATATGGCAGCAGTTTTGTAAGAATGTTATACAAAAGCAAGAACACTAGATGGCAGCACTATTTTCTGCCATGTAGCATTTCAAACGTGCGCACTACTTACATATTTCTTAAGCAAAGAATAACATGAGAACAAAACAAATATAAGTAAATTGGAAAATGTTTAAAATTGTATGCTCTGTCTGGATTTTGGGCTTCATGTCACTTTATTGGGACATTAAACCCAATTTTTTTATTTTGTGATTCAGATAGAGCATGACATTTTAAGCAACTTTCTAATTTACTCCTATTATCAATTTTTCTTCATTCTCTTGCAATCTTTATTTTAAAAGCAGGAATGTAAATCTTAGCAGCCAGCCCATTTTTGGTTCAGCACCATGGATAGCGCTTACTTATTGGAGGCTTACATTTACCCACCAATAAACAAGCATAACCCAGGTTCTCAACCAAAAATGGGCTGGCTCCTATGCATCACATTCCTGCTTTTTAAATAAAGATCGCTAGAGAACGAAAAATTGATAATAGGAGTACATTAGAAAGTTGCTTAACATTGCATGCTCTATCTGAATCATGTAAGAAAAAAATTGGGTTGGGTTGAGTGTCCCTTAAATATCAATTTAACTGAAGGTTAAACTAAATTGTATTTGATTTAGTTTAAAATAAATCTTTGGAAAAAAACAGTCACGTGCAGATCTTGTTGAAAATACATTTCACCATGTCTAAAATATTCTTTTCTATTTTCAGGCATAGTGATATCCTCAATATTGTAGCTTTTATGGCTTAATGGTAATTTTATGAAAGTCTCATAGGCAGCATGTTCATTTTAAAATGTGCTTTAATGCAGTGCTTCTCAATTCCAGTCCTAAAGGAACCTTAATAGGCCAGATTTAAATTATTTCCCTGATAGATTACAGTTACAGTTGCGCTACTGAACAGCCCAAGAAAGAACCTGACCTATTAGGATTCCTTGAGGTCTGGAATTGAGAAACAACCTTTTGCATATATTATAACATAGAAGGATAAATAAGAGTCTGTAGGCTGAAGAAAAAGGCACAAAAGACATAGGGAGCTTTTTAAGCATGTCTTGGATTAATATGCTGCATGAAAACTTGAAAATGTAAATGACCTTAAACATTATTTTAGATGCATTTTATTTTCTTCTTCTATATAATTCCTTCTTCAGTAGTAAGTCAGTATGAGGAAATGTTTTTTTTCATAGGTAATGTGCACAGATAGAGAGCTGCATTCAAATATTTGAAGCATTCTAAGAATGTGTTCTTAAAATTGTAGATGAAGTTGTATAGTAGATTATTTAGAGTTTGTTATTTGTATCCGGAATATGTAAAACATGATACAAAAAAACAGATGCAGAAATATATGACAATGTATGAATATCAATTTCTGGATATATTACTGAGTGACAAGGTGCAATACCATGTGTACTGCAGTGTTGGTACAAGATATATATAGGTTTCAGCTCCTTCAGTACAGTAATATGAAACTTCAGCATTCTGCTCACCCAGTACACTACATTCTGCCAGAGTTTAAGTTCCCTCTCAAATGCAAAACAAGCAGGGGAATTCCTGGAATCAGCTGTCTCTGAAAGAAAATGTAAAACTTAAAGGGACAGGCTACTTCCAAAATATTATTGTTTAATAAGAAAGATAAAGCCTTTATTACCAATTTCCCAGCTTTGCATAACGAATATTGTTATATTAACTTACTTTATAACATCTAAAACTCAGAATCTCTGGCTGTTTTTAAGCCCCTGCAGACTGCCTTTATCTCAGTCCATTTTATAAGCTTTTCACAGCAAGATAGAGCTAGCTAATGTGTACCATATTGTGTGCTCAGTCCTGTGGAGTTACAAATGAGACTGCACTGATTGGCTAAAATGCATGTTTTCCTGGGCACTTATGAGTTACTCATGCTGCAGGGTGTGCAGGGAGGAACATGTATTGTGTTTCTGGACAGCACTATTTATATTCCACCCTGCAGCATGTGTAACTTATAAGTGTTCTGTATTTTAAGGGACAGGTGGCAACCCTAAGTGATCACTTGGCTATTAAAACCTATTTAGGGAATTTATTTTAAAGAGGGCTTCTGGGCTTTAGGGGTCTTATGGGGCTGTATGCCTTTTTGATGACCTAGAGAGCCCCTTGTTAGACAATGTGTGTTTGTTTTTTATACACAATGTTTGAAAGAGCAGACAGTGGGGCTTGAGGGTTTCTAGAGTATAAGGGAGCTGATATTGATGAGATTCAATACATACCGCCCATCCAGCGCCCTTAAAGGGACACAAAGCCCACATTTTTTTCTTTCATGGGTTAGAAAGAGCATGCAATTTTAAACAACTTTCCAATTTACTTCTATTATCTAATTTGCCTCATACTCTTGATATCCTTTGTTGAAAAGCATATCTCAATAGGCTCAGTAGCTGCTGATTGGTGGATGCACATAGATGCCTCATGTGATTGGCTCACCCATGTGCATTGCTATTTTTTCAACAAAGGATATCTGAAGAATGAAGCAAATTAAATAATAGAAGTAAATTGGAATGTTGTTCAAAGTTCTATTCTCTATCTGAATCATGAAAGACAATTTTTGGATTTCATGTCCCTTTCAGCTCTCAGTGGCACTTCTGGGTTACTGGTGTTAAGAACTTAAACTTTGGCATTAACTGTTTTCTCCTTTGAATCCACCTATTTTTAATAGGTTTTTTTAGATAAAAATGTTACCCACTACTTGTACTGTGTTGCAGCCCAGCAGTCAGGGGTACTAACTGTAAGTCGCTTTGTAAGTTCTGGTCATATTAACAGCAAATTGCTCCATGTCCAGAGCTCTCCAGACTCCTGATAAATACTGCAGCAATATTACATTTCATAGGTGACATTGCACATAGTAGAATACAATTAGTCCATGAATGACAATGGTTCAGTGGATTCAGAAGTAAATTCTCGTTGTAAATTAACCACACTGCGTATGTATTTGTCCTTAAAGGGACACTGAACCCAAATGTTTTTCTTTCGTGATTCAGATAGAGCATGGAATTTTAAGCAACTTTCTCATTTACTCCTATTATCAAATTGTCTTCGTTCTCTTGCTATCTTTATTTGAAAAAGAAGGCATCAAAGCTTTTTTTTGGTTTAGGACTCTGGACAGCACTTTTTTATTGGTGGATGAATTTATCCACCAATCAGCAAGAACAACCCAGGTTGTTCACCAAAAATGGGCCGGCATCTAAACTTACATTCTTGCATTTTCAAATAAAGATACTAATTTTAATTTAGAGAGCAATAAAAGCAGAAACTACCTTGCTTTTTCATATTTAAATAAGAATTTAACTCTGGCATTACCATTAGTTTTGGTATATATTTACCTATTTTTAACAAAAAATACATATAATAATTATAAATGTCATTCCAAATTTTACTGCAATGTATTGCTTCACAGTGTTTCATGGTTGAACAGTTAAAGGGATAGGAAGCTCAACGTTTTTCTTTCAGGATTCAAACACACTATATGGCCAAACGTATGTGGACCCCTGACCATTGCACATGTAAAGGCTTGTTGGACATAACATTCCAAAACCCTGGGCATTGATAGGAATTGCCCCCCTTTGCAACTATAAAAGTCTCCACTGTTCTGGGAAGGTTTTCCACAAGCTTTTGGAGTTTGTAGGAATTTATACCCATTAAAGCCAAAATCACTTTTGTGTCAGGCACCGATGTTGGGCAAAAAAGTCTGGCTCACAACTTTCATTCCAGTTCATCTCAATGATGTTCACTGTGGTTGTGGTCAGGGCTCTGTGCAGGCCACTCAATTTCCTCCACATCAAACCGTGTATTCATGGCCTTGTTTTGTGCACAGAGGCACAGTCATGCAGGAGCAGGAAAGGTCCTTCCCAAAACTGTTGTCATAAAGTTGGAAGCACACAGTTGTCTAAAATATCTTTGTATCCTGTAGCATTAAGATAACTCTTCACTTAAACTGAGGGGCCTAGTCCAAACCCTGAAAAACAGCATCCAAACGTTCCAGTAGGTACTATGCATTCTCCAGCCATCTGCCACACCCAGATTATTCAATCAGATTGCCAGACAGTGAAGGGTGATTCATCACTCTGCATGCTTGTGTACAGCTCTTTAGCTAAGCCCCTTTCCTGAAGCTCCTGACACACATTTTTTGTGCTGATTTTGATTCCAAAGGCTTCAGCACTCAGCAACCCCGCTTCATGAGTTAGCATGGTCTACATTTTTGTGGCTGAACTGTTGTTGCTCCTAGAGGCATCCATTTCACAACAAGAGAACTTACAGTTGATCGAGGCAGATCTAGTAGGGCATAAATTTAGCAAAATGACTTGTGGCAAAGGTAGCAGCCTTTGACAGTGCCACGTTTAAAGGTACTGAGCTTTTCAGTAAGACCCATTGTACTGATTATCTATGGAGATATCATGGCAATGTGCTGGATTTTATGCACTTGTGCCAAATGGGTGTAGCTGAAACACCTAATTAGTAGGGGTGTCCTTATACGTTTGGTCATAAATTATAAAGCATACAATTTTAAACTTGACTTAATTCTCTTGGTATTCTTTATTGAAGGAGCACCAATGCACTACTCAGAGCTACTTGAACTCATCAGGTGAGTTTATGACAAGAGGCATATATGTGCAACCACCAATCAACAAATAGTTCCCTGCTCCTGAGCCTACCTATGTATGCTTTTCAACAAAGGATATCAAGAGAACAAAGCAAATTAGATAATAGAAGAAAAGGGAAAGTTATTTAAAATTGCATGCTCTTCAAGGTTTAATATTGACTTTGCTATTCCTTTAAGGTTACTCAAACTTAGTACTTTATGTATATAAGCCATGCACATAAACACTTAGGCTACATGGGCTGTAACTCTTTTGCAAGTTTTGGTAATTTCCTGTATGAGTAATAACACATGATTTATGTGTGATTTAGTATAGCAGTGACTAATTATATATCTAAAGCTATCTAGACCTTAGATAAGTAATATAGAAGTTTTGTATTTCATTAAAGGGACACAAAACTCAATTTTTCTCTATCATGATTTAAATAGAGCATGCAATTTTAAGCAACTTTCTAATTTACTCCTATTATATTTTTTTCTTTGTTTTCTTCCTACCTTTATTTGAAAAAGCAGGGATGTAAGCATAGGAGCCTGCTCATTTTATAACCAAAAATGGGCCTGCTTCTATACTTACATTCCTGCTTTTACAAACAAACGGCTAGATTTAGAGTTTTGTCGGTAAGGACCCGCGTAGCTAACGCCGGCTTTTTTCTGGCCGCACCATAAAAATAACTCTGGTATTGAGAGTCCACATAAAGGTTGCGTTAGGCTCCAAAAAAGGAGCGTAGAGCATATTTAACGCAGCTTCAACTCTCGATACCAGAGTTGCTTACGGACGCGGCCAGCCTCAAAAACGTGCTCGTGCACGATTCCCCCATAGGAAACAATGGGGCTGTTTGAGCTGAAAAAAAACCTAACACCTGCAAAAGAGCCGCGTTCAGCTCCTAACGCAGCCCCATTGTTTGCTATGCGGAAACACTTCCTACGTCTGCACCTAACACTCTAACAAGTACCCCGAGTCTAAACACCCCTAACCTTACACTTATTAACCCCTAATCTGCCGCCCCCGCTATCGCTGACCCCTGCATATTATTATTAACCCCTAATCTGCCGCTCCGTAAACCGCCGCTACTTACATTATCCCTATGTACCCCTAATCTGCTGCCCTAACATCGCCGACCCCTATATTATATTTATTAACCCCTAATCTGCCCCCCACAACGTCGCCTACACCTGCCTACACTTATTAACCCCTAATCTGCCGACCGGACCTGAGCGCTACTATAATAAAGTTATTAACCCCTAATCCGCCTCACTAATCCTATAATAAATAGTATTAACCCCTAATCTGCCCTCCCTAACATCGCCGACACCTAACTTCAATTATTAACCCCTAATCTGCCGACTGGAGCTCACCGCTATTCTAATAAATGTATTAACCCCTAAAGCTAAGTCTAACCCTAACACTAACACCCCCCTAAATTAAATATAATTTACATCTAACGAAATTAATTATCTCTTATTAAATAAATTATTCCTATTTAAAGCTAAATACTTACCTGTAAAATAAATCCTAATATAGCTACACTATAAATTATAATTATATTATAGCTATTTTAGGATTAATATTTATTTTACAGGTAACTTTGTAATTATTTTAACCAGGTACAATAGCTATTAAATAGTTAATAACTATTTAATAGTTACCTAGTTAAAATAATAACAAAATTACCTGTAAAATAAATCCTAACCTAAGTTACAATTAAACCTAACACTACACTATCATTAAATTAATTAAATAAAATATCTACAATTATCTACAATTAAACCTAACACTACACTATCAATACATTAATTAAATACAATATCTACAAATAATTACAATGAAATAAACTAACTAAAGTACAAAAAATAAAAAAGAACTAAGTTACAAAAAATAAAAATATATTTACAAACATAAGGAAAATCTTACAACAATTTTAAACTAATTACACCTACTCTAAGCCCCCTAATAAAATAACAAAGCCCCCCAAAATAAAAAATGCCCTACCCTATTCTAAATTACTAAAGTTCAAAGCTCTTTTACCTTACCAGCCCTGAACAGGGCCCTTTGCGGGGCATGCCCCAAGAAGTTCTGCTCTTTTGCCTGTAAAAAAAAACATACAATACCTCCCCCAACATTACAACCCACCACCCACATACCCCTAATCTAACCCAAACCCCCCTTAAATAAACCTAACACTAAGCCCCTGAAGATCATCCTACCTTGTCTTCACCATACCAGATTCACCGATCCGTCCTGGCTCCAAAATCTTCATCCAACCCAAGCGGGGGCTGGCGATCCATCTTCCGGCGGCTGAAGAGGTCCAGAAGAGGCTCCAAAGTCTTCATCCTATCCGGGAAGAAGAGTAGATCTGGACCGGCAACCATCATCTTCCAAGCGGCATCTTCTATCTTCATCCGATGAGGACCGGCTCCATCCTGAAGACCTCCACCGCGGACCCATCTTCATCCGGCGACGTCCAACTGAAGAATGACGGTTCCTTTAAGGGACGTCATCCAAGATGATCCTATCAGCCAATCGGAATTCGAGGGACGCCATCTTGGATGACGTCCCTTAAAGGAACCGTCATTCTTCAGTTGGACGTCGCCGGATGAAGATGGGTCTGAGGTGGAGGTCTTCAGGATGGAGCCGGTCCTCATCGGATGAAGATAGAAGATGCCGCTTGGAAGATGATGGTTGCCGGTTCAGATCTACTCTTCTTCCCGGATAGGATGAAGACTTTGGAGCCTCTTCTGGACCTCTTCAGCCGCCGGAAGATGGATCGCCAGCCCCCGCTTGGGTTGGATGAAGATTTTGGAGCCAGGACGGATCGGTGAACCTGGTATGGTGAAGACAAGGTAGGGGCTTAGTGTTAGGTTTATTTAAGGGGGGTTTGGGTTAGATTAGGGGTATGTGGGTGGTGGGTTGTAATGTTGGGGGGGGGGTATTGTATGTTTTATTTTACAGGCAAAAGAGCTGAACTTCTTGGGGCATGCCCCGCAAAGGGCCCTGTTCAGGGCTGGTAAGGTAAAAGAGCTTTGAACTTTAGTAATTTAGAATAGGGTAGGGCATTTTTTTATTTTGGGGGGCTTTGTTATTTTATTAGGGGGCTTAGAGTAGGTGTAATTAGTTTAAAATTGTTGTAATATTTTTCTTATGTTTGTAAATATTTTTTTATTTTTTGTAACTTAGTTCTTTTTTATTTTTTGTACTTTAGTTAGTTTATTTCATTGTAGTTATTTGTAGGTATTGTATTTAATTTATTTATTGATAGTGTAGTGTTAGGTTTAATTGTAGGTAATTGTAGGTATTTTATTTAATTAATTTATTGATAGTGTAGTGTTAGGTTTAATTGTAACTTAGGTTAGGATTTATTTTACAGGTAAATTTGTAATTATTTTAACTATTTTAGCTATTAAATAGTTCTTAACTATTTAATAGCTATTGTACCTGGTTAAAATAAATACAAAGTTACCTGTAAAATAAATATTAATCCTAAAATAGCTATAATATAATTATAATTTATGTTGTAGCTATATTAGGATTTATTTTACAGGTAAGTATTTAGCTTTAAATAGGAATAATTTATTTAATAAGAGTTAATTAATTTCGTTAGATTAAAATTATATTTAACTTAGGGGGGTGTTAGTGTTAGGGTTAGATTTAGCTTTAGGGGTTAATACATTTATTAGAATAGCGGCGAGATTCGGTCGACAGATTAGGGGTTAATAATTGAAGTTAGGTGTCGGCGATGTTAGGGAGGGCAGGTTAGGGGTTAATAAATATAATATAGGGGTCTGCGGTGTTAGGGGCAGCAGATTAGGGGTACATAGCTATAATGTAGCTGGCGGCTCTTTGCGGTCGGCAGATTAGGGGTTAATTATTGTAGGTAGGTGGCGGCGACGTTGTGGGGGGCAGGTTAGGGGTTAATAAATATAATATAGGGGTCGGCGATGTTAGGGCAGCAGATTAGGGGTACATAGGGATAATGTAGCTGGCGGCGGCGTGCGGACGGCAGATTAGGGGTTAATAAGTGTAGGTAGCTGGTGGCGACGTTGTGGGGGGCAGATTAGGGGTTAATAAATATAATGCAGTAAAAAAAAAAAAGAGATTGTGTAAGGGCGCTAGTAGCTGAAGATACTTGTGTGAAAATATTTACAATAACTGTGATAAATATCCGTGATAAATGTCTAATGGTTAGGTGTTGAAATAAATCAAGAAAGCTTCTATCAAAGGTAGGGTAATTTATTTTGTAACAATAGTTTTTAAAATTTAAAATTTAGAGACGTCTCTAGCACAAATGGTTAAACATAAAAGTAGTACTCATTAGTACTTCATGAGAAATATTAGTTTGCTGCTTATTAATATTTTGTATCGGTCACAGAAGATCTATTGGTGTGTGACTGAGCAGTTACTAAAAATCTCTCATGAATTATTCAGAGTTCATAAAATTACAGATTGCCATCTATTTAAAACAACATCTGTTAATAAATATAATATAGGGGTCGGCGGTGTTAGGGGCAGCAGATTAGGGGTACATAAGGATAACGTAGGTGGCGGTCGGCAGATTAGGGGTTAAATTTTTTTTATCCAGTTGCGGCGATGTGGGGGGGACCTCGGTTTAGGGGTACATAGGTAGTTTATGGGTGTTAGTGTACTTTAGAGTACAGTAGTTAAGAGCTTTATGAACCGGCGTTAGCCCAGAAAGCTCTTAACTACTGACTTTTTTCTGCGGCTGGAGTTTTGTCGTTATATTTCTAACGCTCACTTCAGACACGACTCTAAATACCGGAGTTAGAAAAATCCCATTGAAAAGATAGGATACGCAATTTACGTAAGGGGATCTGCGGTATGGAAAAGTCGCGGCTGAAAAGTGAGCTTTAGACCCTTTTTTGAGTGACTCCAAATACCGGAGGTAGCCTAAAACCAGCGTTAGGAGCTGGTTTTCACGGCTACCGCCAAACTCCAAATCTAGGCCAAAGAAAGCAAGAGAATGAAGACAAATTTATAATAATTAGAAAGTTTCTTAAATTTGCATGCTCTACAGAAACAATTTGGGTTTTGTGTCCCTTTAAGAAGATTGTTATTCCATCACATAATAATGTTCCATGTGATTACAAGCAAACTCACTGTCCAAAAAACATCACTACATATTTTTGATCTTATTTATTAATTTAAAGAAAGCAGGCTCTCTAATGTAAATAAAGGCCATCTAAGCCCAATATGCTGACATTTGACATTGAGTGGTCAACCAGTCAGTTAGTTGGCCTTGCTTGTACACAAAATTGTGCATAAGTTACAACAGACTGCAGTATTCAATATCAGATTCTGCACACATTTCCTAAAAAGTATTACGTTTAGTTAGTTCATAGAAAAGCCTTATACTTATGCCAGGCATTCTTGAAGACCTTCACAGTATTTGTCTTTATCACATCTAAATGTATTCCACCCTTTCTGTGAAGAGAAGTGCTTTGGCACATTACTCTCTCGAACTTGTTACCATTCAATGAGATCATAACTCCTTGACTTTTTGTGAAAAATACACAAAAGCACAGTTTTGGGTACAAGGCAGGTCAACTATCTAACTAACTAACTAACTGATTGACCACTCAGTGGTGTCAGCATGATTTCTACATTCAGCACTAAAGTATCTGGTCAAGATCACTTCCAAATTAAATATTTTTTAAAATCAAACAAAGCATCCATTTTGCAATGCCAAATGTTACAACGATTGACGCTGTAGTTTGTACTGTTGCTTTGTCTAAAAATCTTCATATGTATGTCATGTGCAGCTGTTTTAATATGGTCTCAAGAAAAATAAAGTTTTTGCACCATTATGCCCACCACATCCATTAATTATATGACATCACGTAAAGGATGTTTGTTTTGTGCAAGTATAATCTGATCTAATGCTATCACTATAACGGCTGGTATCAATTTGTCTAAAAGGCAGGTTTTAATTACTAGGTTTAGTGCAAGGTCTCATCTCCATATTCTTATACCATGTGATACATGATGTCATATATGATGTAAGCCAATGATATCATGAATATTACCTTCAGCAAAGACAAGTTAGGAATTTCCCAACGTCTGTGTATTTGAGTGAAAACTTTAATGTTGGCGTTAAAGTAGCTGCTTTCAATTTAAATATAAAAAATAATAGAGATCAAGAACATTACGTGAAATTTTAAATTATACCCTTTGTTGGTCTGGTACATCAAAATGTAAAAGGGAACTTTCTGTCCATGTGAAAGTACCATTATACTGAATCAATAATGAAAGAACAAATCTTTTATATTTCTTATTACTACCAGGAACTTTTTCATTCGTTTTTTTTTTTTTTTAATCATGAACAGAAAATGTAGCTCATATTGTTTTTTTTTAAACAGAACAGTTGCATAAAATAAACATTCCTCTGCATTGTCATTAATGGGGAAAAAAAACAAGATGTATTTCGAGAAAATAATTGGAGAATTTGTGTTGTAAGAAATTAAAAATTTGTTTTCCAACAAAGGGTTTAGGACAATCAAGCAGGGCCGCCATCAGGGGGTGACAGGGGTGACTCCTGTCAGAGGCCCAATGGGCCAGGGGGGCCGCATGAGGCAAAATCTAATTTTTATTTTAATTTTGGCAGCCACCAGTGGGTACTACAGCAGAGTGCTAATTGAGCATGGGAAATGTTATTACAAGGAGTAAAGTATTAGCATTTGAAAGTGTGCACTAAACCACTATGCACAGTGTGAGACAGACTTGGCACTTTGTTTGTACAGTGTGTGCCTGAGTCAGACAGCAGATCACTTTCATTTGCAGATGAGATAGGACTTACTTAGCAAATGTTTTTTATTTCTTTGTGCAATTTCGGATTGTAACTTCAGTGTGGTAGTAGTTGTATGGTGGGGCCAGGGGTCCATAAAAACACATTTTTTTAGCAGCAGTGTATTTATGATTATTTGACAATGCTGTAGAAATTCTATATTTAAAACCATGCAGAAATGTTTCGTTTCGTACACAAATGGTAGGTGCCCTTTTGGCAGATATGCATTTTTATATATATATATATATATATATATATATATATATATATATATATATATATATATATATTACATTCCAGTTTACTGCCCCTTTATGCAAGGACTTTCCAGATGCAAGGAGGCATTTTATCTAAGATTTTTACATCTGCATAAAATGTTATACTCTCAGACTAAGATTGCTCAGTGTTTGAAATGAGACAGGTTAACTTAAAACTGTTCAGTTTACACTACAGCTTTTTGAAATACATACCAACACGCCTAAATCATGCATTTAACCAGATCTAATGGTATGAGTACCACAGCTTATGGTTCCACCATAGAGTACAGCATTTTTAAAATCCATAAGTACAGCTGACAGATGGGAACGTTTGTACACTATATTTGAAGTGGTGCTCTTGGTTGGGGAAAATGGGGAAAAAACAAACAAACATATGTCAACCTTTTAAAAGTACTTTTCTTCATCTAGCCATCTACCCAGATCATTAATATACAATTTTGAATTCACAGAATAATTTTTGTTTGCACATTTACAAATATGATTCTTTAAAAAGTGATCTCTTAATTTCTGCATTTTTTTTATCATGCATGTCACACACTGTTGATTTAGGGGATGCAAGGTGCATAAATGTTTCCTCCTGTGAGTTTTTCTGTGGGTGTCTGTGTTTGTCTTTGTGCTTTGGTTTGTGTCTCTATTTGTGTGTTTGTATTTTTTTCTGTGGGTCTCTTGTGAGGGTGGGTGTGTATGTCTGTGCATTTTCTGTGGATGTCTGTGAAGGGTGTGTGCATATGTCTTTGAGCTTTTTCTATGGGTGTCTCTGTGAGGGTGTGTCTATGTTTGTCTTTGTGTATTTTCTCTGGATGCCTCTGTAAAAGTGGGTGTGTATGTCTGTGTCTTCTGTGGATGTCTCTTTGAGGGTGTGTGTGTGTATGTATGTATGTATGTATGTTTGTGTTTTCTGTGGATGTCTCTGTGAGGGTGTGTGTTTTCTGTGGGCGTCTCTGTGAGGGTGTGTGTATGTATTTGTGTGTTTTCTGTCGATGTCTCAGTGAGGGTGTGTGTATGTATGTCTTTCTGTGTTTTATGTGGTTGTCTCTCTGTATGTGTATGTCTTTCTGTGTTTTCTGTGGGTGTCTCTGTGTGTGTGTATGTCTTTGTGTGTTTTCTGAGGTTATCTCTGTCGGTGTTTCCTTGGGTGTATGTGAAAGTTTGAGTTTTTGTGTGTGTCCATTGTCTGTTCCATTTTAGGACATTTTGACCTTACTACTGATTATTCACATCTTTCTACAGACTTTGAGACTAACGAGACCTTTCCGGAAGTCACCAATCCACCATTTAACCTTTAAATTATTGTTTAGGCAGTTCAGGGCCCTTCCTTTCAGCCACTGCATGCTGTTGTCATCATTTAGTTGGCATCTTCCTTTACAAAAAGATAATCAGAACTCCATATTTTGTTTTCTAAATCTCCTTTTTTTACAAAACTGTAGTCTACCTCATTACTTGTCAGGTCAATGTAAACAAGTGCTGAGTATCTGGGTGTCTGTGTCTGAGTGTGTTTCTTTGCATGTCTGCTAGACTGTCTATATGTAAATCCTTATGCGTGAGTGTGTGTGTGTGTTTCAGTGTATGAGTGTGTCTGTGTGTGTGTATGTTACTACCTTTACAACATTTCCAAGTTTAAATAGACACTTAAGAATAAAATGCATATACGTTTTAGTCACTTGGTCAAAAATTGCACATGTCAAATGAGGGGGGGGGGCTGATCAATGGTTAAGTCAGGGGCCCCAAAATTTCTAGTGGCGGCCAAATATTTAGCATATGCTTATATTAGTCCAATTCAGTATTTTAGTGTCCGTTTAACATTAAAGGTACATACAACACTAAATTCACAGTATAAAGAAGAGCACATTAGTCTCTTAGATTCAATGATGGTATTGACGAGGGCAGCAATCTGTGGAGGACCCAGCCTGGATCCAAAATCAGCAATCTAAAGATACAAAAAGAGACAGATGTGCCACATGGCCCAGTATTGTTTGATCCAAAGATGTGTGGTGGTAATGTGTAGATTTACACTCACATGTATTGTAGCACTCCAAATAGTGCAGTAGGAGCAGTCTGGGATCTATAACAGTCACCCAGCAGACCGACCTCTTCAGAAGGAAAGATGATCTGTGATATAAAATACAAAAAGACACAAAGGTGCCTATATGGCCTAGTACAGTTTAAACCAAGGGGAATGTGATAAAGGTGGTATAATATACACTCACATTTGTTGTAGCATCCCTTGTGATGCTAGTAAGGCAAGATGGGATCAATGCAGTCACCCAACAAACTTGTATAAGGCAAAGAGGGTACACCAATGCTCAGGAGGTCCAGAGGGATAAACGGTAGGTCCAAAAATGGTATCAAATAAGACAGCAAGTGTTTTGTAAAAAGTAATCAAATTACTTTATTTAAAACAGGATTAAAAACAAACAACGTGTTTCTCAGCCCAAGGCTGTTTCATCAGGCTCCTGTTTCATTTGGGAATGTATGTGGTCAAGGAAATGTATCCTTGCAACATCCAATCATCTCATGGCTGCAATTCTCGCATCATAACACTGGGTGGCAGCAGACAGCACAGCACAGCAATACATGCAATATTTCTAGACAGTAAAAAAAAATATTTCTTTAAACTATGTAATAACTGCCATAATTTCTTGTATTAATCTCTCCCAATATTAATTATAGATGGAGCAGCATCAGATCAATTTCCTGATCGTTTTGATATGAAACATCATGTTTTTTTTTTTAATATTACATTATATTAAAAGAATTATGCTGCTAATTATTTTGAAATTAATGGCATTTAAACATCTGTCATATATGTATTTACACAATTTCAGCCTATTTCACATTTCCAATAGTTCTGCCTGCATGCATTCCTCTATGATCCATCTGAAAAATAGAAAATTTATGTTATATATATGCACTTCAAATATGGGTTATTAAAATGGTTATTTAATCTATACTAATTCTGAATTTATTTCCTATATAAATATCCCATACAGCAATTATCTATTTAATATAATGTGTTTAATTTCAATATATTTTCATGTGTTTATATTTATTATCATATAAAAGACCGTCACATATCCATTAAAAATAGATATATATTCTTATAATGCTGAAGTGTAATTCTACTTGCCTATAACATAGTTGTTTTAAAATTTCATTTTGAGCCATGTGTTTTCTCTGTTATCCTCTCCAGACTCTTTGTCTTTTACTCACCACATGGGGTCTTTTGCACCTAAGTGTAATGCTGAAATTCTCACAAAAACATGTCACTTTGGACTAGATTAACAGGCAGCGTTGTAAAAGAGTAGGAGATTTTATCTCACAATTCCAGGCAGTCACACACATGGCCTTTTGGGATTGTTGTTGAATTTAATCAAACCAAATGTTTATTTTGTATACTAAATGGGGGAAGAGCTGAACATAAGTTTGCACTTCCAATAAAGAGCAAATGTTACCTTTTGAACATGCTCAGTGGGGGAGAATTTAAACATGATTGAAGTCAATTTGTCTGAAGGAAAGGAATCATTTTCTACTGACCAGTCAGATCTGAATAAATATATATATGTTTATTAACCTTAAGATATATGATTAAAATATATATTTATTAACCTTACATATACCTTGACACACTAAATGAAATATTTTTGGAATGTCCCTTTAAGGACCAAACCATTAGGAACATGTGGAGTTAACATTGTAGAAAGAAACTAAAGGGGGCTGAAAATACATATAGATATGTGATATCTATCCAACAGGTAAGGAGAATAATTTCTAGAAATTATATTTTGATATATCTATAGTTAAATGAGCCTTCAAATGACTCCACTAGAATGGAAAAGTAATCAATATGGCATACAATAACTAGCTTGGTCTAAATATGAAATTAACTTACTTTTCATTTACAGATAATTTAAAACATATTACCTAAAAAATGATTAAAGCTAAATAACCTATATTTAGTGTAATAATGTTTTTGGATACCTAAGGAAGATTACAGATATTATAATGTAAATCTAACATTCAACTACACTGTCAGTTTAATGTAAGTTAAACACTTTCATTTATTAAAAGTGAAATGAACAAAGTTGTTCTGTATAATTTAGACTACATATCCTCATCATAAACATTTTATGATTTTAACATCTATAAATCACACAATAAAAGCATAGATGTATTTAACTCAAAATTACATTTTTTAAGATACTTGACTTTAACATTATCTGAATAAGCTGTGTTGATAATTTTTATTCAATAAATTAACCAAAATTATTATATTTTATATCAGGCATGTGCTTGTCAAATAGATTACTTTAACAGTCATGGGAGTAATATTTTGTTTACTTGTCAGATTAGATGGATATATTTCTTCTTATCTTACTGTGATAGAGATATGTCTCTAAGAATATATATTTTAATACAAAAAATAGAAGATATAGTATGAAAAAAATGTATTGACAAGAAAATAAATTAAATGTAAAAAAAAAGGTAATTCATCACAGATGAAACTCTGAAAAAGAAAGAATAAAAATATTAAAAACAATAGTTATTTCATGAACACATGTCTTAAAATATTCATTAAATCTAATAATTGTTAAATTATCTTGTGTCTATGCTCTAACATGTATTTTTTTGGTCTTGATATTAAATAAAAGGTTCATACATGAAATCTATGTCTATCCATAATTTGAAATACCATTATATTGTCTAATCAATCTTAGAATTAAACATTAGTTTTTTAAATTAGACAAAATAATGCATATCACATTTTAAAAATATATTTATATTGTATGAGGAACATAATTGAATGTAATATTTCATGTCCCTTCAAATAATATACCTCTATAGCAACTATAAAATGTATCCCTTTGTCTGATTGGTCAGAATGTGAGTCCTCGCTAGCACAAAGTAGGGGTAATGTATCTAAAATAAACATATTCTAATATAGGACATGTATCTATTCCTAATTCTTTTAACATTCTTCCTCCTGTGATTCTTAACTAGCATGCATTGTGCAAACTAACCTGGACATATGGTCTTTGAAAGGCAATTATCTTCAAAATAACAGTTTATCTTCATTAGGTGTCTTATTCATCATTTTCAAAATAGAGGACTGTGAAATACCATCTAAAAGAAAAATAATCTAAATGTCTCCAATCGGATGCATCCACAGCCTTAGTCCATAAAATTGGTGCCACTTACCATGTGAACTTGTCTTTGTATGGTTTTCAAGGTCAGCACATTTGAAAGACAAAATATCAGACATGATCACATTGATATTCATCACTTTCAATCTTGGATTCTTCACTTTCAGTCTGGGATACTTCACTTTCAGTCTGGGATACTTCACTTTCAGTCTTGAATACTTCATTTTCAGTATCCCTTTCAGTCTTGAATACTTCACTTTCAGTCTTGAATTCTTCACTTTCAGTCTTGAATTCTTCACTTTCAGTTTTTAAATGAAGTCATCTCCCTAATGGCAGAAAAAGTGAAAATCAAATAATTAATACAAGTGTGTGAATTAGTTCTGCACTCCTACCCCCCATTTCTGAAACTATTTATATCACTAGCTCACTAAGCGTGTGTAGAATCTTTATTGATATGTTCTATCAATCAAGTGTGAAGATGAGTCATACATTGTGCAGACCTAACCTCTGATGTGTGTCAGGGATTTCTATCACTCAGTATTCCCTGAAAATAAAATGGGATATAAGTATTGGACCTCAACTGCAGCAAGGTAGTGTTGAGAGGTGAATGTGTGATCCTGCTGTAATAAGTGGAGGCAGCATAGAGTGCAGTATCAAACAATTCACTTCACATTAATGTTAGGTTCAGTTGGTCAATAGCTGAGACAGGTGAGCTTTAGGCTCTACTCAGTACTGCTCCACTGTACCTTGATAAGTTATTGAAGCAATTGCTAAACACCCAAGATAAGTGTTAGAGGTAACATACATATAACTTCATAAATAATAATCTTCTAACTACAGTATTCTACCTAACAATGTCATAGTGAATATCATGAATTTGATAGATTAGATGTGGCTCCTACTAAATATTAAGGTAGGTAGATAAGCGTTTCAATAGCAGTACATGTTTAAGTCATTATAAAGTAATGGAGTACTTTCATAATTGGTATTTGTGGTTTAAGCGGTAGCGCAACTTACCGACTAAGTTTAGAATTAAGAACCAGGTTCGAAAGGAGAAGCAGTTAGTTGTCTGCTTATACTTGTAACAGCGAGGGTTGCTTGTTCCTGTTGCCGTGCTGGGAGTGCTCCGGTCGCAGTCTGAGCGAGCGTTGGCGTGTGACGTCACCGCTAGGTCAGTGAGTGGAGAGGAGTGGCTGAGAGAGCAGAGCAGGCTGAATCAATAATCCTCAGTAATAGTTGCAGTAGAGTTAACAGTTTGTTAGAGAAATAACCAAGCACTGAATATGAGGACCTGTGTTGCTATATAGGGAAATGTGTGGGAGGTGCCGAAGTAAATGTGAAAGATCAGTATATCCAAAGGATAGGTTAGAGAAGCAAGCCAGAAGAAGTAATATGACAGGACCCCCCCACAAAGATCAACTCCGGTGATCAGGTGCAGGATGATCGGGGTATCTGCTATGAAATCGATTGACCAGACGTGGGGCAGACAGGTTGGTGGCCGGTTCCCATGAGTCCTCCGAATCAGGATAGCCCTTCCAGTAAATAAGATATTGAAGCTGGCCATGGGAACGTCTGGAATCCAATACGTCTTGTACTTCATATTCCAAGAAGTATCTGGGATTTGGGGAGTAAGAGGATCCGAAGGAAAATGTTGATGAAGCTGTCGGTATGGCTTAAGTAAAGATACATGTAACGTGGGGTGTGATTTCATAGTCGTAGGTAATCCAAGAGTGACTGCATTGGCATTAATCACTTTCACGATTGGGAAGGGTCCGATGTAAGTCAAGGTCAATTTCTTGGATGGAACTGGAAGGTGTAAATTACGGGTTGATAATCAGACATAATCTCCAATGGTATAGGTAGGAGAAGGAACCCTTTTTTATCGTATTGATGTTTATAAAGAGATTTAGCTATAAGGATATTCTGTTTCACCAGGGAGAAGGTATCTGATATAGTATTAAGCAGCTCGTTTACAACTGGGCAAGTATTGATAGTTGTGGAATCCCATTCGAAAGTGGGATGGAATCCGTAATTGGTGAAGAATGGTGTTGACTTGGTGGAAGTGTGGATGGAGTTGTTAAAAGCAAATTCCGCATAAGGAAGGAGTATAGCCCAATCAACCTGACGAGCTGAGACAAAACACCTCAAATATTGTTCCAACCATTGATTGGTCCTCTCGGTTTGTCCATTGGTTTGAGGATGGAAGGAGGTACTGAGTCGTCTAGTGATGTTAAGTGAATGACAGAGCTGTTTCCAAAATTTGCTAGTAAACTGGCTACCTCTATCAGAGGTGATGGTATTTGGAAGTCCATGAAGCTTGAAAACATGGTTGAACATCAGGGAAACAGTTTCTGAAGTATTTGGGAGTTTATGGTAGGGTATAAAGTGTGCCATCTTGCTAAATAGGTCTACCACTACAAGTATGGTGTTGTACTTATGTGAGTCCGGAAGGTCAACTATAAAATCAATAGCTATATCAGTCCAAGGTCGATGTGGGGTAGGCAGAGGAATAAGATGACCAAATGGAGAGGTTTTCCCTGTCTTAGTTGTTACACAAGTCTTGCAAGTTTGGACATACTCAGCGGTGTCTAAAAGTAGAGTGGGCCACCAGAAGAATCTCTGCACTAGTTCCTGGGTCTTGTTTATTCCCATATGTCCTGCCAAGTGGGAATCGTGCAAGGTATGAAGAACTGTTGGTCTGAGTGAGGGTGGTACATAGACCCGTTGTTGGTAATAATATAATGCATCATCATGCAGGGTTAGGTTGTGTAGAGGCTTTTGGATGTCTGTAAGCTGTTCTGTCTTAAAACGATTTGTTTGTTCAGCAGTTAAGGCTAAAAACCTATCTACTGGAATTAAGGAGGATTCTGTCAGAGGTGTTATGGGGTCAACTAGTTGTCTGGATAAGGCATCAGCCTTTTTATTTTTATTTGCAGGTCTGCATGTGATGAGGTAGTTGAATCCTGCTAGGAATAGGTTCCAGCGTACTTGACGAGAACTGAGAGTCCGGTTTGATTTCAAATATTCCAAATTCTTATGATCTGTATAGATCAATATTGGGATAGTGGTTCCTTCCAATAGGTGTCTCCATTGCTCCAAGAAGCTTTTGATGGCCAATAACTCCTTGTCACCAATTGGATAATTAATCTCAGCGGCATTAAGTACGCAAGAATAATATGCAACTGGATGTAGGGGGTCGGTAATTGTAGTTCTCTGTGATAGGATAGCACCCAGGGCGAAGTTGGAGGCATCTACTTCCAAAACGTATTGTAGGGTTGGATCGGGGAAACGAAGGATAGGAGCAGTTGTGAAGGCTGATTTCAGGTAATCATAAATCTCTTGTAATTCGTCATTCCAAAGGAAACGGTTATTAGATTTTGTTAGATTTGTTAGTGGTCTGGTTAGTTCAGCGAAGTTCTTGATGAACTTCCTATAGAAGTTCGCGAAACCCATGAATCTCTGGATTTCCCTCTTACTTTTTGGTACTGGCCAATCTTGGATTGCTGAGACCTTGCCATTTTCCATTTGGATACCTGTAGGTGATATTCTATAACCTAGGAATTTTATCTCCTGAGTATGAAACGTACACTTTTCTAATTTCACATATAGGGAGTTGTCCCTTAGTCTTGTCAAAACCAAGGTAACATGTTTGATGTGTTCCTGGAGGGTTGAGGAGTATATGAGGATGTCATCTAAATAGATGACCATGAAGAGATCTAAGTAGTCCTTAAAAATATTATTAATGAAATACTGAAAAGTGGCAGGAGCATTACATAAACCAAAGGGCATGACTGTGTATTCAAACAAACCGTATCATGTATGGAAAGCAGTTAGCCACTCATGTCCTTCTTTAATGCGTACTAAATTATAAGCACCTCTGAGATCTAATTTGGTGTATATAGCGGAACCTCGTAGCCTGTCAATAAGTTGTGGAATTAGAGGTAGTGGGTAACGATTTTTTATAGTGCGTTTGTTCAGTTCCCTATAGTCTATTATGGGTCTTAGGGAATGATCTTTGTTCTTGACAAAGAATATTCCTGCCCCAGCTGGTGAGGTGTAGGGGCGTATAAAACCCTTCTGTAAATTTTCTTTAAGGTAGGATTTGAGATGTTCTAGCTCTGGTTCGGATAGAGGGAAGATATGACCATAGGGGCTATCAACTTCTGGTAACATATCAATTGGGCAATCATAAACCCTATGTGGAGGTAAATTAGTTGACTCTTTTATCAAAAACATCAGTGAATGCAGAGTATTCGATTGGGTAAGGTGGAGCAGTATCCAACAATAATTGTTCCTGATGGAGACATGTATCAGTACAATAGGTGGAGTTAAACATGACCTGTGAAGTTGACCAGATTATTGTTGGATCATGCTGTTTAAACCAAGATATACCTAAAATTATTGGATATAAGGGGGAAGAAATTTCATCAAAACTTACAAATTCTGTATGTAGGGTTTGTGTAGTGACCCTTAAGGGGATGGTATGGTACATGATAGGTCCAGAAGTAATTTCTTTCCCATCAACAAAACGGAGGACACTGGGTGTACTTTTTGTTATGAGTGGTATTTTATTTGCAACAGTAAAGTGGTGATCAATGTAATTGTGACTTGCACCGGAATC
Source organism: Bombina bombina (assembly GCF_027579735.1). Taxonomy (NCBI): domain Eukaryota; kingdom Metazoa; phylum Chordata; class Amphibia; order Anura; family Bombinatoridae; genus Bombina; species Bombina bombina. Next base: position 220,710,242 of record NC_069504.1, on the reverse strand, counting down.
AAGGATTGCCTTGGAGTTGATTCGGTGGTGTTCCCACTGCAATAGAATAGGAAGGGAACAATGGTTAGTCTGTATCTGTCTAGCAGATAAACAAAGTTCTGTGAGTCTTTGCTTACCCTTCCTGCATTGCAGCTGGAGGCAGTCTTTAACAGTGTGGTCTATGCCCCCACAGTACATACAAAGATCTAGGTTTTTCCTCCTCAGCTTTTCCTGCGGGGTTAGGGGTCCTCTGATGAATCCCAATTCCATCTGGGTTTCAGCAGCCCTAGGTGAAGGTCTTTGAGAGTGAGTGGTGGGTGAATGTGCTGTTTGTTTGACATTTGTGTCAGCATGTGCCCTTTCTGAGCGTCTCTCCCTTATACGCCTGTCCAATGTTATACTAATTTCTATTAAGTTGTCTAAGGTGTCTGGAGAGTTTCAGAGAGCCCCAAACGGAACTGATTCCGCAAGGAGAGGTCATTCCACTGTGTATCAGGTGACCATTTTTTGAAATCTGCGATATAATCCTCCACTGGCCTTTTATTCTGGCTCAGGGATCTCATTGCAGTCTCAGCAGATAACTGCTTGTAGGGATCATCGTAGAGCTGACCCATTGCCTTAAAGAATTGGTCCAATGAATAAAGTATGGGGTCGTTGGTCTCAAAGAATAAATTTGCCCATATGCGTGGTTCCCCACGCAGATAGGAAATTGTCGTGAGAACCTTTAAGTGCTCATTTACATTTTTGGTTTCAATTGGAAGTATAGGTAGCAGGAATTCCTGAATTCTCTGAATTCGGTTCTTTGTCCGCTAAATGTTTGTGGTGGATTGGGTTGTGGTTCATGTGAAGTGTAAGTTAGTTTCATGGCATCAAGTTTCTCATTAATGTATTGTTTTAATGAGGTGTTTTCTGCTTGTAGAGCATTTAACCCCTTAGAGAGGTTCTCTACTGTTTGTGTTAAGGCCTCAACGTGAGCTAATAGGGCTGCTGGGTCCATTATATAGGTTTGGTTATTACTGTCAGGGATTTCTATCACTCAGTATTCCCTGCAAATAAAATGGGATATAAGTATTGGACCTCAACTGCAGCAAGGTGGCGTTGAGAGGTGAATGTGTGATACTGCTGTAATAAGTGGAGGCAGCATAGAGTGCAGTATCAAACAATTCACTTCACATTAATGTTAGGTTCAGTTGGTCAATAGCTGAGACAATCAGTAACACTAAGGGTGTGTTACTACTAGGGGGCGCACAGAACCCTATATGATTACTATGTAAATAGGCTAAGAGAGAAGAGAATAAGATATTACATATAATAACTATAATAAAATATACTATACGGAATAATGTAAACAAAAAAGAAACAATTCTTATAAATATGGGACTATGAGAAACATAGGATACAACACAAATAATAGCAAATACAGTAATAAGAAATTCCTGAAAGGTTCTTATCTGGAAATGCTGTCTTCTTCTGCAATGTTATATAGATGGTAAATGTCCCAATTGGGGTGGGTATAGTCCCAAATGATGAATGTGATCAAATACCAGGATGATCAATGATCAGGAACACAGATGATGACTGGAGTCAGCTGCTTTGTCAGGGAAATCAGGATCTAAGAGCAAGTTTTCTCTGTGAAAAAAATCACAAAAAGACAAAGGCGCCTCCTAGTGTAATACAGTTGGTGAAAGAGATTTGTTAGGTAATCAAAAAGGTACTCACAAGTGGAGCAGCACCCAATTGTGCTAAATCAAACAGACTGGGATCTCACAGTGTCCCAGCTCACTGACACTGCAAGGAAACTGGTTTCTCCAATGTCTTGCCGGACTGACAGAGCTCAGACTCTCACAAAGAGGTTTACATAAAACCAAATTTTATTAATAAAATAAAAATCTCAGTGTCTCATGACACTAGATATTAAAAGAACAAGCAACGCGTTTCTCAGACTGCTGTCTGTTTCATCAGGCTTCTCGGAATTATTAATAAAATTTGGTTTTATGTAAACCTCTTTGTGAGAGTCTGAGCTCTGTCAGTCCGGCAAGACATTGGAGAAACCAGTTTCCTTGCAGTGTCAGTGAGCTGGGACACTGTGAGATCCCAGTCTGTTTGATTTAGCACAATTGGGTGCTGCTCCACTTGTGAGTACCTTTTTGATTACCTAACAAATCTCTTTCACCAACTGTATTACACTAGGAGGCGCCTTTGTCTTTTTGTGATTTTTTTCACAGAGAAAACTTGCTAATAGCTGAGACAGGTGAGCTTTAGGCTCTACTCAGTACTGCTCCACTGTACCTTGATAAGTTATTGAAGCAATTGCTAAACACCCAAGATAAGTGTTAGAGGTAATATACATATAACTTCATAAATAATAATCTTCTAACTACAGTATTCTACCTAACAATGTCATAGTGAATATCATGAATTTGATAGATTAGATGTGGCTCCTACTAAATATTAAGGTAGGTAGATAAGCGTTTCAATAGCAGTACATGTTTAAGTCATTATAAGGTAACGGAGTATTTTCATAATTGGTATTTGTGGTTTAAGCGGTAGCGCAACTTACCGACTGAGTTTAGAATTAAGAACCAGGTTCGAAAGGATAAGCAGTTAGTTGTCTGCTTATACTTGTAACGGTGAGGGTTGCTTGTTCCTGTTGCCGTGCTGGGAGCGCTCCGGTCGCAGTCTGAGCGAGCGTTGGCGTGTGACGTCACCGCTAGGTCAGTGAGTGGAGAGGAGTGGCTGAGAGAGCGGAGCAGGCTGAATCAATAATCCTCAGTAAGAGTTGCAGTAGAGTTAACAGCTTGTTCGAGAAATAACCAAGCACTGAATATGAGGACCTGTGTTGCTATATAGGGAAATGTGTGAGAGGTGCCGAAGTAAATGTGAAAGATCAGTATATCCAAAGGATAGGTTAGAGAAGCAAGCCAGAAGAAGTAATATGATATGTGTGTCTTTGAATATGACTTTGAAGCATATAGTCTTGCTAGAGGATCCCTTTCTGAGTATCCAAAATTCTAGTAATGTGTAAACTAAATACTACTTTTTAAAATGTATGCCATATGATGGCTGATTGTGCAAAATTCCCGCCAGCCACAGTCCATACACTATTTATACTTACCAGCTAATGTCTTTAAAAACCAGGTGGCGAAGTCGTTTCAGGACCCAATGCCAGAAGCATCACCTATAATAATCAAAATAGATTTTTATAATCATTTGATGAACAATCCTAACATGTTTGCACAATTCTCTACTTCTCATTTCCCTAGAATTCACACATATTCGCAATACTCCTATCTAACTTCTATTATTTACCGTCTGAAGTGGCGGTTGATGATGTTTGCTCTGACAATGAGCCCCTCGTCCTGGAATGGCCCCTCTAGAACAGGGTCATCCTCCTCATCTTGGAGGAGGCGTTGGGGCGCCTGGACAGCCTGCAGAATCCCAGCCCGCTGTGCAATGTTATGCAGACCACTGCAGGCTATAACGATCTTCGCCACCTTACTAGGGCTGTGTTGGAGGGCTCCTCCAGACCTGTCCAGGCATCTTAGTCTCATTTTGAGGAGCCCAAACATCCTCTCCACTACAGCCCTAGTCCGCTTGTGCGCCCTATTATAGCACTCCTGGGCCTCGTCGGTGGGGTTATGCAACAGCGTAATGAGCCAAGGCCGGCTCATGTAACCAGAATCACCTATAAATAATGAACATAACAAAATGACAAATATTAAAAATTTAGTTCAAATTATTATATTAAAATACAATTCATTTGTGTACACGAAAATCCCCTAAAATAAACATTTTCCTTAAAAAAGAATTATATGTTTAAATCGCATTCTCTATCTGCCCATATAAGCTAAGACATACTATCTATGCGTATTTCACATAAAGCAGACATTTGCTAAAAGACAAAGAAATGGTTAAATTGCACTCTCTATCTGCCCATTTAAGCTAAGACATGCTACATATCTGTTTGGAGCTAAAACTAGACATTTGCTAAAAGAAAATTAAATGGTTAAATTGCACTCTCTATGTGACCATTTAAGCTAAGACATGCTACATATCTGTTTGGAGCTAAAACTAGACATTTGCGGAAAGAAAATTAAATGGTTAAATTGCATTTTCTATCTGACCATTTAAGCTAAGACATGCTACATATCTGTTTAGAGGTAAAACTAGACATTTGCGGAAAGAGACAATGACATGGTTAAATTGCATTTTCTATCTGACCATTTAAGCTAAGACATGCTACATATCTGTTTAGAGGTAAAACTAGACATTTGCGGAAAGACACAATGAGATGATTAAATTGCATTTTCTATCTGACCATTTAAGGTAAGACATGCTACATATCTGTTTAGAGGTAAAACTAGACATTTGAAGAAATAAAATTAAATGGTTAAATAGCATTTTCTATCTGACCATTTAAGCTAAGACATGCTACATATCTGTTTAGAGGTAAAACTAGACATTTGCGGAAAGACACAATGAGATGATTAAATTGCATTTTCTATCTGACCATTTAAGGTAAGACATGCTACATATCTGTTTAGAGGTAAAACTAGACATTTGAAGAAATAAAATTAAATGGTTAAATAGCATTTTCTATCTGACCATTTAAGCTAAGACATGCTACATATCTGTTTAGAGGTAAAACTAGACATTTGCGGAAAGACACAATGACATGGTTAAATTGCATTCTCTATCTGACCATTTAAGCTAAGACATGCTACATATCTGTTTTTAAGACTACAGTGGCAATTGTGTAACTAATTAACCATGTTGTGCACAAATACTCACCAACGAGCCACCCAGGGGGAAACTGTCTGCCCTCAAACTGCCGCCACAGGGACGACTGTCTGAGGATGCGGGCATCATGACAAGCCCCGCCGAAATTCGCACACACCTGCATAATCCACATCCGTGCGTCACAAACAAACTGCACGTTAAGACTATGGAAGTGTTTGCGATTTCGGAAGGGCTGGTCATGTTCTGGAGCACGCAGCGCAATGTGGGTGCAATCTATTGCTCCCAAGACATTGGGCATTCGAGCTATTTCAAAGAATTCCCTCTTCAGGCGCCTCCAATCACCATCATTTTGAGGGAATCCTATGTAATGCTTACTGACTCGTACCATGGCGTCCAGAAAGTTTTCAAAAAACACAGAGAAGGTACCCTGAGCAAGCCCATGCATGTACCCTTCCCCAGATTGAAAACTCCCGGAGACCAGGACGTGTATGCAACTAAGCATCTTGGTCATACCAGGGATTGCCGTTCGCATTTTTCTACGTGGCTCCATATGAGGTCTAAGAACATCATAAAGGCCAATGAGCTGTTTGCGATTGAGCCTATACTTGTCATAAACCTCAAAGTCACTCATGTTGTCCAAGGTGGGCCTCACCCTGTGAACCAAAGGAGCCCTTTGTCTCTCTTGGAGCCGCCGAGCCCGCCTGATTCTATTGAACACTACTCGTGCAACAGCACCAGCAGCATCTAACTGAGCATTATCCATATTTGCCAAGCTAAGCAGCACAAAGCCAAACAGCAGAGCAAACACACAAGGAGTAACAAGGTATGCAAAAACACAAAAGCGATTTGATACAATGTCGATCACAAGGGACGCTTTGGCCATGTTATTTGGGGGATTTATAGTGCAATTAGTCCAATGGTAGCGTGTTCGTAATGATTGCTGATTGTATTCACTTGTTTGTATGTGAGCGGCGTGAATGCTTTGAAAGTGGGCGTTTTTTTTAGGTGTTTGCTGAAATTTTGTTTCCACCCAATGAATCGCAATGTGAAAGTGTAAAATGTAACATATACAGTGCATCTTCGTAATGTTTGTTCATATGCGTAATAAATACTTCATAAACGCGATCTTATAGTAAAAAGCACACGTCCACGCTAACATGAATGAAAGTGCATAGTTGTGTATAATGGCATAGAATCTGATCGATCAATGTTGTTGCAATATTGTTTGTAAACGATAAAGTAACAGCTGACATCTCTAATATTGTATATATAAGTGATTGGCGAGATGTCAATATTCTATGCGTCCTTTTAAAAATCACAATAATAATTAAGGTCTTCCGGGTGACAACTCTAATATTGTATATGTAAGTGATTTGCGAGATGTCAATATTGTACGCGTCCCATTAAAATCGCAATAATAATGAGGATCTTCCGGCTGACATCTCTAATATTGTATATATAAGTGATTTGCGAGATGTCAACATTGTACGCGTCCCATTAAAATCGCAATAATAATGATGTTCCAAACTCTCGTTTACGTATATGTAGTATTGAGTGCTAAACTTCTGAAAGGGGAGGTACAGTCCTAAAGTTGTAATGTGTATGGTTTAAGCTTCTAATGACGTCATCATATTATCAACCTGCCTGTCTAGTTATCAAATCCTCATTCTGTTGTATTTTACTACATTGTTATTGTGTGCTGATTAAAATATAAATGTGTGCTTTGTGGTTGCATGATGCGTGTTACGTACATATATACGTATATATTGTGATTCTCTCCCACATATACTGACTTATATAAAGCAGTATACTATAGCATTGTTGTTCCTTCCAAAAAAGTGACAGCTGTAATCTGTACTAATGATGTTCTTATTGTACGTAATTCCTAATGGTATATTCTGAGTGAATCGTGATGTTAAAGGGACATTAAAATCCATATTTTATGTTTCATGATTCAAAGAGAGAATCTAATGTTTTTTGAATGATAAAAGTCATGTATGTGCATCCATTAATGATCATGTGTTGAGCCTATGTAGATATGCTGTTCATGCAAGCATATGAGTTGAATAAATGAAATGCTATAATAGAGGTAAATGAGAGGTGTTTCCAATTGTCTACTGTTTGTGAATAATGAAATGTTAAAATTATTTTGCTGTCCGTTTAAATATGATGTAATTTATCAAAAATATTTTGTATTGTTTATGTTGATTTGTAGTTGAAATAATGTAAATTTATAAAACAATTTGATGTTGTAGTGAATTTCACACAAGTAAAAGCCATAACTCCATAGGGACCTAGTAATTTTTTATCTATTTGTCATAGCGGTACTAACGCAAGAAAGAATGAGTTAGTTTCACAATTTTAACGCTGTTATTACGAGTTTTCTTGTCTACGCTTTTTCCGTGCGTTAGGTAAATCTGGCTGTCGCGTGCATGAGCACGTCTTCCCCATAGAAGTCAATGGAGGATAAAAATGTGGGTAGAAATAAAATCCAGCACTTGTTTTGAGCGTAAATTGAGTGACGTCATGTTCTTGTGTGAAAAAGTAGCTAAATCGTGTTTATTTCCTATTCAAAATCTGATTTGTGTATGTAATGTGCTGTATATTGTTTGTATGTATCGATTAGTGTATGTATGTGATAATATTTGTAGTTAGATGTAGCTATATGAGTGTCTGTTCCCGTCTGTCTATGTAAGTCAATGGAGAATGGATTTGTATGGCTTTTTTTTTTTTCAAACACCCGAGATCTCGTAACTTTGATCCATTCTATTTTGATCTGAAAATATAAAATCTTAAAAATAAATATAGTGTAGTGTTTGTATGAGTGTAAGTGTAGTTTGTGTAATTTTTTTTTGTGATTCGTGGATGTTTTTGTTCACGATATATGTTAACTACTCGGTTTGGGTTGACGTTAATGATTTGAGCGGAGATGGATATTTTTGTTGCGTTACGGAAACTCGTAATACCAGCGGCCGTAAAAAAGCAGTGTTAGGACTGGCCAATGCTGCTTTTTGACCCTAACGCAAAACTCATAATCTAGGCGTATGAGATTGTAATGTCAACTGTTGTCATATATGTAGTAAAATAATTTTATTATATACATTCATTATTTATTTTGTCCCCATTTTCTATAATTTACTTCTGAAAATTGTGCAGACTCCAGACAAACTGCTATATGCCACACAGTCATTGGTTGCACACTCTAGTTATTCATTTATAACTAATTGGCATCAAGATGGAAACCTAGGTTACAATATGGAAGTGCCCATTGCTTTATGGACATTAAACATTTACACTTATTTCTTCAATATAAAAATGCATAGTATTCTCAGCTCACTCTTTGCTTTGAATACTTTATTCTATTTAGTATTTATCTAGTGCATGGGTTTCCAATCCCAGTCCTCAGGTGACTATGTTTAAATCAGCTGATTTTTTTCCACATGTGCTCTGGTTCAGATAACATGAAAATCTTGACTGTTAAAGAGGCCTTAAAACTGGAGTTTAAATGCCCTGATCTAGGGCTAGATTACAAATAGCATGCTACAGTTAGTACGGGTCACGATAAGCAATATCGCGACTGCACTAACTTACACGCATATCACAAGTTGAAAGTAAACTATTGCACTCAAACACAAACAAAATTGGCACTTAATAGATTAGCACACCTGAAGACCTAACATAAAATTTAAGAGTTAAAAAAAAATGTTCACCAAACACAGCATAAATACATTAAAATAAAGTATTATACTCATATATACACTTTCTGATAAAATATTTCATATATTATTATTATCAGGTATTTGTAGAGTGCGAAAATTATAACGTTTAAAAATGATATGGTATCTGGCAAGATATTTGACTGGAAAGGGCTATAATGTAAATATATATGTGTGTGTATATTTATGTCTTCATATATATATATACAGTATATATACTGTATGCAGTATATACACATATAAACACATGTATACACACACACAAATATATATATATATATATATATATATAAAAATATACAGTATAAACATATATACACATATAAACACATATGTACACATGTATATATATATATATATATATATATATATATATATATATATGTTATTGATGAAGTCAGAAATTCGGGTAATCCTAGGATTACCTTGGTAAACTTAATAATACCCAAGCAGCTTTGGGTAAAGCCCAATTTAATGCAATTCCCCCATCTACACTATTTATTTTGCCTCAGCCTGGGGGGGGGGGAGGCACCCTGCCGATCCTCTGGCATCCACCCCAAGTAAACCTTGGGGAATGACCCCCACCCCCCCCCAGGTGGAGGCAAAAAAATTGTGAAGATGTGTGAGTTACAGTGCATCGTATATATGTTTGATGCGGTAACTCTATGCACTCTGAGGAGATTTATCATGTTACAACGTGCTTTACCCACAGCCACTTAGGTAATGCTAGGATTATCTAATTCTTACTTTACCCGCAACATATACATATATACACATATATACACATGTATACACATGTATATAGAAATGTATACACACACATATATACACATATATACACATGTATATAGAAATGTATACACACACATATATACATATATACACATATATACACATGTATATAGAAATGTATACACACACATATATACATATATACACATATATACACATGTATATAGAAATGTATACACACACATATATACATATATACACATATATACACATGTATATAGAAATGTATACACACACATATATACATATATATATTGTCAAGGATTCTTTTTATCCCTGTCTGTAAGAGTATTTTTGGAACTCAACTGCAGACCTAACAGGTAAATGTAATAGATGTATCACTTCAGCAGTATGAGCCAAACAAGATATTTGACACAGTAAATGCCTATAGTGAAAGTTGATAAACAGAAAGAAGGGAAACAATGTTGCAAGCATAAGATGGTGATGTTGCAACTAAGTTGTAATAGGGTAACTAGGAATTTTACTAAAGAGAGGATTAGTTGTTTTGGTGAAATAATGGTGAAAGAATACACCCGTCTCAGCTAGCTCCCAGTAACAGGTGGTATACTCAGTAAAGACTTCAGCACACAGCCGGTGCAGTAACTTGCAAGCAGGCTTGTCCCAAGGAATCTGACTGGTGTCAGGATGAAAAACCTCAAACTGAAAGTTACACAGTGGGACACTGGAGTACCCGTGCAGCTACAATACTTCAGCTGAGTTCAGTGGGCGTGGCAAAGTTCCGTTACCTGCACGGCTTGTTCCTGCTTACCGGGTAAGAGGGGATTGTCCCAGCTGAGAAATGAGAGAGTGACAAAGTTCTGTTATCTTCACAGCTTGTTAGTGTATACCGGAGTTAGAGAGGCAAGTTCAGACAGCTTGTAGAGGGGAGTGGTCTGTGTCCGGTTTTGAATCAGCACAGCTTGTGAATTGCAGCGAGGTACGAATGAACCTGCAGCAATGAGGAAAGTGTCCAGTATACCAGTTGTAGGATATCCAAAGGATTAGTAAATAGTGGTATCCAGCTGAGAAAAGATTAAAGCTGGAAGGTAGAATTTCAGTACCAAAAATATGGAATGAGGTTTGCAAACCAGAGTTAAAGCACAAACGATTTGAAACACACTGAACTTAACTTCAGCTAGGATGCTCAATTACTAAGTACCTGTTTAAGGTGTGACAAAGCTTTATATACACACAGGTAAGTAAATACCCAGGTCATGTGGTTAAAAGTTGAAATGAAAACCAGACCTGGATTCCTTACAGTACCAACCCCCCCTCAAACAAGCCGACCCACGGCTTGATGCTTGGGTCTGTCTGGGTAGCATCGATGGAATCTAGATACAAGCCTAGGGACATTCATGGGTGCTGAGTCTATGATCGATTTGGAGAATTTCACTGAGATGTTTCCAGAAACGAGAAGTGAACTGGGTTCCCCTATCTGTTGTTAAGATAGAGGGTAACCCATGGAGTCGAACAATTCCATCCAAGAAGAGTTGGGCAGTTTCTGCAGAGGTAGGAAGCTTATGGAAGGGGATGAAATGTGCCATCTTAGAAAAGATATCTGTTAATACTTGAATAGTATTATATATTATATTTTGACCGGAGCTTAGAGGCAAGTCTACAATAAAATCCATCCCTAGATGAGTTCATGGTCCCTCTGGAATGTGTATTGGCATAAGAAAACCATACGGTGGCTTCTTTTCAGCTTTTGATACTGTACAAGTGGTGCAACTTTGTATGTAAGTTTTGATGCTTCTTTCCATATCTGGCAACCAGGAGTTCCTCTTTATTAATTCTTTAGTTTTTCATATGCCTGCATGAACGAGAAGAGGTGGTTCATGATGTTGTTTCATAACAGTAATTCTGAGTTCTTCCAGTATATATAACATTGAACCCTGGAAGTATAAGTTGTTATTTTGTGTGAGCTGATGTACTGGAATGGTTTTGTCTTTTAGTAAGGCTGATTGTAGTTGAGAGGTGAATGTAGATGTCATAGCTAAAAACTTCTCTGGAGGTACAACAGAGGTATTGATGAGAGGGTCTTCAGGTCTGTGTTCCATTCGTGATAAGGCATCAGCTTTGCCGTTCCGATTCCGTGATCCAGGTCTATAGATGATCTGGAAGTTGAATCTGCTGAAATATAGACTCCATCTGACTTGTCTTCCAGATAGAGTCTTATTTCTCTGGAGGAATTCAAGGTTACGGTGGTCAGTGTAGATCATTATCGGTAAAGTTGTGCCTTCCAATAAATATCTCCAATTTTGTGTTGCTGTGTTTTCCCTTAGATAAGCCAGAACCCTCATAAATAGTTTGTAAGATGCACAAAAAAAGAACTTTATGGTCTAATTGGTCAGTTTATTGCCCCAACCTTTTAGCACAGAGAATGATGGAACACAGTGCCTCTACTATCAAACATGAGTTAATTGACAGGACAACCAGCCTTGCAAATTAATATACTTTTATAAGTAATAATGCACTGTGCATCATTTTCTGCATAATAAATAATTCCTTTATTAAGCTTTTGCCTTTGTCTAATATTTGAACCACGTTAATGAAAGACTGGTAGTATTTATACTTTGATTTTAGATAATTGTTTTGCTAAATTGTATTCTTGGATTTAATTTGTTAGTCTGGGTTTTCCTTAAAGGATTACTTTCTGTTATAATTTTTAAGCTAAACAACTAACATATTAAAGTTAATAAACATTAACTAAAACCTACTGACCTATATTTTCTCCAAAACGAAGTTTCATAACATTCTAAAAGTTATATCTTTTATTCACCGATGATGTCACGTTATCCTGCCCAGTATTTTCAGCACTGAGTGTTCAAAATACTTAAACCAATAACTTTGTGTTTAAAGCACCATTTTAAAACCTAGGTATTGTAAACGGATTGGTACAGAGCAAAGGATACCCACGGAGTGGGTTTGGAAAACAATTAAATTTGCAGAAAAGATTTCTGATATACGGTAGAGATATGTTAATGAAATGCTATTGATAAAAAGCGTATTTGGGGTAGTTAGTTAGTAACAGGCATAGAAAATATTTACTTACAGTGGCCCTTTAAAGGTACATGAAACCCAAAATGTTTCTTTCATGATTCAGATAGAGAATACAATTTCTAATTTACTTCTGTTATCTAATCTGTTTCATTCTCTTGGTATCATTTGTTGAAGGAGCAGCAATGCACTACTAGTTTCTAACTGAACACATGGGTGAGCCAATCACATTCAATATATATATGCAGCCACCAATCAACAGCTAGAACCTAGTTTCTCTGCTGCTCATGAACTTGTCTAGATAAACCTTTCAGCAAATGATAACAAGAAAAGGAAGCAAATAATAAATAATAGAAGTAAATTGGAAAGTTGTTTAAAATTGTATTCTCTATCTGAATCATGAAAGAAAAATTTTGGGTTTCATGTGCCTTTAAGATCCCCCATATAATTAATCTTAAGTGGTGGCAGCTTAGAGATAGTTTAGTGTGGGTGGCATTAAAGGTAGTTTTGGGCATTTGTTCTAGGTTTAGGACAGACTAGAGAGTGTGTTAACCCTTGCACCCACTGAACTAAGTCACAGGCTTGCCTGGAGTGGCTAGACTGTGACAGATTGGTTAAAGTGGAAAGGGTCTGTTAACCCTTTCTGTGCTAAACAAGTGACTGGTGCAGGGTTGGTTAAAGTAATGGTAAAGTTAGCTTCAAGTCGATGAAGTATAGCATTATGTGTGACAAATAAATATAAGGTTCATTCATCATTTTCTATATATTTTAATAATAATAAAGTTATTACCTTTATAAAGTTATTTTGTAACGTTACTATATTCAACCCGTATTATTTAATAATTTATAATACAGGGAGTGCAGAATTATTAGGCAAGTTGTATTTTTGAGGATTAATTTTATTATTGAACAACAACCATGTTCTCAATGAACCCAAAAAACTCATTAATATCAAAGCTGAATAGTTTTGGAAGTAGTTTTTAGTTTGTTTTTAGTTATAGCTATTTTAGGGGGATATCTGTGTGTGCAGGTGACTATTACTGTGCATAACTATTAGGCAGCTTAACAAAAAACAAATATATACCCATTTCAATTATTTATTTTTACCAGTGAAACCAATATAACATCTCAACATTCACAAATATACATTTCTGACATTCAAAAACAAAACAAAAACAAATCAGTGACCAATATAGCCACCTTTCTTTGCAAGGACACTCAAAAGCCTGCCATCCATGGATTCTGTCAGTGTTTTGATCTGTTCACCATCAACATTGCGTGCAGCAGCAACCACAGTCTCCCAGACACTGTTCAGAGAGGTGTATTGTTTTCCCTCCTTGTAAATCTCACATCTGATGATGGACCACAGGTTCTCAATGGGGTTCAGATCAGGTGAACAAGGAGGCCATGTCATTAGATTTTCTTCTTTTATACCATTTCTTGCCAGCCACGCTGTGGAGTACTTGGACGCGTGTGATGGAGCATTGTCCTGCATGAAAATCATGTTTTTCTTTAAGGATGCAGACTTCTTCCTGTACCACTGCTTGAAGAAGGTGTCTTCCAGAAACTGGCAGTAGGACTGGGAGTTAAGCTTGATTCCATCCTCAACCCGAAAAGGCCCCACAAGCTCATCTTTGATGATACCAGCCCAAACTAGTACTCCACCTCCACCTTGCTGGCGTCTGAGTCGGACTGGAGCTCTCTGCCCTTTACCAATCCAGCCACGGGCCCATCCATCTGGCCCATCAAGACTCACTCTCATTTCATCAGTCCATAAAACCTTAGAAAAATCAGTCTTGAGATATTTCTTGGCCCAGTCTTGACGTTTCAGCTTGTGTGTCTTGTTCAGTGGTGGTCGTCTTTCAGCCTTTCTTACCTTGGCCATGTCTCTGAGTATTGCACACCTTGTGCTTTTGGGCACTCCAGTGATGTTGCAGCTCTGAAATATGGCCAAACTGGTGGCAAGTGGCATCTTGGCAGCTGCACGCTTGACTTTTCTCAGTTCATGGGCAGTTATTTTGCGCCTTGGTTTTTCCATACGCTTCTTGCGACCCTGTTGACTATTTTGAATGAAACGCTTGATTGTTCGATGATCACGCTTCAGAAGCTTTGCAATTTTAAGAGTGCTGCATCCCTCTGCAAGATATCTCACTATTTTTGACTTTTCTGAGCCTGTCAAGTCCTTCTTTTGACCCATTTTGCCAAAGGAAAGGAAGTTGCCTAATAATTATGCACACCTGATATAGGGTGTTGATGTCATTAGACCACACCCATTCTCATTACAGAGATGCACATCACCTAATATGCTTAATTGGTAGTAGGCTTTCGAGCCTATACAGCTTGGAGTAAGACAACATGCATAAAGAGGATGATGTGGTCAAAATACTCATTTGCCTAATAATTCCTCCCTGTATATTATAATAATTTATAATTTTTTTAAAGCCAATTGAGATTCTGGCCGTTAGGCAGTCGTCACTCGACGTCATTCACCCCTATATTTATCTGCTCATGCGCTAGTTACTTTTTCTAAACCTAGATAACCATGTGCGCTCCTGTTTTGCGCATGTGTTTTAATTCTAGCCTGGAAACCATTTAGACGTCATCTGCTTATTACGGCCAAGTTGCGCATGCACACAATAAAATACGGATCGCAATAATCACATGCGCAGTGAAAAAAAGCCTCAGCGAATAGCGCATGCGCTTTGTAAGTTTGATTTGTGAACGCGCATTTGAGAGGGGTGGAGAGCGGGTGGGACCACTGAAGATTTCAATACTTGAAGAAGACGGAAGAAATAATAATTGGCAACGAAATAGGGATAAACCAGTATTTCAGGAAAGGGATACCGAAATAGAGATTATGCTTACAAAGAGAATTTCCAACACAAAATCATCAACTCCCACAAAAAAATATTATAGCAATAAGTCAGCCACCCACCGCTCCTCTTCATTTTTAGGCCAACCCCAAAAAAAAGCACAAAAAGAAAAAAACAGACAATACAACCAGCAAGAGGAGGTAGTCCTATCACCACTGTGGTCAAAGAGAGGACTAAAAAGAGATATAGAAACAAGCCTAGAGGGAGCAGAGGATCCAAACAGAAAGAAAATAAAGCAAATCGAACTATCAACACAGATATAAAAATCTTCCATCTATCTAACAGACATTTTAATATACAAGAACTACAGGTTTTACAAAAGGGTCTCTCTCACCAATTAAAGGTCCAAACCCGTTTGATCTATTCATAGATTTAAACAAATATATCAGAAAATTAACGTTAAAAAGGCATTTTGAAAAATAAAAAATAAACAAGTTTGTACCTTGATGGAAGCTGAAATAGAACAACTGATGATCTAGAAGCACTATTGGTACTATATTAATTGGAAACATCAGCACACACAACAGATAAATATAGATACAACAGAAAATGAGACAAATATAGATACAACAGAAAATGAGAATAATGTTAATATCATTTCCTTTGCTAAACACACAGACCTTAGGCCAAATTCCATTTTTTATCCTCCTCAATCCAAGGGAAATCATATACCCATATAATACAACCTGGTACATGAGAAGATTGAGAATTTCTGTCTAAATTATAAAATAAGAAAGGATAATCTAACTAAAAGAGAAAAGACAATCCTAAAAAATTTGAAAGATGACAAAACAACTGTGATTAGAGAAGATTACCTTGAGGAGGCCTATAAACTTTTAAATGATGATTTGACCTATAAAAAACCGAGAGGAGACCCCACTTTAACTTTCACTACAGAATACTTTAGTCTTCTAGATGACGCTAAATTTGCAAAAGTAGTGAATGACAATGAATTTAAGAAACTCAAAAAAAAGATAATCCCTCAACAGCAATATTCTATCATCTACCAAAAGTGCATAAAATCATGGAAAAAACACCGGGTAGACCGATCGTATCGGGGATCAATTCCTTGACCTCAAAACTTTTAGAATATGTATACATATTTCTACAACCTTTAATTTAAAATCCCATCTGAAGGATTCCACAGATACCATCAATAAAGTAACCAATATAGATTGGCAGGAGTCTTATCGATGGGTTACTTTAGATGTGAGTGCACTTTACACCAATATTCTTTACAAAGAAGGTCTTGCCTGAATGGAAAAATGGCTTGATGTGTGTCGACACACATAACAACGTACTGCTCAGCTTTTCTGTTTCCAGTGGCCATTGGTTACTATTGGAAGGTGTGTCCACAGATCGTTGGTTCAAGTTTGGAGGCCGGTTGCTGCTTATTATTGTGTAAGTACAGATGTAACTTCCCCTGCTATTTGCTGTGTGACATTTACTAAGAGGATTCCTTGTCCGTAGGGGAAATACCATCATTGGCTGCGACTGCCTCTTTTGTCCTGGGAACGCTCCTCTTACAACTATACACAGAACAGCATCCTTGTATGAGCGTGGGTCCACATAGTAACAAGCCGAAAAATCGTCCACTCCTGGGAACTGTTTCTTATGCATGAACTTTTGGTTTAAGGAGTTTTTTATACTAATTTTCTTTTTTTCTTAATTTTGTGATTTATTATTGTATGTCTTGAATAGGTCGACCTATATTGTAATAAAGTTTTTTTAGATATGCGATTCTAATATTTGTTGCTGGCATCTTCTATAGAATTGAATTTTTTCACATAGAATTTTTTTCATATATAATTTTTTCCAATTTTGAAAAGATTTTTTTTCACACATAATTCATAATTCACAATTTATATTTACATGTATTATACATATTGCCTATTATAGTAGTATCATATTAGTATCAGGTTAGGTGTTTTATTATTATATATATATTCTATACTCCTTACTCTTAAGCTGGTTTCAGAGCTCCCTAGTGCTTTGTGTTTTGTAAACACTACAACATTTACCATAACAAGGACCCAAAGTGTCTAAAAGGTACAATACTGGAACATGTACAAAGAGATAAAGGGGGGGTGGTGACAGAACATTAAAATTAAGACAAAGAGAAACGTATTGGATACACACTTTAGGCCCTTTACTTCCAAAAGGTTTGAATAAGGACATTAATCCAGCTGCCTTCCTTACGTAAATTTATTTTATATATTTCTGTCCCAATACATGAAGAAACCTCAATTCTAGACAGGGAAAAATATATACACACATATACACACATATGTACCACCGCTCTTCAAATATAACAATAAAAGAAAGATGGAAATTAGATCTAGAAATAATATTTAGTATTGTCATGGATACCACAGCTGAGGCTACCCCCACCCCCACCCCCAACAACCAAACCCCAGTTGTTTATAAGTGGTTTGGGGCTACTCATAGCAACCACAATCTCTGGAAGCTTTTGTTTGCTTGTTTTGTGGCGAGCTGGTGTTTGACCAGGAAAACCCTCCTAGGCTGGCTGGGCTTCTGGAACTCCCGGTCGGCTGCCTCACAACGGACACATGCCTAACTCCTCCCAGGCTGGCCGGGCTCCTGGAACTCCCGGTCGGCCACAGAACAGCAGGACACCCACTAACTTTACCCCTGGTCGCTCCAGCAGCCCTTTGCCCCAGAGCTCTACTCTTTTGGGGATTGGTAGCCCCTAGGGAGGACAAGAGCTGTGGCAATAATCAGAGGGGAGCTCCTTTGGGAACTGGGGGTTTTGGACACCCCTAACCCCATAACTTCAATGGACTGTAACTTCGGTCCCCAGTAACAAATCATGGTGATTTTTGGACTGTGGCATCTGGGGACCGAGAGCTTTAAAATAACACCCGAAACCCGGGAATGGCGGGAAAATCGTGGGATTGTCCTTTGTGTTATCAAGATGAGCTGTGTGTATAAAAGGAGTGCATGTTTTACAATAAAGTCAGTTCTTGTTTAACCTGAATGCTAGTCTGTCTAGTTATTTGGGTTGGTTCCAGCTAAAATCAATTTCCTGGGCTACACAGCAGCCTGTTCCAGGCAGAGAAAGGATCATCAGGCAGAGCTACCCAGTCTGGGTAGCTGGAGTCTGCCACAGGGTGGGACCCTGGGTACTGATGCTGTCGGGCATCAGGGGTGGCTACAGGCTGTGGTCACTTGCCAGCTACATAGCTGCAGTCGGCAGGGAGGAAGCAGAACCCGTTTGGCGGAGCTACCCAGTTGGGGTAGCCGGGGTATCCGTCACATTGGCTGGCAGCGGTGGGATCTGCTTCTTCCACACGATTCCTGCTGACAGAGAAGGGCCACAGTAGCTGGTAACTATGGAAGCCAAGTACCTAAGGAGAGTAAAGGAGGCACTGACCCAGCTGGACGATCCTGGTTCTGAACTGGACCAGCTGAGCTGCAGGAGCATTGTCCGCCGGCAACTATGGAGGGAGAGGCTTCAACAAGAAAAGGATTGTGAAGGAAAGGTCCTCCCCACAGATGATGAGAGGTACTGGGTCCGATGGGACTTGCGAGTGCTTTTCCTGGGAGAGCAGCCCATGGAGGAATGGCTATTGGATCTAAATCGACTGGTCTAGGCAGAGATGTGGGTGGAGGACGGCTATTGGGACCTCCGATGGCTCGCTATGCAAGTACGGCCATGGCTGGAGGATTGCTCCCCCACAGAGGGCTTTGGCTTCAGCGGCCCTGGGTTACTATTGGAAAAGTTGACAGAAGACCCAAAATTTGGGAGCAGGGCAGAACTGAGAGTAATGAACATGGGCCATTCCCGAGAGCAGCTGTTGTATCTCCTGGGTACCCTGGCTGGCATCCGATATGGTATCGCTTATTGTCCAAGAATGGGGACTGGAAAGGGCATACAAGAGGCTGCTAGACTGAGTTCTGCAGCATGCCACGGAGTCTGCACGGAGCTGTGGTGCAGCACTCTGGTAATCATGGAGGTTGGCCTCAGATGAGTGGCAACTGAGCATAAGCGACGACGAACTGCTCAAGCTTATAGACCAGGACAAAGGAGCCACCCCAGCAGAAACGCTGCCAACAGGGCAGAGAGCCGCCAGCCTCTGCCCAGCACCTGTAACAGCTCCAGGAAACCAGGGAGAGGAGGAAGTCGTCCTCCCTCCCCTTACAGAGAACCCCTTGCAGGGAGAGATGGATGTCGATAACTCTCCCCAGCAGCAGAATCCCTTCCTGGCAGAGGAGACAGTCGATCTCTCTCCCCAGCGGCAGAGCCAGGAGCCGGGAGAGGAGACAGTCGGTATCTCTCACCAGTGGCAGAGCCATCCCCTTGGAGCGGAGGTAGTCGTCCTCCCTCCCGTAAACAGAACCTCTTCCCGGAAGAGGAGACAGTCCATCTCTCTCCCAAGCGGCAGAGCCAGGAGCCGGGAGAGAAGACAGTCGGTCTCTCTCCCCAGCGGCAGAGCCATCCCCTGGGAGCGGAGGTAGTCATCCTCCCTCCCCATAAACAGAACCCCTTCCCAGGAGAGGAGACAGTCAGTCTCTCTCCCAAGCGGCAGAGCCAGAAGCTGGGAGAGGAGACAGTCGGTCCATCTCCCCAGTGGCAGAGCCATCCCCTGGGAGCAGAGGTAGTCGTCCTCCCTCCCCGTAAACAGAACCCCTTCCTGGGAGAGGAGACAGTCGGGTCTCTCTCCCAAGCAGCAGAGCCAGGAGCCAGGAGAGGAGACAGTCGGTCTCTCTCCCCAGCGGCAGAGCCATCCCCCTAGGAGCGGAGGTAGTCGTCCTCCCTCCCCATAAACAGAACCCCTTCCCAGGGAGAGGAGACAGTTGGTCTCTCTCCCCAGCAGCAGAGCCAGGAGAGGAGACAGTCGGTCTCTCTCCCCAGTGGGCAGACCCATCCCCTAGGAGCGGAGGTAGTCGTCCTCCCTCCCCATAAACAGAAAACCTTCCTGGGAGAGGAGACAGTTGGTCTCTCCCCAGCGGCCGAATCCCTTTCTGGGAGAGGAGACAGTTTGGTCTCTCTCCCCAGCGGCAGCACAGTTTCCCATGGAACGGAGGTAGCAGACCTCCCTCCCCAGCGGTAGATCTCCTTCTCGGGAGAAGAGACAGATGGACTCTCCCCTCAGTAGCTTGGCAGGTTCTCTACCCTTTTCTTGTCCCCGAGTATTTCTCACCGGGGGCAGGCATTGCATTGGGCAAGGAGGATAAAAGCTTATGCAGTTGGTGCCACATGTTTGGGCACCTGAGCTTTGCCTGACACACCAAGGAGCAACCTCCCCCTCTGGTCTGGGGTGGGGAATACAGCCGGGAAACCGGCACTTGCTTTGTTTGTGGGTGGGTCAGCCGGTTCTCAACAGAGTGTCACAGAGGGAGACAGTTTGGCCATGGAACTTAAGGACATCGGAACTTGTGGAACAGCAATTGTTTGGGAGCCGGCCTTAGCAAACTTGTTTGGGACTTTGCATTATGTGACAATCCCTGCGCCAAGGGTGCAGGGTATAAATGCCAGCAGGAACCCCCCAGGATGCCCCAAGCTCAGGAGAGATTGGAAAACCTCTCCCAGCAACCGAGAAGTGGAGGGCCACCGTCGGAGAGCCCCAGGCCGACCCGTTAAGGGTCTAGCCGGGTCTTCCGAACTGGAGGGGGGAGATGTCACGGATAACAGACAGCTAAGGCTACCCCAAACCCCCCCTACAACCTCACCCCTGTTGTTTCTCAGTGGTTTTGGGCTCCTCAGAGCAACCACAATCTCTGGAAGCTTTTGTTTGCTTGTTTTGTGGGGAGCTGGTGTATGACCAGGAAAACCCTCCTAGGCTGGTCGGGCTTCTGGAACTCCCGGTCGGCTGCCCCACGTCACAACGGACACCCGCCTAACTCCTCTCAGTCTGGCCAGTCTCCTGGAACTCCCGGTCGGCCACAGGACAGCAGGACACCCGCTAACTTTACCCCTGGTCGCTCCAGCAGCCCTTTGACCCAGATCTCCTCTCTTTTGGGGATTGGTAGCCCCTAGGGAGGACAAGAGCTGTGGCAATTATCAGAGTGGAGCTCCTTTGGGAACTGGGGGTTTTGGACACCCCTAACCCCATAACTTCAATGGACCGTAACTCTGGTCCCAAGTAACGAATCATGCTGATTTTTGGACTGTGGCATCTGGGGACCGAGAGCTTTAAAACCCTGGAAGTGCCGCCGCTCCACCGGAATCACCCGAAACAGCCACCTCTAGGTATTGGTATTATGTGAGACTGTGGCTCCTATGGAGGTGCCCGGGCTGGTCTGGAGGGGCGGGAATGGCGGCAAAAATGTGGGATTGTACTTTGTGTTATCAAGATGAGCTGTGTGTATAAAAGGAGTGCATGTTTTACAATAAAGTCAGTTCTTGTTTAACCTGAATGCTAGGTCTCTCTAGTTATTTGGGTTGGCTCCAGCTAAAATCACTTCCCTGGCTACATAGCAGCCTGTTCCAGGCAGAGAAAGGATCATCAGGAAGAGCTACCCAGTCTGGGTAGCTGGAGGTCTGCCACAGGGTGGGACCCTGGGGTACTGATGCTGTCGGGCATTTAGGAGTGGCTTCAGGCTATGGTCACTTGTCAGCTACATAGCTGCAGTCGGCAGGGAGGAAGCAGGACCCGTTTGGCGGAGCTACCCAGTCGGGGGTAGCCGGGGTATCCGTCACAAGAATCAATATTCAAAATGTTAGATTTCTTTCAACATCGAAATACATTTGTACATTTTTACATTAAATCCCTCACTAAATTTCCCTACACTTGTCATTGAACTTGTGTAACTATTGTTAACAACTATAACAAAATCTAACTTTTCATTCTTTACATTTGTAGTGCACTACAATTTGGGGTGTGCAAATATGAATGTTAGGAATGCAATACCAATAATTCATATTATTGTTTTTATTTTTGAGCCTTTAAATGTTTTTTTCAACAAATATGTATAAGAACATCTTCTGCATAAACTTAATATGTATAGATCCCTAACCACACCAGGGGCGCGATCCGATATATGGCGCAGGTTTCAGCGCAAGCATGGAAACCTGCGCCCCCCTAGTTTCACCTCGCACATCGAGCTATCACATATACGGCGCCGACAGTTGCTAAAGTGCCGTAAGTCGGAACAAACTAGCGATGTCCAGAAATAAAGCGTAAGTACAATTTCTGGAGTCGCCAGTGACTTACGGCACTTTAGAAACTGCCGCCGCCTAAAAAAACTAACTAAAGTATAAAATATTCTGTAAATGTCTAACACACCCTCCCTAACATAGCCCGACGCGTATACCCCTCTATCCGCAATCCCCCCCTCTCACTCCTAACAATGAATGTATTAACCCATAAACCGCTGCTCCCAGACCCTGCTGCCACCTATATTATATGTATTACCCCCTAATCTGACCCCCCTACACTGCCGCCATGTATATTATATGTATTACCCCCTTAATCTGACCCCCCCCTACACACCGCCGCCACCTATATTATATGTATTACCCCCTAATCTGAGCCCCCTACATGACTGCCACCTATATTAACTATATTAACCCCTAATCTGAGCCCCCTACACTGCCGCCACCTATATTAAATGTATTACCCCCTAATCTGACCCCCCCTACACTGCTGCCACCTATATTATATGTATTAACCCCTAATCTGAGCCCCCTACACCGCCGCCACCTATATTAACTATATTAACCCCCTAATCTGAGCCCCCTACACCGCCACCACCTATATTAAATGTATTACCCCCTAATCTGATCCCCCTACACCACCGCCACCTATATTAAATATATTACTCCCTAAACCTAAGTCTAACCCTAATACCCCTTAACTTAATTATTATTTAAATACACGACTGCCACCTATATTAACTATATTAACCCCTAATCTGAGCCCCCCTACACTGCCGCCCACCTATATTAAATGTATAACCCCCTAATCTGACCCCCCTACACTGCTTCCACCTATATTATATGTATTAACCCCTAATCTGAGCCCCCTACAACCGCCGCCACCTATATTAACTATATTAACCCCTAATCTGAGCCCCCTACATCCGCCACCACCTATATTAATGTATTACCCCCTAATCTGATCCCCCTACACCACCCGCCACCTATATTAAATATATTACTCCCTAAACCTAAGTCTAACCCTAATACCCCTTAAACTTAATTATTATTTAATACACGACTGCCACCTATATTAACTATATAACCCCTAATCTGAGCCCCCTACACTGCCCGCCACCTATATTAAATGTATTACCCCCTAATCTGACCCCCCTACACTGCTGCCACCTATATTATATGTATTAACCCCTAATCTGAGCCCACCTACACCGCCGCCACCTATATTAACTATATTAACCCCTAATCTGAGCCCCCTACACCGCCACCTACCTATATTAAATGTATTCCACCTAATCTGATCCCCCCTACACCACCGCCACCTATATTAAATATATTACTCCCTAAACCTAAGTCTAACCCTAATACCCCTTAACTTAATTATTATTTAAATAAATCTAAATAATATTAATATTATTAACTAAATTATTCCTATTTAAAACTAAATACTTACTTATAAAATAAACCCTAAAATAGCTACAATATAATTAATAATTACATTGTAGCTATTTTAGGATTTATATTTATTTTACAGGTACTTTTGTACTTATTTTAACTAGGTACAATAGCTATTAAATAGTTAATAACTATTTAATAGATACCTAGTTAAACTAATTACAAAATTACCTGTAAAATAAATCCACCTACCTAAATTACAAATACACCTAACACTACACTATCAATAAATTAATTAAATAAACTACAATTATCTAAACTAAAATACAATTAAATAAACTAAACTATATTACAAAAAAAAACACTAAATTACAAAAAAATAAAAAAAGATTACAAGATTTTTAAGATTATTACACCTAATCTAAGCCCCCTAATAAAATAAAAAAAAGCCCCCCAAAATAATACAATTTCCCTACCCTAAACTAAATTACAAAAGTAATCAGCTCTATTACCAGCCCTTAAAAGGGCCTTTTGCGAGGCATTGCCCCAAAGTAATAAGCTCTTTTAAACCTGTAAAAAAAAGAACAGCCCCCCATTACAACCCACCACCCACACACCCTACTATAAAACCTACCCGATCCCCCCTTAAAAAAACCTAAGTCTAATCCCCAAGTGCTCCTTACCTGTCCTGAAGACCGCGGAGAAGGTCTTGTTCCAGGCGGGTGAAGTCTTCTTCCAGGCGGTGACCTCTTCTTCTTCCAGGAACCAGCCGGCGCGGAGTGGAGGAGTTGAAGACTGATGACCGCAGAGCTGTAAGACCCGTCCACTCTGGAACTGAAGACCGGCGATGCTGGAACTGAAGATCGGCGACGCTTGGAACTGAAAGACCCGCGGAGCCATGAGTGTGGAGGATCCTCTTCATACGATCTCCGCCATACACTGAATAAGGAATTCAAGGTAAGCAATTAAAAATGGCGTCCCTTGAATTCCTATTGGCTGATTTGAGCCTTCAAATTCAATATCAGCCATGGGATGAGAGCTACTGTAATTCTATTGGCAGATTTTAATAGCCAATAGAATAAGAGGCTACTGACATTCTATTGGCTATTCAAATCAAATCAAAGAGCTGATTACTTTGGGGGCAATGCCCCGCAAAAGGCCCCTTTTCAGGGCTGGTATAGAGCTGGATAACTTTGGGGCAATGCCCCGCAAAAAGGCTCTTTTTAAGGGCTGGTAATAGAGCTGATTACTTTTGTATTTATTTATTATTTTATTATTTGGGGGGCTTTTTTATTTTATTAGGGGTTAGATTAGGTGTATTTTAGCTTAAAATGCTTGAATCTTTTTTTATTTTTTGTAATTATGTGGGGTTTTTTTGTAATATAGTTTAGTTTATTTAATTTATTTTTAGGTTTAGATAATTGTAGTTTATTTAATAATTTTATTGATAGTGTAGTGTTAGGTGTAATGGTAACTTAGGTGTAGGATTTATTTTACAGGTAATTTTGTAATTATTTTAACTAGGTAGCTATTAAATAGTTATTAAACTATTTAATAGCTATTGTACCTAGTTAAAATAAATACAAAGTGTACCTGTAAAATAAATATAAACCCTAAAATAGCTACAATGCAATTATTAATTATATTGTAGCTATTCTTAGGGTTTATTTTAATAGGTAAGTATTTAGTTTTAAATTGTATAGATTTAGTTAATAATATAATATTATTTAGATTTATTGAAATAATAATTAAGTTAGGGGGTTGTTAGGGTTAGACTTAGGTTTAGGGGGGTAATATAGTTAATATAGGTGGCGGCGGTGTAGGGGGATCAGATTAGGGGTTAAATATTTTTAATGTAGCTGGCGGAGGTGTAGGGGGGGCAGATTAGGGGTTACTACATATAATATAGGTGGCGGCGGTGTAGGGGGATCAAATTAAGGGTTATTATATTTAATGTTAGCTGGTGGCGGTGTAGGGGGGTCAGTTAGGGGGTAATATATTTAATATAGGTGGCGGCGGTGTAGGGGGGATCAGGATTAGGGGTTATAAAATAGTTAATATAGGTGGCAGCGGTGTAGGGGGGTCCAGATTAGGGGTTAATACATATTTATATAGGTTGGTGGCGGTATAGGGGGGTCAGATTAGGGGTTAATACATATAATATAGGTGGTGGCGGGTGTAGGGGGACAGATTAGGGGGTACTACATTTAGATATAGGTGGCGGCGGGTGGCCGGGGAGCGGCAATTTAGGGGTTAAACACTTTTTTATGTATTGCGGTGGGTGGATTGTGGTTGACAGGTAGATAGACATTGCACATGCGTTAGGTGTGTTAGGGTTTATTTTGCAGGCAGTTTAGGTAGTTACAGGGGCCTAGATGACAGGGGTCCCATATATAAGAATATGTTATATAGATTATATATTTTATATATACTTGTATGACACTTTTTGCAACAGAATAACTGAGTTTCCTTTATTGCTAGCTTGAGATTTTAGTATGGTTATATTCAAAATCAATTTCACTGACTATTATTGTTTTCTCCCCAAATTATGATGTTACACATTTAAAAAAAAAATATTTTAATAGTTTTCAATTAACATGATATAGCTTGCAACAATAAAAGTACCAAGTGTGATGACAAATATAGGTTTAGTTTCAAAATGCACACGTACAAAATTACGTTTATGTGACATAAATTGCACGCAACAGAAGTCCCTTTAAGCCTTTTAATCTTTGATTTTTCTTTTATTATGTCAGCTACAATCATAGTCAATTGTACTTATAGCAGATAACAAATACATAAATAAGAACAGACTTCTTAAGATTATTTTCATCCAGTTAAAATCTAGATGTCGCTTATATGACACATAGCCAAACCAATCAGAAGTGCTAAAAACTGTAACCAATGGGAAGCGCTTAGAAACGTCAGAAATCACGTGACATGTTCACACCACATCAGAACCAATAAGATAGAGGAAGTGCTGCATCCTCCATCTTTTATTGCACTACCTGATGCAGTATGAAAATCCCCTCTGATGAAGAAGGATTATGAATTACAACCTTCGAAACGCGTTAGGTTTTACAGGCTTTTAAGTCTAAGTATACTATGATTTTTTAACTTATATATCAGATGTTATTATAGTTTTTTTTAGGAACTTAGATATTAGGTTTTTATTTCAAAAGACTAACCTCCACAGAGATACAGACTCTTGAATTCCCCACACCTCTTTTGAGGATTTTGCAGATCTACTCATATACATTTGTTTCAAATGTGTTATTATACCTCATATTATTGAGGACATTTAATGTTAGCATATATCTTATGGGACAACTTAGAGGGGTAATATTGTAAATATTTTTAATAAACACGATCGCACTATTATTGTATTCTGTTTACTTTCCATACTTCCATCACGTTTGGAGGGAAGTTTCTAAGACCTGCACCAAAACTTCAGGGAGCACGGGAAAAAAAGGTTTTATTGTAAATAATCAGTTTCTGGCAGCGGATATCGTGGATTACAAAACTCTAACCGGATTACCCTGCAGTGCTTTTACTTACCTAATACACATTGAGGTTAAGTTTTGTAAGTAGGCATTTCATTTATTTTAATACTTTAATTGGTCAAATCGTTTTAATAATCATTTATTTCATAAATAATTTGTGAGTAGTTTTCCCTGTATAAATTGACCCATCTAATAGTACAAACGGAGTTGCACTATTATTGTGTGTCTTCTCTCACTTTCTGTATCTACCTACATCTGCATGATAGAGGAAAGTTTCTGCCCTCTAAGCCACATAGAAGAAACCTCCACATAGAGTTTCCACAAGTCTGAGGGACTGCAAGGACCACAGAGTTCTCCTTTATGTTACAATGGATGAGCATTTACTTACCTCATATCGATTGAGGTTAAGTTTTGTAAGTAGACATCTTTTCTATCTTCCACCAATCAGACAGTTTGGTTTCCC
This sequence comes from Bombina bombina, assembly GCF_027579735.1. Classification (NCBI taxonomy): domain Eukaryota; kingdom Metazoa; phylum Chordata; class Amphibia; order Anura; family Bombinatoridae; genus Bombina; species Bombina bombina. The sequence goes on along the minus strand of NC_069504.1, from coordinate 220,682,664 downwards.
ACATCTATGGATCCAGAATAAGTATATTATTACTGTAAAGTTTCAAGACTGCACATATCAAAATACTTTTTTTCAGATTTATGCCAGCAACGTTTTTGTTTATATTTATTCTTTTGGCTCTTGGGAAAAATGTTTTAAAATTCTTTAGTATGTCAATTCTGAGTGCACTATAGATTAAAAAATATATTTCCTCCTTAGTCATATATTGCTAACTATTTTATATATATATGTTTTGATGTTTCCATATGGCTAGATTTAGAGTTTTGTCGGTAAAGACCCGCGTAGCTAACGCTGGCTTTTTTCTGGCCGCACCTTTTAAAATAACTCTGGTATTGAGAGTCCACAGAATGGCTGCGTTAGGCTCCAAAAAAGGAGCGTAGAGCATATTTAACGCAACTTCAACTCTCGATACCAGAGTTGCTTACGGACGCGGCCAGCTTCAAAAACGTGCTCGTGCACGATTCCCCCATAGGAAACAATGGGGCTGTTTGAGCTGAAAAAAAACCTAACACCTGCAAAAAAGCCGCGTTCAGCTCCTAACGCAGCCCCATTGTTTGCTATGGGGAAACACTTCCTACGTCTGCACCTAACACTCTAACATGTACCCCCGAGTCTAAACACCCCTAACCTTACACTTATTAACCCCTATTCTGCCACCCCCGCTATCGCTGACCCCTGCATATTATTATTAAACCCTAATCTGCCGCTCCGTAAACCGCCGCTACTTACATTATCCCTATGTACCCCTAATCTGCTGTCCCAAACACTGCCGACCCCTATATTATATTTATTAACCCCTAATCTGCCCCCCACAACGTCGCCTCCACCTGCCTACACTTATTAACCCCTAATCTGCCGACCGGACCGCACCACTATTATAATAAAATTATTAACCCCTAATCCGCCTCACTAACCCTATAATAAATAGTATTAACCCCTAATCTGCCCTCCCTAACATCGCCGACACCTAACTTCAAACATTAACCCCTAATCTGCCGACTGGAGCTCACCGCTATTCTAATAAATGTATTAACCCCTAAAGCTAAGTCTAACCCTAACACTAACACCCCCCTAATTAAATATAATTTAAATCTAACGAAATTATTAACTCTTATTAAATAAATTATTCCTATTTAAAGCTAAATACTTACCTGTAAATAAATCCTAATATAGCTACAATATAAATTATAATTATATTATAGCTATTTTAGGATTAATATTTATTTTACAGGTAACTTTGTATTTATTTTAACCAGGTACAATAGCTATTAAATAGTTAAGAACTATTTAATAGCTAAAATAGTTAAAATAATTACAAAATTACCTGTTAAAATAAATCCTAACCTAAGTTACAATTACACCTAACACTACACTATCAATAAATTAATTAAATACAATATCTACAAATAAATACAATTAAATAAACTAGCTAAAGTACAAAAAATAAAAAAGAACTAAGTTACAAAAAATAAAAAAATATTTACAAACATAAGAAAAATATTACAACAATTTTAAACTAATTACACCTACTCTATGCCCCCTAATAAAATAACAAAGCCCCCCAAAAATAAAAAAATGCCCTCCCCTATTCTAAATTACTAAAGTTCAAAGCTCTTTTACCTTACCAGCCCTGAACAGGGCCCTTTGCGGGGCATGCCCCAAGAAGTTCAGCTCCTTTTGCCTGTAAAAAAAAACATACAATACCCAACCCCCAACATTACAACCCACCACCCACATACCCCTAATCTAACCCAAACCCCCTTAAATAAACCTAACACTAAGCCCCTGAAGATCTTCCTACCTTGTCTTCACCATGCCAGGTATCACCGATCGTTCCCAGGCTCCGAATCTTCATCTAAGCCCAAGCGGGGGCTAGACATCCATCATCCGACGGCTGAAGAAGTCCAGAAGAGGCTCCAAAGTCTTCATTCCTATCCGGGATGAAGAGTAGATCCGGACCGGCACCATCTTCTTCCAAGCGGCATCTTCTATCTTCATCCGATGAGGACCGACTCCATCATGAAGACCTCCACCGCGGACCCCTTCTTTTTCCGACGACGACTTCCCAACGAATGACGGCTTCCTTTAAGGGACGTCAATCCAAGATGGCGTCCCTCGAATTCCGATTGGCTAATAGGATTCTATCAGCCAATCGTAAATTAAGGTAGGAAAATTCTGATTGGCTGATGGAATCAGCCAATCAGAATCAAGTTCAATCCGATTGGCTGATTCAATCAGCAATCAGATTGAGGCTCGCATTCTATTGGCTGGTTCCTATCAGCCAATCGAATTATCAGCCAATCGGAATTCGAGGGACGCCATCTTGGATGACGTCCCTTAAAGGAACCGTCATTCATCGGGAAGTCGTCGTCGGTAGAAGATGGGGTCCGCGGTGGAGGTCTTCAAGATGGAGGCCCGGTCCTCATCGGATGAAGATAGAAGATGCCACTTGGAAGACGATGGTTGCCGGAGTCGGATTCTACTCTTCTTCCCGATAGGATGAAGACTTTGGAGCCTCTTCTGGACCTTCTTCAGCCGTCGGATTGATGGATGTTAGCCCCCGCTTGGGCTTAGATGAAGATTTCGGAGCCTGGAACGATCGGTGTGATACCTGGCATGGTGAAGACCAAGGTAGAAGATCTTCAGGGGCTTAGTGTTAGGTTATTTAAGGGGGGGTTTGGGTTAGAATAGGGGTATGTGGGTGGTGGGTGGTTGTAATGTTGGGGGGGGGGGTATTGTATGTGTTTTTTTACAGGCAAAAGAGCTGAATTCTTTGGGGCATGCCCCGCAAAGGGCCCTGTTCAGGGCTGGTAAGGTAAAAGAGCCTTTGAACTTTAGTAATTTAGATAGGGGTAGGGCATTTTTTATTTTGGGGGTCTTCGTTATTTTATTAGGGGGCTTAGAGTAGGTTTAATTAGTTTATAAATTGTTGTAATATTTTTCTGATGTTTGTAAATACTTTTTTATTTTTTGTAACTTAGTTAGTTTATTTCATTGTATTTATTTGTAGATATTGTATTTAATTAATTTATTGATAGTCTAGTGTTAGGATTTAATTGTAGGTAATTGTAGGTATTTTATTAATTCATTTATTGATAGTGTAGTGTTAGGTTTAATTGTAACTTAGGTTAGGGATTTATTTTACAGGTAATTTTGTAATTATTTTAACTATTTTAGCTATTAAATAGTTCTTAACTATTTAATAGCTATTGTACCTGATTAAAATAAATACAAAGTTGCCTGTAAAATAAATATTAATCCTAAAATAGCTATAATATAATTATAATTTATATTGTAGCTATATTAGGATTTATTTTACAGGTAAGTATTTAGCTTTTAAATAGGAATAATTTATTTAATAAGAGTTAATTTATTTCGTTATATTTAAAATTATATTTAACTTTAGGGGGGTGTTAGTGTTAGGGTTAGACTTAGCTTTAGGGGTTAATCCATTTATCAGAATAGCGGCGAGAGTCCGGTCGGGCAGATTAGGGGTTAATAATTTAAGTTAGGTGTCGGCGATGTTAGGGGAGGGCAGATTAGGGGTTAATACTATTTATTATAGGGTTATTGAGGCGGGAGTGAGGAGGCTGATTAGGGGTTAATAACTTTATTATAGTAGCGGTGAGATCCGCTCGGCAGATTAGGGTGTTAATAAGTGTAGGCAGGTGGAGGCGACGTATGAGGGGGGCAGATTAGGGGTTAATAAATATAATATAGGGGTTGGCGGTGGTTAGGGGCAGCAGATTAGGGGTACATGGCTATAATGTAGGTGGCGGCTCTTTGCGGTCGGTAGACTTAGGGGGTTAATTAATTGTAGGTAGCTGGCTGGCCGGCGTAGGTGGCGGTCGGCAGATTAGGGTTAAAAAAAATGTAATCGAGTGGCGGCGATGTGGGGGGGACCTCGGTATTTAGGGGTGCATAGGTAGTTTATGGGTGTTAGTGTACTTTAGAGCACAGTAGTTAAGAGCTTTATAAACCGGGCTTAGCCAAGAAAGCTCTTAACTGCTGACTTTTTTCTGTGGCTGGAGTTTTGTCGTTAGAATTCTAAACGCTCACTTCAGACACGACTCTAAATACCGGAGTTTGAAAGATCCCATTGAAAGATAGGATACGCAATTGACGTAAGGGATCTGCGGTATGGAAAAGTCGCGGTTTTGAAAAGGAAAATAAATCTAAAATAGAGCAGAGGAGATACCTTAATACTACAATAGGTGAAATATAGCCATGGGACACCTCTTAAATATACTGATTCTTTCTGGGGGCATAGTGAAGAATGCTAACGTTAGTTATTTACCCAAGAAATGACCCGTCTAGTCTCTGAAGGCTCTGTTGAGATAAGCTCATATAAAGGCCTAACTACTTATTTAGTTTCCTCAACAGTAGTTTTTACCCTATGCCAAATTGAATATACAGCATAGTAAATTGCATCAACTTCAGACACTGAGCTAAGCATAATAACATACATAAGCAAGTAGGTAAAGTTTCCAATTAATTAAAGATTTCAACAAATATCAACAGGTGTTTTTGGTGAGTAATTCTAAGTAAAATATATTGCAAGCCAGACATATTTAAAGTATACAGTATAGTAATTGCATCAGCTTCAGACGCCTAACTAAGCATAGTAACCTTTATATGCAAATTGGCAAAGTTCCCCATTAATTACAAATTTCAACAAATGTTTTTGGTGAGCCATTCTAGGTAAAACATATTGTAGCCAGGCATATTTAGAGAATACAGTATAGTATATTGCATCAGCTTCAGATACCAGACTAAGCATAATAACATTTATACGTAAATAGGTAAAGTTTCCCATTAACTACAAACTTCAACAGATGTCTATTGTTGAGCAAGTCTAGATAAAATATATTGTAGCCAGACACATTTGTGTTTTTGAGAAGGATAACATGCTTAATATACTACTGCTGGTTTTAAAGAGTCCTGTAGTATACTATCTCTAATTGGGCATATCGAGAGCGCTGCAGGAACATCAATTAAGTTAAAGTCAGAGAGTCTACTTTATCTGATGAGAATCAGTTCCAAGCTACCATGCGAATTCTAAGCACAAAAGTTCATCCAATCCCACTACGGAGGTCTGTGATGGAAACCAGGCCCAAAGGGAGCATTCTCATAAGCTCTCTTGCAAGCCGCTTGTCTGCTTGGCGTGGGGATAGCCAGGATGCATAGGAGATCAGCGAGATTGCCATACCTGTTGTAAGAGTCCTGCTAGAGCCCAGGTCCCCAGACATCATAAGATCTCCGGTGTGGAAGCCTGATACTTGGAAAATCCATCACAGCCGTTGTCCATGTGAATGGTTTGTTTACTCGGCATGTCACAAAGGGATGCTGCGCCCGATCTTACTCTACACAGATGCAGAGCAACTAGGCTCCGGAGGATCTGCGTCTGACAACTCACGTGAGGTAGCCGCTGCGAGCACAGTTAGGCTAGAAAGAGGCTTCAAATCTTCAAAGTTGCCGGACAAGTTTCGGCGCGAGGCCGCCATTTGTAATTCTGCAGGCGGGTAGTAGAGGAGTGTGAGCTTTCAACACGTTGTAGCAATTGAGCATGGTTGCTATCCATTTTTAGAGCAAGCAGTTTGCTGAAGACAAGCAGACTAAGGACATGGATTACTGGAACCATATCCTGTGGTTCGATGAGACCAAAATAAACTTATTTGGTTCAGATGGTGTCAAGCGTGTGTGGTGGCAACCAAGTGAGGAGTACAAAGACAAGTATGTCTTGCCTACAGTCAAGCATGGTGGTGGGAGTGTCATGGTCTGGGCCTGCATGAGTGCTGCCGGCACTGGGGAGCTACAGTTCATTGAGGGAATCATGAATGCCAACATGTACTGTGACATACTGAAGTAAAGCATGATCCCCTCCCTTCGGAGACTGAACCGCATGGCAGTATTCCAACATGATAATGACCCAAAACACACCTCCAAGACGACCACTGCCTTGCTAAAGAAGCTGAAGGTAAAGGTGATGGACTGGCCAAGCATGTCTCCAGACCTAAACTTATTAAACATCTGTGGGGCATCCTCAAATGGCAGGTGGGGGAGTGCAAGGTCTCTAACATCCACCAGCTTTGTGATGTCATCTGGAGGAGTGTAAGAGAGGACTCCAGTGAAAACCTGTGAAGCTCTGGTAAACTCTATGCCCAAGAGGGTAAAGGCAATGTTGGAAAATAATGGTGCCCAACACAAAATATTGACACTTTGGGCCCAATTTGGAACATTTCCACTTAGGGGTGTACTCACTTTTGTTGCCAACGGTTTAGAAATTAATGGGTGTGTGTTGAGTTATTTTGAGTGGACAGCAAATCTATACTGTTATACAGGCTGTATCACTCACTACTTTACATTGTAGCAAAGTGTCATTTCTTCAGAGTTGTCTCATGAAAAGATATAATAAAAATATTTACAAAAATGTGAGGGGTTGTACTCACTTTTGTGAAATACTGTATATATATATATTATATATATATATACTCTGGAGCCTTTTCAACCATTTTTTATATGTTTTATTGTGTTTTAAACCGTAAATATTTTATATCCCAATGTTCTCTTCACTTAGAAAAAAATGTTCTTAGTATTTTTAAATATATAAAGTCTTTAATATATAAAGTCTGAGAGACGGTTTGTTTTAAACCGAAAACGTTCACAATAAAAGGTGACTTTTGAACAGCATAAAGACATGTGGAGTGCGCTTTTTCTGGGTATATTTTGTACGTTTTAGCTGCACCCAAGGCCGTTGTTATTGGATTTTCTGGAGTGCTCCTGCCTGGACACGCTATATAATATATATTTATATATATATTATATATATATAGGAAGGTCCGGAACGCTGCTCAAAACAATAATGCACTTTTATTGAAACCAAATAGAAAAGTAAAACCAGCAACGCTATACATGAATGTTATATATACATGCTAGAAGAGAAGGTAGCTATGGCCAGATGTTACATGGGCAGTTAGGAGCTCTTGTGAGGGCCTGTCTTACGCGTTTCGGCTCTCCTGAGCCTTATTCATAGACTGCATGATGCCCTGCTCCATTTGCATATGATATAGGCTGACCTAACTGTTGATTGGATAATTGCGCCCCTGAGTAAATTATCTAGTGATCAAGGGGGGGAGGGCACAAGTGCATTAACAAGCAGAGGTAAACACTGCTTGCATACTTTAAGAGAAACTACCTAACTTTATAAGACATTCAGATTCTGACTGTCTACTCTGTTAAAGGTTTTAAATTTGTTGGGAAGGGGATACAAGGATATGTAAATGTAGCAGGTACTGAATACCATATATAGATACCATTTAAATATTTTTGTTCTTATTTTTATGTTATAAATGTTACAAGATGTGGGCCCGTGGACTCTATGAAAGACAGACTAGATAGACCTTCGGGTGCACCCCAATGTATACTACACTGAAAAAATGTGTGTTTACTTTAATAAGTCTTTAATGTCACTACAGACCTATTTACTGACTAAAGATAAAGGGATCTACCACTATATGGTCTAAGGCAGAGGGAATCCACTGGTATAGACCCTAGAAAAACATTCACTATCTGATCTCCTTATTATTTCTCAACTAAAATACCCTTATTCTTATGAGCAGACTAACATGAAATTGAAACTAAACCAATACTGGATGTAGTTGTGACCTCTAACTATAATAGATAGTGTCCGGTTTAAAATAAGTCATTTAATTTTAAATATGGAAAAATATATATATATATATATATATGTATGCAAGATTTTCTGAACTCATGAGAATCTATACTTGGAAATCAAAGAATGCTGTAGGGATACCTTAGGGAGGAAGGTACTTGGGATTACTCACGGAATATAAATTATATTGCATGACTAAAGGAATTTATAAAGCTTAAAAAGCTTAAATGCTTGGGTGATCAGGGTAGCATTGGAGTATCACCAATGATTAATCAAGTCTGGTTTCAATGTTCAGACCTGTTGGTTGCTGGTCCCTAAGGTGAAGATCCAAAATTACCTCCCTTTTCAGGAGGTCTCTGGATCTATCACCCCCTCTGGCCTTTTTGGAATATAGTCGATAACTATCCCAAGTGAAACTTGTAACATCACCCTGATGGATTTCAATAAAATGTTTAGAAGCCCCTGTGGTAAGAATACCACGCTCAATGTCATTGAGATGGGCACGTACCCTCTCTCTTGCCTCCCTTGAGGTGCAACCAACATACTGTTTATCACAGATTTCGCATGTGATCATATAGATAATATATGTAGATCTACAGTTTGTACAGTATGCATGATCAAATACTCTCTGGGTCACTTTTGATTGAAATGTTTTGCCTGTGGTGACAAAAACTACATGCCTTGCATGAGCTTGTTCCACATGAAATGTCCCTTTTGCAGCAACCAGCTACTTTTTTATTTTGGTTTCTTAAGTAGCGATGGAGAAACTTGGTTCCCAATAGTTATGTTGCATTTAGGGACGCAAAAAACAGCCATCCTTGATTCTCATCTTTCAGGATGTCATCCGCCAACAGAATTGGAAGATTTTTCCTGAGTATTTTGCACCACTGCAAAATACTGTGAACTGTATGTGGTCACATAAGTGGGCTTGTTCCTTTTTGACCTCAACTTCGGAGTGTCTTCCAATAGGGATAATCTATCCCATTGTGAAACATCATTGAAGGCTCTTGATACAATATTCTTATTGTATCCTCGCTCAAGGAACTTTAGCGTAAGAATTGTACTTTGATGGAAAAAGCTGTCATCCTCTGAACAGTTCCGACGCAATCTTAGGATCTGTCCCTTCGCTATTCCGTAACTTGTGTGGTTGGGATGGCAGCTTCTTTCATGGAGAAAAGTATTGGATGATATCGGTTTAACATAAAGGGAGGTGCTCACCTATTCTCTAGGGGCAGACCTGTCAGGGTGACATCAAGGATATGGAGTACTGATTTTATCGGAGCAAAAAGTGAACTCAGGCCCACTTCATTACCATTAAGATGTTCACAAAATCCTTTATTTCCTCCTGTTTGCCAAACCATATAAACAGGAGGTCATCTATGTAGCGTTTGTAGCTACTGATGGATGTTAGGAATGGGTTTAAATCAGTATATAGGCCGCGTCAGTTCCCACCAGCCCATGAAGATATTTGCATAGGCTGGTGCGAATTTCGCACCCATGACCGTCCCTCGCTTCTGTAGGTAGAAAGTACCAGAAAACTCAAAGTAATTGTGTGTTAGTAAGAAGTCTAACACTTGCATGATATAATCTTTGAGGTTGTCCTTATAGGTACTAAATCTATCAAGCATATACCTGGTGGCAATCAACCCTTGGTATGGGGAATTGTTGAATATAATCCAAACCACATCCACTGTAAGCCAAACCATATTCTCACTCCAAGTATGATGTTGCATCAACCTCAATAGGTGCTTGGTATCCCTCAAGTAAGAGGGCAACCCAAATACCAGAGGTTGCAATAAGGACTCTAACCAGTTAGATAGGTTCTCAAAAGAGAACCTATTCCTGAGACAATGGGACGTCCTTACACCTCCACCAAGGACTTATGGACCTTGGGAGGTGATGGAAAAATGGGACCACTGGATGTTTCACATTGAGGTAATCGAGTGTCTCTATCATTAATCAGTCCCATATGCCTACCAATCATCAAGCAAATCCAACAAAAGGACTCCAAATTGGCGAGTTGGATCCCCAGACATTTATGGAATAGACTTCTTTGTCCAATAGCTGTCTTTCTGCTTCCATAATGTAGTAAGTCTTGTCCAACACTACAATGGAGCCACCCTTATCGGACTGCTTGATGACAATATTGTCTCTTTCTTGAAAAGCCTTGAGAGCCAATTTTTGCTCACGTGTGAGGTTACCTTTGTCTCTGATCAAAGATTCTGACTCCTGTCTCTCCAATTTTAGGAGATCCTACTCCATCCTTTTGTGAAAGGATTCTAGTACTTGTCCTCTATGTTGTGTGGGGTAAAAGATGGACTTAGGCTTGAAGCCCTAATGGCTCCCTATCAAGCTTCTATCAGAGCTTTCCAATTCCAACTCACATAGATTAAAAAAATCCCTCGCCTCGATGCGGTTAGGAAAGTCATGCTGTGCTGCTGTATCTAAAGATAGAAATTCTTTATTTACTGAGGGGTTAAATGTGTAGAACTTTTTTAGAGTAAGGCCTCGTATAAATCTGTTTATATCAATTAATGTATCAAACACATTAAACCTTGTTGTAGTACAAAATTGAGACCCAACTTAAAACCTCCAATTCAGATTTAGTAAGAATAACACTTGACAAGTTTAGAATGTTGGATCCCTGTATTTGTTGGCTCGCCTGCCTCTCCTCAGATGATATTGGGGCCTCAGTGTCTCCTGCCTTGTGGACCCTCTTCCTCCTCCTCCTTCTCCCTGTCCCTGAGCCAACTGAAAAACCTGCTGTCCTGTGGTACCCTCTGCTCCCTGAACTTCCTGAGCTTTTTATATTTATTGCCCCTTGGGGGTTTAGGGGCTTCTGGTCTTTTCAGGATTGCTGTCAGGGCTACCCTCTCACTAGATATATTAGGTTCAGTACTATCTATACTAGGTGTACTAGATGGTACAGAGTCAGGAAAAGAAGACAATGAGGATGTTGGATGCACATGGGACACAGTGGGAGGGGGGGGGGGATATCTATACCAGTATATATTCATTTAGATAAATAGGTATAGATATATATTTTACAGACAAATATATACTGTGTGTATAATATATTGTATGTAGAAATATATATTTAAAGAAAGAATGTTTTCTTCTATGTATATAACATTGGAATGTAAAATATTCATAAGCTCTATAGGTCTTGCGCAGTGTCGAGTTAGCGCGCAAATGATAAGTGTAAGTTCTTTTTAAAGCACTCTCTATTTAAGTCTTTGGGGAGATGAAGTTAACGTGGTTGTAATATCTTTTTTCCTTTAGTTAGCGAGCATTGGGTATCGCTTGTGCCCTAACTTTTTACTTTCAACTTGAATTATGTGCGCTAACCCACCAGCATTAAAAGCTTACTCTGAGTGCAGTTAGCGTCTGAGCAAAAAAGTCCAATGACGCGCCACTTGTAATCTGGCTTCTAGTGTTTAATGTCTCTTTAAAAGTAAAAACAACAGAGGAGAAAAGTGTTTCATTTATTTTGTGTGCTTTTGCTTAAAAATCCCTCAGAAAACAATGCTATTTCTACTCCTACCAGGGGGGCCTGAGTGTCACCAGTATTAAATTATACTTAAAGTCTACACTAGAATTTTTATTGTTTCAAAATATAGATAATCCCCTTCCCTTATTACCCATTCCCTAGTTTTGCACAACCAACACAGTTATATAAATACACTTTTTTTTTTTTTTTTTATTGAGGTTCTTTTCAAACAAACAACTAGTGATTGTCAATACAAAATAACAAAAGGAGAATAAATTGTTACAAAGTAAGTTGCCAAAACAAGATCGTATAGGTACATAATGCAGTTAAATGACAAATTACCCATTAGATATAAGCAATGGACTGTTCAAACGGTACCCCCACTAAAAGATATAGGCGACCACTTTTAGACCGCAAAGATGCTGTAACATAATATAAAGCAGGTAAGCAGTGATGTGATAGGGCCACTCATGGACCCCTAATGGAGAACCTCTTTTTTATTATTTTTTAATTAGGATACATTAGGGTTGCGATATAGTTGTCAGTATTGGCTTCTGATAGCTTAGATGTATAGCTTATAAAGTAAACAATTAGACAATTAAGGTGCGGTATAAACGAGACAAACCACATATTTAAATCTCCCTGCTAGGGAGGTATATTATTTATGGTGGGGGGCGGAGGAGGTGATTACGTAGATATGATAAACTGAAATAAGCAGTCCCTACAAAAAGAGAGAGGAAAATACTGTGCCTTGATTGAGGAGGAAAGGATATAAATGTTTAAATACTACTGTATGACATGACCGTGTGGAAAGATTCCTGATCAACTAAATTATTAGCAAGTGTATAAAAAGTAGCATTAATTGCATAGTGTGTTTACATTATACCCTGTAAGGTAGAACCTTAATATCTAGGCTCAGAGATCTGGTGTGGTGTTCATATCTCACTGTAAGACATAGTAAGAGAGGGGACAATGTCTGGCATCAGTATTGGAGGACCAGCCTGCGCTAAAAGACGTTGTGGGTACTTTAGGATACTTATATTAGGCTACAGGATTTTCTACTGAGCGGAGCTTTTGTTGAATAGGGGTTGAGAGATGTTTATCTTATACAACACAGCTGTCACCCCCAAATTCTATTTAATAAAATACTGAGACCCAGGGCAACTATGTACTAGCTTAGACCATTAATCTGGGTAATGAATGCTAAGATTAAAAAATATACAACCAATATTAAAAAAAAGTGGTGCAAGACATATTGTAGTTTTACTGAGAGTTAGGAGCGATGTATAACTAATTGTCATGATCCGGTGTACATGCGCTCAGGAAACAGACCCTCAGGGCAGTGGTAGGGATTTGAAGACACCGACCCCTGACCCGGGGAAGAGTATCCTGGACGTGGATAGATGATATTCTGTGATTCATAGTTGCTAGAAGTTATTGAAGAATTAATGGAGGGTGCAATATTTGTTTACAATATATTCTGGCTTCACTGTGAGTTATAATTAGTTAACAGGAGTAGCTGCAGGATTCAATGAGAGAAATATATAGCAATGTTCAGGCTCCAAAGTAAACAGGTAGAAGTTTGATACTTAGATGCAAACTAAGGTTTGTTGTAGGTTCACAGTACACAATGTTTTATAAGGTTGTATGTCAGGGTTAAACACAGCAGCACAAGTGATAAACAGGTTGCAAGTCTTAGGCATTAATTACTGTTTTGTGCATATATATGCAAACCAAGGTTTGTTGCAGGTTCACAGTTCATAATATTATGTAGAGCTGCATATCAGTATAAGCAGAGTAACACAAATGAGACAAGTTGTAAGTCTTAGGCATTAATTACTGTTTTGTGCATTTATATGCAAACCAAGGTTTGTTGCAGGTTCACAGTTCATTATATTATGTAAAGCTGTATATCAGTATAATCAGAGCAACACAAGTGATAGACAAGTTACAAGTCTCAGGCATTAATTACTGTTTGATCAAACTAGGTTTGTTGCAGGTTATTTCAGCAATGACAACTAGAGGCACAGAAATAGTTATAAAGTTCTGAGTAAGATGATGTTATTGTAATTAGAGAGTGATGGTAAGCAAAAGCATAGTTGATTTATAATAAAGTTCAGAGATTGTTAAGTAGCTGTGTCCAGGAAACAGAATGGAGATATTTTTGATACTTGCGGTTTGATGATATTTATCATAGGTAAAAGAAATTGCTGTATCTTGGAATAGTTGGTAAGTTCAAGCAGGAAACTGACACAAGCCTCTGTTGTTCAGGATCACACTTCAATGTTAATGCAAAGCACATTAGACCTGAGAAGGCTTAAAAAGAGGCTGAGGTAATCAGGTGCATGAATGATTAATCAGGCAGGCAAGCAAGCTGAACGTGAATACTGCTCAAATGCAGCAGTCAGAGAAGGAAGTCTTAAAGGGATAGTGACATTAGGCTGAGATATGTTACACTAATAGAGGGAAGAATATCCCAGGACACTGGCAACGCTAATAAAAACCACAAATAAAAGTACCCTGCCTCGGCCGCAGGCAGTGCACCCCCAATCAAGAAAGGCATTAATGCGACCAATAACTGTAATATAACCTTATACTCTACAAGTATGTTAGAGGATCGAAACAGCTATTCTTATAAATAGGTAATCTATAGAATTATGAACATGAAAAGCTAGATGTCAGTAACTCCACTGCATCTTTATTAAAATAACAGTGCAAACATAAATTGGTTGTTATATAAATGTGAGAAATGGGAAGTAGTCTGACGCAAATCTGTAGCATGAGGCTCAATATATATATGCTCATACATGTCCAGGGGTTAAAAAAACTCATGTGTATCTCATATAGAAACTCTGATTAATATATTGCTGGGAAATATTTGCTCCACAAGAGATATATGTCCTAAGCTTGCAAGGTTAATGCAGTGAGGTGCCAACCTTTAAAATAAACATAGAACTGGGACTTCCGGTGGGCGGGCACTGGTAACAGACGCATCTGGAAGAGCTCCGTTGTCGGATCCTAGTATTAGGCAGTAATTACCGTTAAAAGCAGCCCATAAAGCCTACATCCTTGGCAGAGGGACCCTAACCCCTGTCCGGACGCGCAAAGGCAAGGAGATTTTGCAACTTCTCCCCCATGGGAGCGCAGACAAGCAAAGAGTAGAAACGGAGGAGCAGGAGTCAGAACGGCTCAGCTACTGCAGGACTCATTTCAACTCCTCTGAATGCAGCAGCTGCTAAGTGGAATAGCCGAAAGGACACTGGAGAGAAGCCAGCAGTTGTAAGGCTGCAGTAGGAGCTAAACAATGGAGGTCAGTAGTGCCGTGGCGGGCATTTTCCCTGCACGCAGCAAACTTTCCCTCTTAGTGACACATCAGCCTGTCACTGCTGTTCAACAGCGGTGCAAAGTATACGCAGCACAATAATAATAGGCTCCTGGAGTGTGGAGAGAAGAGATAGCCCCTTCAGTGTAACTAGTGTGGTGTGGTGGGAAATGTTTTAAGAACACAGCACAGGACCAAAACATTATCGGCACAACTCCTTCCATACACACAGGTGAAGCAGCATAACACAGTTCCTGTTGGGAACAAGGGAGATAAGACTTTTATTGCTGGGCCATTTATTAATTGTCTGGAGGAATAGAAGTGAAGACCAAGCCTCCTGTGATCTAAATAAAATGAGTGTCACCATTTTTACTGACATCCTTAGCCCCCTGTGGGCAACAGGTGATATGAGGAGATAAACTCTGAGAGGCCCGCCCCAAGACACCCCCCCCAGAAACTCTCCTGAGCTATCTACTGTCCTGACTTGATCCCTGCAAACCGTAAGATCTTAAGAAGTGGTGCTGGTCCTGGTACTGGGACACCTTTTGTCTGTATGCAAAAATATTACACTCCATATAATAAAAGAACTGATAACATGTCCAAGCAACGCCAACACGACAGACGGCAAAAAAGCCAAGCTGAAGTGCACATACCGCCTGCGGCGGCGATTTCTGATCCTTTACCACAAGACACCCACCCAATAGTTTCACAGCTGTGTGCTTTATTCCTACCAAAAATTGAGCAATTACAAACGGGACTAGACACCTTATCCTCAGATTTTAAGATCTTTTCTGCACGACTAAACTCAGTGGAGCAAAAGGTAGCAGACGCAGAGGTGCAGCAGAGGGAATCAGCACTAGACATCACGCAACTACAACGCCAAAATAAAGCTTTAATGTCTAAAATAGAGGATCTGGAAAATAGATCCCGGCGGAACAACATCCGAGTGGTGGGGTTACCTGAAATGGTTCCAGGTTCTGCGCTGATGGAATTTGCAGAAAAAGAGCTCCCGAAACTTCTGGGTATGGCTGAATCAGATATCCCATGTGTCGCAGAAAGAGCGCACCGAGTGGGTCCTCCACCACCCAACAATGGACAGAAAACCTTAGCCAGGCAATTGATGATCAAATATCTCAACTTCAAGGACAAAACCCTTATCCTTAAAGCCTACAGACAAACAAAGGAACTAGTCTATGAAGGATCCAGAATACACCTGTTTCAAGATTGCTCGGCTGAAGTAGCAAGGAAGCACAGAGAATTCTCTCCCTATTGTAGGGAACTTTTGGAAAAAGGTGAATCAGTGTCCCTCTTGTACCCAGCAAGACTCAAGCTACAGACCCCTCAGGGTCCGAAATTTTTTGAATCTACCACGCAGTTGCGTGCTTTCATGGCATCACGACACCCATGCAGGATGGATCAAAATGAAGCAGACGGAATAGAGGAGGAAGAGGTTCCTTGAAGCCACAGCAACACTTTCTGTGTAATATAAACTGCGTGGGATCCATTTTCCTTCGCTATAATTGTTGGAGTTTATTAATCTTGTTTACAGGGATATGATAGAGGACTGGAGGCTGAGGACATACCTGAAACATGATGTCTGTGGGTATTGCCCAGGACATCATCTCATATCCTTTTTTGAAATATAGGGGGGGGGGGGGGTTCATCGTTCATTATTGATTGCTTGTTCTGTTGTGTTATTGCATTGCTTCTTTGTTCACTGTTACTGTACCGTTGAACTGTTTTCTCCCTTGTTCCTTTTTCTCCCAATTGGGTGATATCACTTTCCCAAAAATACGCACTGCACCTTATTTTTGACTGCTAAGAATTATTAACTGATTTTATCTTCCTTAGCTGTTTGAGATTCGGCATATCTCAAATCTTTGTTGTTCCTAAAGGGAAAAGACCCCAGGGTGTCAGAACCGTAAGTAGTGAAAGAGAACACACACACAAACATTTGAAACATAGCTCACAGGTGGCATTGGGCCAGTATATTGTAGTAGTCTCTAATACAAGGGTCTTCCCATAGGGGCCCCCGCCTTCCACTAACCTTGAAGATGGGGCTACACATTATCTCATGGAACGTGGGAGGAATCACATCCCCATTGAAAAGAAAGGCTATATTGAAATATCTGAAATCTAGAAAAGCAGACATAGCGATCCTCCAAGAAACCCATTTGAAACCCATAGAGCACCAAAAGTTGAAACAGGGATGAGTAGGGGAGATCATTTACACTAAATATGAGAGCAGCAGAGCTAGGGGGGTAGCAATCCTCTTTCGCAAGAATCTAGATTACAACATAACCCACACCGTGCTAGATCCCCAGGGACGATACATTTTACTCAAGCTCACAGTTGACGGAACTCCAATGCTCTTGGGTGGAGTCTATGGACCCCACACACCTAAAGCAGCCTTTTGGAGCGAACTTAGAGTACAATTACTGAAAGTTGCAAATGTCCCAATAGTCCTAGGTGGAGATTACAATATTGCACCGCAGACCCCTGCGGACAGATATCATAATCCGCTACACCCACAGTTAGCTCGTAACACAAATCTCAATGCTAGGAGAGATACAAATCTACTTCGTAGGTTCCGAAATGCACTTCTCCTCACTGACATCTGGAGGGATAGGAACCCGGAGGTCAAGAGTTTTACGTGTGCCACCCCGGCAAAAGACACTCTATCACGCATTGATTATTTTCTGATTTCTGGGTCCATAAACTCCAGGGTCAGGGACACGGGAATAGATGACCCAGTTCTCTCAGACCATGCCCCAATTACATTAAAGTTACAACTAGGGGCAGTCAGACCTTTCAGTACCAGATGGTTATTCCCTAAGTATCTGATGCACAATGACAACTTTAGGAAGCATCTTATAGGGGAGTGGCTAGCGTATGCTGAAACAAATCAGGGACATAGGGGCAATCCAGTACTGTTCTGGGAGGCAGCCAAGGCAGTGCTGAGAGGCTCTACGACGACTTATGTCATTAATTTCAAAAAGAAAAAGCAGGTCAGGGAAGAGTTGTTGCTTAAACAACTTTTGAATGCCAGAAATAGATGCTTACGCAACCCTACAACAGTGAACAAACTCAAATATCATGACACCAAAGCGCACAGGGACACATACTTAACTCAAAACGCAGCATGGGATGCCCCAAGACTGCAGGCCAGGTACTACCGCTATGGCAATAAGACAGGAAAGATGCTGGCTAGACTGACCAAACTAAATAGAGGTAGTAACACAATACCGGCCATTAAATACAATGACAAAGTTTATACCGACACAACAGGAATACAGAGGGTATTTACACAATTCTATTCAAAATTGTACACCACGCGTGAGGTAGACACAAACATTCGGGAAAATTTCTGGAGATATATTCCTCTAGCCACATTAACGGAACCCCAGCGACAAGCGCTAAGCGCAAGCATAGCCCCAAGTGAGGTATTTGCCTCTATAGGGAAGCTTCCTCTGGACAAAGCCCCGGGTCCTGATGGCCTACCTGGGGAGTTCTATAAGATACTTGGGCAAGAAATAGCTGGTCCATTGACCATATTGTTTAATGGTATTCTACAAGGCGAAGCCAACTTATCGCAGAGATTCACAGAAGCAAATATCAGTTTGATTCTCAAACCGGATAGAGACTGCTTGGCCCCGGAATCTTATCGCCCAATTTCATTAATGAATTCGGATTATAAATTGTTCACGAAAATTCTAGCAGATAGGCTAGCGATAGTACTCCCCAACCTCATACATGAAAATCAGACGGGATTTGTGAAAGGTAGATCTTCGGTAATCAATGTGCGCACCCTACAGTTCTTGCTCACCCATTATTGGGATAGAGCAAGTAAAAATCGGGTACCACAATGGGACGAAGCATGTGCACTGCTAGTAGACGCGGAAAAGGCCTTCGATAAGGTCCTATGGAATCACTTGTTCTATACTCTGGAACGATTTGGGATAACTGGGAACTTTGCGAGAGCTTTAGAAGCAATGTATACTAGCCCACAGGCTGCGATATTGGTGAACGGCATGCCATCCCAACCATTTGCCTTGAGTAGAGGAACGAGGCAGGGCTGCCCGCTCTCGCCTCTTTTGTTTGATCTGGCGTTAGTGCCTCTCGCCGTGAAGATCAGACATACTACAAAAGGCCTCAAAATAGGAGACAAGACATTACATTTGTCACTTTTTGCGGATGACATGGTGTTGTACATCCAGGACCCCAGACTAAATATTCCACTACTTATGGATATTATTAAAGACTTTGGCCTTATCTCTGGCTACAAGGTCAACACTGATAAAACGGAGCTAATATGGTTATCTTATGCTAATGATATACCTGACCTCCACTACGACTTTCGAGTAGCGGGGACTATCTTTAAATATCTAGGAGTCAAACTCTCGCGAGATCCGGCGAACTGGTACAATATAAATTACGCACCCATGAAAAAAGGGGCCTCGGATCTAACCAAGCACTGGGTGGGATTACCATTGACTGTTTCAGGCAGGATAGCCCTCATCAAAATGGTTTTATTTCCCAAGTTGCTCTACGTAATGCAGATGTTGCCACTACTTATACACCAGAAGGACTTGCTTTATTGGAAGTCACTTTTTATGTCCTTCATCTGGGCTGGGAAAAAACACAGAATTCACTCCAGTAGAATGATGAGCACAGTTCCCTCGGGAGGTATGGCGGTCCCAAATGTCGAGCTATATTGCTGGGCAGCACAGGCGAAATACGTCCTAGACTGGCTAACGGGAAATAGTCATTTCACAATCCCAGAACTGGAGCGGCATGTGGTTCAGCCATGGTCGCTTTCTGCTCTTCCACATCTTAAGGCTGATAAGCTAGATAAGTTTCTGTTACACTATCCCCTCATGTCGCAGCCTCTACAGGCTTGGAGAAAATTGTGCAGTAAGTTGAAATGTAGCCATGAAATCTCGAAGTACATACCCTTACAGGGGAATCCACATTTCGTGCCAGGCATAACCACGCAGACATTCAAGACCTGGAAGTCCTTGGGACTAGACAGAGTATCCAAGATGTTGGAGGGTACTGGAAAAACTATATGTACTTTCTCACAACTCCAAGCGACTTACAACCTACCACGTACGCACCATTTTGCCTACCTTCAGGCTAAGCACTACGCCTTGGAGTTGGTTAACTCAGAGAATTTTCCTGAAACTAACAGTGGTGTTCATCAACTCTGCAGTATATACTCTCAGGGTTGCACTTCCATCTCCCCAATATACAAGACATTGTTGGCCCCCACTAACGGACACACCCTGGAATACCTGGGGG
Source organism: Bombina bombina (assembly GCF_027579735.1). Taxonomy (NCBI): domain Eukaryota; kingdom Metazoa; phylum Chordata; class Amphibia; order Anura; family Bombinatoridae; genus Bombina; species Bombina bombina. Next base: position 220,662,879 of record NC_069504.1, on the reverse strand, counting down.
AAAAATGGACAGGGATTCTGAATGCTCCTATAGCCCAAAGCACAGATTCAAAATAACATTGAAAATGTTCGGAAGGCCACCCTGGCGGTGAGCATTAGAGAATCTCACACAAAAATCTTGCAGTCAGCCTACGTCACTCCCAACCAATACAGAAAATGGGAAAGGAATCACACGGGGAACTGTCCGAAGTGCTCTAAGGCACAGGCGACCTTGTTGCATATGCTATGGGAGTGCCCCAGACTGAAGAAGTTCTGGGGGATGATTTGTTATTGGTTACGTTCCCTAAACGTACAAGTGGCTACGCTTACACCGCAAATGGTAATATTCCTGGATACACCTGAACTGCCCAGAAGTAAGACAGCTTTCCTACACAATGTCATCCTCCAAGCGAGGAAAATGATTCTGAGATACTGGATAGATAGACGTGCACCAACCCTATCGCAGTTAAAAAGTGAGATACATACACAGCTGATACACGAACAGGTAGACACTATGGGGGATATAGCAAATCGTACGGCACGTTTCATGAAAAAATGGGACACTTATCTACACTCACTACATGCCTCACAACTGGCGAGAATTCTATACCCCATACGCAATTCCGAATATCTGTTGGAAGCTCAGTTGCGAGGAGAATGGAAGGTAGATTTTGTAGAACAGTAAATAGAGAGATGTCGCTTCCTTAGTGGAAGGTGAGACGGGAATCAGGAGGGGGGACTGACACCCTGGGGGAGAAAGAGTAGCCGGCTGGCTGAGTAATAGGTTGCATAAGGGAGGAGGGGGGAAAAGGGGGGGAAATTAAAAAACTGTGAGAGATATGTCATGCTGATGTAAGACAAATGGATAAATCAATGCTAGTTTGATATTCTGTAACAATATTATATGTTATGTTATCCTTGATGATCTCTGACTCCCCAGGATTAGGGGAATGTTTTCTTCCTCTTTTGTTTTGATTCATGTTATGTCTCTTCACAGAATAAATAAAGAATTTTAAAAAAAAAATAAACATAGAACTATGCATTCATTATACTGCAATAAGATTCCCCAGCCTATACCTATTAAACCTGCAGGGACGTTTAAAGCATAAAACTTAGCGTATACAATGTGAAAAGCAAAAAATTTAAACAGTAATTTCCCTCTCGTGCATATTGATATAGTATAACTCACTATGTATATAGGCACACATACAGTATGTTAAGATCTAAGTCTCGTAACCTAATTCATAGGGACATAACATATATACTAAATTGAACTGTGGTTAAACTAAACATTATAAACTGTGTATATTAAGCATGAAGGAAAGTCTTTAGTAGGAAGCTCAAGTCTATAACTTTTGTGAGATCAAAAGTGTAAACCCCAACCTCGACATTTGTTGGTATGTCCACATTTGTTGCCACACTATCTGATTAAGTGAGCCTCCGTTGACTGTGTACTTCAGGATATTCACCCCGCATCCAGTGGCCAAAGTGAGGAAGTCATGATCGAGGCCCCATGCTGAAAAGATAGAGTTGCTGGGATGTTTATCTCGGACTCTGCCGCAGAAACCTTACTCCCCCTTCCTAATACTGGCATACAGCGATGATGGGTGTGAAGTACCTCCGCTTCTGACTGGGGACTTGTCCTCGCCGTGAGTGCCGTGTTCACAGGGTGTTGCACTGCAGTACAACGGTCCGCTGTATTTGGCACCCAGGGGGCAATGCTGATAATAGTCGAGCACTTATCTGTGGATTGATCAGCAGTATCCCACCTTGTTATACACAGTGTTGTCGCTGGCAGTGGCTCCACCTCAGCAATGTTTAGAGCAAGAAATTTTTTGTCAGCTTGTTCCATTTGTTTTGCAGCTTCTGCTTGCCGGGGCGCTAACTCAAATGACTGTTCAAGCCTCTCATAGCAGCCATCTAAAAAATTGTATATTTCCTCCATAACGGTCTCCGGAGTGTCCATATTTCGGTAGTGTGATAGTCACCTATACCAAGGGATATAGTAGTAAAGTGTAGCTAGTCTTCTTCTTCTTCTCTAAAACTGTGTAGGCCGCAAGATGGCTGCTCCAAGTATCAATCCTCATGCACAAACACATCAGGGTTATGAGATCTCCTCACTCGCACCCGGTTTACCATGAAATCTGTTACGTATGTCTTCTGGAGTGCCTAGTCTGCGATAATGTCTACTTATTTTTTGAGCTGGGTCGGTCGTTAAACTTGCATTTTATCTCAGTATATCAGGAGCTTTTAGGCTGTGCGACCGATCAGCTTCAGAGTTGGCTCCTCCCCCCTATAAATACACTTTTTACCTCTGTGATTACCTTGTATCTAATCCTCTGCAAACTGCCCCCATATTTCAGTTCTTTTGACAGACATTCATGTTAGCCAACCAGAGCTGGCTGACCTGAACTCCACGTGCGTGAGCACAGTGTTATCTATGTGACACACATGAACTAACACCTTCTAGTGGTGAAAAACTGTCAAAATGCCTTGAGAGAAGAGGTGACCTTCAAGGGCTTAGAAATTTGCATATGAACCTCTTAGGTTTAGCTTTCAACTAAGAATACCAAGAGAACAAAGCAAAATTGGTGATAAAAGTAAATTTGAAAATAGTTTAAAATTACATTCTCTATCTGAACCATGAAAGTGTATTTTGGACTAGACTGTCCCTTTAAAGGGGCACAAATGCATATGTGTGTGTGTAGCCACCAGTCACCAAGTAGCTCCTTTTTTGTGCAGTGCTGCTACTGAGCCTACCTAGTTATGCTTTTCAACAAAGAGTATCAAACAATATAAGTGAAATACAACTAGTAAATTGCAAAAAAAGCTTTTCAAGGGATGTATCCCTGGCCACTCTTGATTTACAAATCCTGTAAATTGTGCTTAAAAACTTAAACTAATTGACTAGGATTATTGACAAGCCCTGAGAGCAAGAGCAGGGGTGGAGATGCACTAGTGGATAATCATGAAATACTAATTATGGGAAACAATTTTCAAAAGCAGACAGGGTCACAACATGTGAACCAGTGACGTGCAGTGACGTCAGAGGATGGTGAGGCAGTGGCTAGGATACGCCTTCATTCTTTAGATATCCTTTGTTGAAGAAATAGCAATGCACATGGGTGAGCCAATCACATGAAGTATCTATGTGCAGCCACCAATCAGCAGCTACTGAGCATATTTAGATATGATTTTCAACAAAGGACATCAAAAGAATAAAGAAAATTAGATATTAGATGTAAATTGGAAAGTTATTTAAATTTGCATATGGGTTTCATATGGGTTTCATGTCCCTTTAAATGGTGTCTTGAAAAACTGGTCAACTTAGTAAACATCTGATTTTAGTCTAAAAGGATTGTAACAGAAACTCTTGCCAGATAACACAATGCTTGCTCTGATTATGAGATCTAGAAATCCATGCCCATTAAAATATGTTTAAACATACTTTTTACTTTAATGCTGCAAATTATGCTTATAGATTCTTTCATTACATAAGGGATGAGAGTCAGAGGGGGAGGAAGAGAGACAGAGAGAGAAAGAGACCATGGGGGAGAACAACACATAAGGAAAGAGATGGATAGATAGAGAGACACACACACACACACACACAAGGGGGGGGGGGGACCACTGCATTTTAAAGTAATAAAACAGCAGAGCTACAGAGAGTTCAGAAAATTAGTCTATAATTTAGTGTGAAGTACAGAGGCAAGCTGCTAAGTTAGTGGGTGTAAAGTTTGAGTAAACAAAATACAAAAACGACCCTGCTGTAAAAGAGTAAAAAAACACTAAACCACATTCATTAAATGATCATTTTCACTAACATAATCCCTATCAGTAAAATCTTACTTTAATAAGATGTGGCTAAAACACTGCTCTCTGTGCCTCTCTCCTGCTCTGTAAGGATTCAGGAAGTGACAGTGGCACATTCCACTGCACTTAGAGGGGAAGAACAGAACTCTCTTTTTCACTTTAGCAAAGCTGGCAGCTTCACAGGACAGCAACAAAATATATGAAAGTTGTTTTTTTGCGTTTTTGTTTTGTTTTATATGATTTAACATCCAGCCCCAACCCTATGTTCCACTTACTAATGCCTCTCACTGGATTGGTTCAGCCCAAATAGGACTGCCTCAAATAAGCAGTTAATGAGCCATGCAATGATCTTAACCACTTGCATCCAGTAGATGGCGCAGCATGTTGTGTAATGGTGGGCAGACCTGATTGTGCCTCTTCATTGCACAACATATAGCTGTGAGAAAAAAAAATGCTGGGGGAAAAAATTTACATTTTTTTTTTAAAGCCAATAAAAAATATATATTTTTGCCCATATGAGAGGTGAAGCACTGCCTCACCTGCCTCTAGTGACTGCACATCACTGATGTGAACCTTGTGTGTCTGATCATTAATAAACCTACACATTTCCCCTTTTGTTCTGTTCCTTAATTATAATACTTTTCTTCTCTATTGTAATTTTTAGTACCCAAACATGGCCTAGATTACAAGTGGAGTGCAAAATATCAGTGCTTTTGAGCACTAACACTGCTCAAGTCAAATCAATAGAGCTCTTATTCTTGCGCTCATATTACAAGTTGAAAGTAAAAAGTTTGTGCTCGAGTGAAAGACTCAGGTATGCAAACATCTGGAGGACAGATAGCATGGCCACACCAACTCTTTTCCCTATAGTCTTCTATGGGGTGTGCTGGCTTTTAAACCGAAGGTGCGCTAGGCCAACTGCACTAAAGCTGAAGGTGCATTAAGAAATACCAAATAGCATTGTTCTTCACTGAAGAAAATTATTTTACATATATTTAACTACATATTTATGTGTGTGTGTGTATTTGTATGTATGTGTACACATATATATATATATATATACATATATATATATATATATATATACACACACTTATAAATATATACACACACTTATAAATATATACACACACATATATACAGTATATATTGACATATACAATATCCCTTTAAAACACTTTTTTTAAACATTTGTTTCAATATTTGTATTTTACATTAAATATTTAATATTTCAATAACTCGTATTGAAGTTAGCAATTCTACATATGCGCTAACACGATCTCGTGCATGTTATGCATATTTTACATTCCTATCGGCTAGATTTAGAGTTGGGCGGTATCTGGTATTTGGAGCCAGTCATTAAAGGGTCTAACGCTCACTTTCCAGCCGCGACTTTTCCATACCGCAGATCCCCTTACGTCAATTGCGTATCCTATCTTTTCAATGGGATCTTTCTAACGCCGGTATTTAGAGTCGTGGCTGAAGTGAGCATTAGAAATCTAACGACAAAACTCCAGCCGCAGAAAAAAGTCAGTAGTTAAGAGCTTTCTGGGCTAACGCCGGTTTATAAAGCTCTTAACTACTGTGCTCTAAAGTACACTAACACCCATAAACTACCTATGTACCCCTAAACCGAGGTCCCCCCACATCGCCGCCACTATATTAAAAATTTTTAACCCCTAATCTGCCGACCGCACGCCGCTGCCACCTACGTTATCCCTATGAACCCCTAATCTGCTGCCCCTAACACCGCCGACCCCTATATTATATTTATTAACCCATAATATGCTGCCCCAAACGTCGCCGCTACCTACCTACACTTATTAACCCCTAATCTGCCGACCGGACCGCGCCGCTATTATAATAAAGTTATTAACCCCTAATCCGCCTCACTCCCGCCTCAATAACCCTATAATATATAGTATTAACCCCTAATCTGCCCTCCCTAACATCGCTGACACGTAACTTCAAGTATTAACCCCTAATCTGCCGATCGGAGCTCACCGCTACTCTAATAAATTTTTTAACCCCTAAAGCTAATTCTAACCCTAACACCCCCCTAAATTAAATATAATTTTATTCTAACGAAATAAATTATAACTTATTCCTATTTAAAGCTAAACACTTACCTGTAAAATAAACCCAAATATAGCTACAATATAAATTATAATTATATTGTAGCTATTTTAGGATTAATATTTATTTTACAGGCAACTTTGTAATTATTTTAATCAGGTACAATAGCTATTAAATAGTTAATAACTATTTAATAGTTACCTAGTTAAAATAATTACAAAATTACCTGTAAAATAAATCCTAACCTAAGTTACAATTAAACCTAACACTACACTATCAATAAATTAATTAAATAAACTACCTACAATTATCTACAATTAAACCTAACACTACACTATCAATAAATTAATTAAATACAATAACTACAAATAAATACAATTAAATAAACTAACTAAAGTACAAAAAATAAAAAAATATTTACAAACATTAGAAAAAAATTACAACAATTTTAAACTAATTACACCTACTCTAAGCCCCCTAATAAAATAACAAAGACAAAATAAAAAAATGCCCTACCCAATTCTAAATTACAAAAGTTCAAAGCTCTTTTACCTTAACAGCCCTTAGAAGGGCCTTTTGCGGGGCATGCCTCAAAGTATTCAGCTCTTTTGCCTGTAAAAAAAAAAACATACAATACCCCGCCCACATTACAACCCACCACCCACATACCCCTAATCTAACCCAAACCCCCCTTAAATAAACCTAACACTAAGCCCCTGAAGATCTCCCTACCTTGTCTTCACCATGCCAGGTTCACCGATCGGTCCAGAAGAGGGTCCGAAGTCTTGATCCAAGCCCAAGCAGGGGGCTGAAGAGTGACGTCCATCCTCGGGCTGAAGTCTGGATCCAAGCGGCAGCTGAAGAAATCCATCATCGGGTTGAAGTCTTGATCCAAGCGGGCACTGAAGAACTCCATCATCGGGATGAAGTCTTCTATGAAGCAGCATCTTCAATCTTTCTTCCGGAGCCATCATCCTCCAGCCGACGCGGAACATCCTCTTCTACCGACGCCTACTCGCCGAATGACGGTTCCTTTAAATGACGTCATCCAAGATGGCGTCCGTCAAATTCCGATTGGCTGATAGGATTCTATCAGCCAATCGGAATTAAGGTAGGAAAATTCTGATTGGCTGATGGAATCAACCAATCAGAATCAAGTTCAATCTGATTGGCTGATCCGATCAGACAATCAGATTGAGCTCGCATTCTATTGGCTGATCGGAATGATGGTTCCGGAAGAAAGAAGATTGAAGATGCTGCTTCATAGAAGACTTCATCCTGATGATGGACTTCTTCAGCTCCCACTTGGATCAAGACTTCAGCCCGATGATGGATTTCTTCAGCCGCCGCTTGGATCCAGACTTCAGCCCGAGGATGGACGTCACTCTTCAGCCCCCCGCTTGGGCTTGGATCAAGACTTCGGACCCTCTTCTGGACTGATCAGTGAACCTAGCATGGTGAAGACAATGTAGGGAGATCTTCAGGGGCTTAGTGTTAGGTTTATTTAAGGGGGGTTTGGGTTAGATTAGGGGTATGTGGGTGGGTGGGTTGTTAATGTGTGGGGGGGTATTGTTTTTTTTTTTACAGGCAAAAGAGCTGAATTATTTGGGGGCATAACCCGCAAAGGGCCCTTTTAAGGGCTGGTAAGGTAAAAGAGCTTTGAACTTTTTAAATTTAGAATAGGGTAGGGCATTTTTTATTTTGGGGGTCTTTGTTATTTTATTAGGGGGCTTAGAGTAGGTGTAATTAGTTTTAAATTGTGTAATTTTTTTTCTATGTTTGTAAATATTTTTTTATTTTTTGTAACTTAGTTTCTTTATTTATTTTTTGTACTTAGTTAGTTTTTTTAATTGTATTTATTTTGTAGGAATTGTATTTAATTTATTTAGTGATAGTGTTGTGTTAGGTTTAATTGTAGATAATTGTAGGTATTTTATTTAATTAATTTATTGATAGTATATTGTTAGGTTTTATTGTAACTAAGGTTAGGATTTATTTTACAGGGTAATTTTGTAATTATTTTAACTAGGTACTATTAAATAGTTTATTAACTATTTTATAGCTATTGTACCTGGTTAAAATAATTACAAAGTTGCCTGTAAAATAAATATTAATCCTAAAATAGCTACAATATAATTATAATTTATATTGTATATATTATTAGGGTTTATTTTACAGGTAAGTAATTTAGCTTTTAATTAGGAATAATTATTTAATTAAGAGGTTAATTTATTTCGTTAGATTTAAATTTATATTTAATTTAGGGGGTGTTAGGGTTAAAGTTAGGACTTAGCTTTAGGGGTTAATACATTTATTAGAGTAGCGGTGAGCTCCTGTCGGCAGATTAGGGGTTAATACTTGAAGTTAGGTGTCGGCAATGTTAGGGAGGGCAGATTAGGGGTTAATACTATTTATTATAGGGGTTATTGAGACGGGAGTGAGGCTGATTAGGGGTTATACATTTATTATAGTAGGCGCTCAGGTCCGGGTCCGGCAGATTAGGGGTTAATAAGTGTAGTTAGATGGAGGCGTCATTGGGGGCGCCAGATTAGGGGGTTAATAAATATAATATAGGGGTCGGCGATGTTAGGGCAGCAGATTAGGGGTACATAGGGATAATGTAGGTGGCGGGGGTGTACGGAGTGGCAGCTTAGGGTTAAAAATAATATGCAGGGGTCAGTGATAGCGGGGGGCGGCAGATTAGGGGTTAATAAGTGTATTAATAAGTGTAAGGTTAGGGGTGTTTAGACTCGGGGTACATGTTAGAGTGTTAGGTGCAGGACGTAGGAAGTGTTTCCCCATAGGGAAACAATGGGGCTGCGTTAGGAGCTGAACGCGGCTTTTTTGCAGGGTGTTAGGTTTTTTTTCAGCTCAAAACAGCCCCATTGTTTTCTCTATGGGGGGAATCGTGCACGAGCACGTTTTTGAAGCTGGCCGCGGTCGTAAGCACCGCTGGTATCGAGAGTTGCAGTGGCGTTAAATTATGCTCTACGGCTCCCTTTTTGGAGCCTAACGCACTGAAACCCAGCCATTCTGTGAACTCTAAATATCAGCGGTATTTTAAAGGGTGCGGGGGGGAAAAAAGCACGTGTAGCTAACGCACCCCTTTGGCCGCAAACTCTTAATCTAGCCGTATGTTCTTTACATTAAAAATAATGTAATTTTTTATTATTAAATATATATTTTGAGATATATATATACAGGGAGTGCAGAATTATTAGGCAAATGACTATTTTGACCACATCATCCTCTTTATGCATGTTGTCTTACTCCAAGCTGTATAGGCTCAAAAGCCTACTACCAATTAAGCATATTAGGTGATGTGCATCTCTGTAATGAGAAGGGGGTGTGGTCTAATGACATCAACACCCTATATCAGGTGTGCATAATTATTAGGCAACTTCCTTTCCTTTGGCAAAATGGGTCAAAAAAGGGACTTGACAGCTCAGAAATGTCAAAAAATAGTGAGATATCTTGCAGAGGGGATGCAGCACTCTTAAAATTGCAAAGCTTCTGAAGCGTGTATCATCGAACAATCAAGCGTTTCATTCAAAATAGTCGACAGGGTCGCAAGAAGCGTGTGGGAAAAACCAAGCACAAAATAACTGCCCATGAACTGAGAAAAGTCAAGCGTGCAGCTGCCAAGATGCCTACTTGCCACCAGTTTGGGCCATATTTCAGGAGCTGCAACATCACTGGAGTGCCCAAAAGCACAAGGTGTGCAATACTCAGAGACATGGCCAAGGTAAGAAAGGCTGAAAGACGACCACCACTGAACAAGACACACAAGCTGAAACGTCAAGGACTGGCCAAGAAATATATCTCAAGACTGATTTTTCTAAGGTTTTATGGACTGATGAAATGAGAGTGAGTCTTGATGGGACAGATGGATGGGCCCGTGGCTGGATTGGTAAAGGGCAGAGAGCTCCAGTCCGACTCAGACGCCAGCAAGGTGGAGGTGGAGTACTGGTTTGGGCTCGTATCATCAAAGATGAGCTTGTCGGGGCCTTTTCGGGTTGAGGATTGAGTCAAGCTCTACTCCCAGTCCTACTGGCCAGTTTCTGGAAGGACACCTTCTTCAAGCAGTGGTACAGGATGAAGTCTGCATCCTTCAAGAAAAACATGATTTCATGCAGGACAATGCTCCCTCTCAAGTCCAAGTACTCCACAGCGTGGCTGGCAGAGAAAGGGTATAAAAGAAGAAAATCTAATGACATGGCCTCCTTGTTCACCTGATTGAACCCCATTGAGAACCTGTGGTCCATCATCAAATGTGAGATTTACAAGGAGGGACAAACAGTACACCTCTCTGAACAGTGTCTGGGAGGCTGTGGTTGCTGCTGCACGCTATGTTGATGGTGAAACAGATCAAAACACTGACAGAATCACATGGATGGCAGCTTTTGAGTGTCCTTGCAAAGAAAGGTGGCCTTATATTGGTCACTGATTTGTTTTTGTTTTGTTTTTGAATGTACAGAATTAAAATGGTAATATTTGTGAATGTTGAGATGTTATATTGGTTTCACTGGTAAAAATAAATATTGAAATGGGTATATATTTGTTTTTTTGTTAAGTTGCCTTAATAATTATGCACAGTAATAGTCCCACCTGCACACACAGATATCCCCCTAAATAGCTATAACTAAAAACAACCTAAAAACTACTTCCAAAACTATTGAGCTTTGATATTAATTAGGTTTTTTGGGTTCATTGAGAACATGTTGTTGTCAATATAAAATTAATCCTCAAAAATACAACTTGCCTATAATTCTGCACTCCCTGTATATATATGATACTGTTAATATAAAATACATTTCTATACCTATATATCTATATGAATAGTTATATAAAGATAAATTCATTTACAAAAAAGTAGATGGTTCTGTAAGTGAAGAGCATTGGAATGTTTATATGTACAGTAACTTTTTTTCTTCCCCCTACCCTTTACGCAAGCTCTCAAGTTTGCTCTAACCTGACAAGCGTTGAATGCGTTTACTTTCAACTCATATTTCCGTTGTGCTGAAAAAAACACAATATCGCTCCCGGGCAACAATTAGCGTGACACTAGTACCCTAGCCCTTCATTGGTAAACATTTTCTGGTAATTCTTTTACCATGGACTTGTAATATCTAGGAACAAGTGCTGGCCATCTAGGGTTCTGCTAATGTATAACATTGTTTGCAAAACTGCTGCCATATAGCATGTTGGCAAAACTGCTTTTCCACAAAGGATAACAAGAAAACTAAGGAAACATTGATAATAGAAGTAAATTGGAAAGTTGTTTAAAATTGTAAGTTCTATCTGATTAATGAAATACATTTTGGGGGTTTTATGTCCTTTAAATTCTTCTTTCAGTAATTTCATCCTAGAACTTATATTTTAATGATGATATGTTGTTGTATTTTTATTTTTTTTAATATCTCATTCAAGTGATTTTTCATTGTTATGGACCTTTACCTCATCAAAGACAAAGAAGAGGAGATTGATTGGAAAGTCCTTTGCATAGGATCATTTTCTATTGATCAATAGTGCGATCATAAAATGTTCTAACTTTTATGCCTATGATTCCCCCCACTCTCTTTAGCTTATGCTTAGAAGGATTACAACATCCGACCCTCATGATATAGTTTTATTCAGATTGCCACAAGAGCATGCACTTAAAAAAACAAAAAAACATTGGCAACAGATGATTAAAAAAACACCATACACTTTGCTGGAAAGATTTGTTTGGGGTTTACATGGGGTGAAAGATATGGTGGGTTCTGAGGTCTTGTGGGGTGAATTTCGTTTCAATGGGTGACAGTCATTTATTGTACAAAGGACTATTTAATGCCTAATGTCATGTGCGCATACTACCTTGTACACCTGGTCTAGTATACAAGTGTATGTACAAGGTATGTTAAACAGTAAATACTGTACATGCTAGACATAATGGTGTATTCAAAGCAAATGTTATCCTTAGGAATATTATGTAGATGGATTTTTTACACTCATAGTATAAATATTGAAAATATAGGTGTAGAGGTCTCAGGCCTAGATTTAGAGTTCGGCGGTAGCCGTCAAAACCAGCGTTAGAGGCTCCTAACGCTGGTTTTGGGCGCCCGCTGGTATTTGGGAGTCAGTGATTAAAGGGTCTAACGCTCACTTTCAGCCGCGACTTTTCCATACCGCAGATCCCCCTACGCCATTTGCGTAGCCTATCTTTTCAATGGGATCTTTCTAACGCTGGTATTTTTGAGTCGTTTCTGCAGTGAGCGTTAGGCTCTAACGACAAAGATTCCTGCCGCCTGAAAATAGCAGGAGTTTAAGAGGCTTTCTGGCTAACGCCGGTTTATAAAGCTGCTTAACTACTGTACCCTAAAGTACACTAACACCCATATAACTACCTATGTACCCCTAAACCGAGGTCCCCCCACATCGCCGCCACTCGATTAAAATTTTTAACCCCCTAATCTGCCGACCGCCACCTACGTTATACTTATGTACCCCTAATCTGCTGCCCCTAACACACCGCCGACCCCTGTATTATATCTATTAACCCCTACCTTGCCCCCCACCACGTCGCCGCAAGCTACTTAAAATAATTAACCCCTAATCTTCCGACCGCAAATCGCGCCACCTACGTTATCCCTATGTACCCCTAATCTGCTACCCCTAACATCGACGACCCCTATGTTATATTTATTAACCCCTAATCTGCCCCCACACACGTCGCCGGACACCTACCTACACTTATTAACCCTTAATCTGCCGAGCGGACCTGAGCGCGTACTATAATAAAGTTATTAACCCACTAATCCGCCTCACTAACCCTATCATTAAATAGTATTACCCCTAATCTGCCCTCCCTAACATCGCCGACACCTAACCTTCAATTATTAACCCCTAATCTGCCGACCCGGAGCTCACCGCTATTCTAATAATGTATTAACCCCCTAAAGCTAAGTCTAACCCTAACACTAACACCCCCCCCTAAGGTTTAAATATAATTTTTATCTAACGAATAAATTAACTCTTATTAAATAAATAATTCCTATTTAAGCTAAATACTTACCTGTAAAATACATCCTAATATAGCTACAATATAAATTATAATTATATTATGCACCTATTTTAGGATTAATATTTATTTTACAGGCAACTTTGTAATTATTTTAACCAGGTACAATAGCTATTAAATAGTTAAGGAACTATTTAATAGTTACCTAGTTAAAATAATAACAAATTTACCTGTAAAATATATCCTAACCTAAGATATAATTAAACCTAACACTACCCTATCAATAAAATAATTAAATAAAACTACCTACAATTACCTTTCAATTACCTAACACTACACTATCAATAAATTAATTAAACACAATTGCTACAAATAAATAACATTAAATAAACTATCTAAAGTACAAAAAATTAAAAAAGAACTAAGTTACAAGAAAATAATAAAATATTTACAAAACATAAAGAAAAAAATATTACATCAATTTTAAAACTAATTACACCTACTCTAAGCCCCCTAATAAAATAACAAAGCCCCCCAAAATAAAAAATTCCCTACCCTATTCTAAAATACAAATATTACAAGCTCTTTTACCTTAACCAGCCCTGAAATGGGCCCTTTGCGGGCATGCCCCAAGAATTTCACTCTTTTGCCTGTAAAAAAAAACATACTTTACCCCCCCCCCAACATTACAACCCACCACCCACATACCCCTAATCTAACCCAAACCCCCCTTAAATAAACCTAACACTACCCCCCGCTGATGATCTTCCTACCTTGTCTCACCATGCCAGGTTCACCGATCCGTCTGGCTCCAAGATCTTCATCCAACCCAAGCGGGGGCTAGGACATCCACTGAAGGAAGTCCAGAAGAGTGGTCCAAAGTCTTCCTCCTATCCGGCAAGAAGAGGACATCCGGACCGGCAAACATCTCTCCAAGCGGCATCTTCTATCTTCTTCCATCCCGATGACGGACCGGCTCCATCTTGAAGACCTCCAGCGCGGATCCATCTCTTCTTCCGACGACTAGACGACGAATGACGGTTCCTTAAGGGACGTCATCCAAGATGGCGTCCCTCGAATTCCGATGTGGCTGATAGGATTCTATCAGCCAATCGGAATTAAGGTAGGAATTTTCTGATTGGCTGATGGAATCAGCCATCAGAATCAAGTTCAAATCCGATTGGCTGATCCAACTCAGCCAATCAGGATTGAGCTCGCATTCTATTGGCTGATCGGTACAGCCAATAGAATGCGAGCTCAATCTGATTGGCTGATTGGATCAGCCAATCGGATTGAACTATATTCTGATTGGCTGATTCCATCAGCCAATCTGAAAATTCCTACCTTAATTCCGATTGCTGATAGAAATCCTATCAGCCAATCGGAATTCGAGGGACGCCATCTTGGATTGAGCTCCCTTAAAGGAACCGTCATTCGTCGTCTATTCGTCGGAAGAAGAGGATGGATCCGCGCTGGAGGTCTTCAAGATGGAGTCCGGTCGTCATCGGATGGAAGAAGATAGAAGATGCCGCTTGGAGAAGATGTTTGCCGGGTCCGGATGTCCTCTTCTTGCCGGATAGGAGGAAGACTTTGGACCCTCTTCTGGACTTCTTCAGTGGATGTCTAGCCCCGCTTGGGTGGATGAAGATCTTGGAGCCAGGACGGATCGGTGAACCTGGCATGGTGAAGACAAGGTAGGAAGATCATCAGTGGGGGTAGTGTTAGGTTTATTTAAGGGGGGGTTTGGGTTAGATTAGGGGTATGTGGGGTGGTGGGTTTGTAATGTTGGGGGGGGGGTATAGTATGTTTTTTTTTACAGGCAAAAGAGCGGAAATTCTGGGGCATGCCCCGCAAAGGGCCCTGTTCAGGGCTGGTAAGGTAAAAGGCTTGTAATATTTGTATTTTAGAATAGGGTAGGGAATTTTTTATTTTGGGGGGCTTTGTTATTTTATAGGGGGCTTAGAGTAGGTGTAATTAGTTTAAAATTGTTGTAATATTTTTCTTATGTTTGTAAATATTTTATTATTTTCTGTAACTTAGTTCTTTTTTATTTTTTGTACTTTAGATAGTTTATTTAATGTTATTTAGTTGTAAGCAATTGTGGTTTAATTAATTTATTGATAGTGTAGTGTTAGGTTAATTGTAGGTAATTGTAGGTAGGTTTATTTAATTATTTGTATTGATAGGGTAGTGTTAGGTTTAATTATATCTTTAGGGTTAGGATTTATTTAAAGGTAAATTTGTTATTATTTTAACTAGGTAACTATTAAATAGTTCTTAACTATTTAATAGCTATTGTACCTGGTTAAAATAAATACAAAGTTACCTGTAAAATAAATATTAATCCTAAAATAGGTATAATATAATTATAATTTATATTGTAGCTATATTAGGATGTATTTTACAGGTAAGTATTTAGCTTTTAAATAGGAATTATTTATTTAATAAGAGTTAATTTATTTCGTTAGATAAAAATTATATTTAACTTAGGGGGGTGTTAGTGTTAGGGTGTAGACTTAGCTTTAGGGGTTTAATACATTTATTAGAATAGCGGTGAGCTCCGGTCGGCAGATTAGGGGTTAATAATTGAAGGTAGGTGTCGGCGATGTTAGGGAGGGCAGATTAGGGGTTAATACTATTTATGATAGGGTTAGTGAGGCGGATTAGGGGGTTAATAACTTTATTTAGTAGCGCTCAGGTCCGCTCGGCAGATTAGGGGTTAATAAGTGTAGGTAGGTGTCCGGCGACGTTGTGGGGGGCAGATTAGGGGTTAATAAATATAACATAGGGGTCGGCGATGTTAGGGCAGCAGATTAGGGGTACATAGGGATAACGTAGGTGGCGGCGGTTTACGGAGCGGCAGATTAGGGGTTAAAAGTGTAATGCAGGGGTCAGCGATAGCGGGGGCGGCAGATTAGGGGTTAATAGTGTAAGGTTAGGGGTGTTTAGACTCGGGGTACATGTTAGGGTGTTAGGTGCAGACTTAGGAGGTGTTTCCCCATAGGAAACAATGGGGCTGCGTTAGGAGCTGAACGCATGCTTTTTTGCAGGGTGTTAGGTTTTTTTTCAGCTCAAACAGCCCCATTGTTTCCTATGGGAGAATCGTGCACGAGCACGTTTTTGATGCCGGCCGCGTCCGTAAGCAACTCTGGTATCGAGAGTTGCATTTGCGGTAAAAATGCTCTACGCTCCTTTTTTGGAGCCTAACGCAGCATTTGTTTGAACTCTCGATACCAGAGTTAAATTTATGGTGCGGCCAGAAAAAAACCCGCGGAGCGTTAACAGCCCTTTTACCGCCGAACTCTAAATCTAGGCCTCAGTTTCTATAAAGCACTGTAGTCTTTATAAAGTAGTGGGCACCGCCATGTTTGAACTACTTTTTTATTTATCTCTGTGCAAAAAAGGCTCCATAGAAACCTTTTTAGATAATCTACGTTCCACACAGCCTTGTTTGTACAGTATCTTTTATAGACAGTTTTTTTTTATCTGTCACTAATTATCATTAGCAGGAAGGGTAGATAAGGGAAAAGCCTAAGTTCAAACATGGCAGCCCCCATTAGTTATAGATACTCAGTGGAATTTAAAAAACCAACAATATTTTTTTTCCAAAGTTAAATTACAGGAAAAGGGGACAAAATAAATAATGAAAGCATATTGCAAAGTTATTTTCACTACACATAATTAAACATTTGTATTATGTTCATACTGATTAATATTTTGTTTCATTTCAGCGGTGGATAAATGCCATATCAAGAAGCTTCTAACATTGCCATGGGCATTACATAGATGCAGGGTAATATGAAGCTGGAGTAATTTGCAGCTGGGGAATGTTTAGATTCAGGAGGCTTTAAATGCGGTGTTTTATGTGGGGTAATTTACCTGAAGGATCGGTTCTTCCCCTGGTTAAACACATAATAACTCATTCTAATCATATTCCTACAACATAAATCTGTTTGCTGAGCCCTTTATATGGAGAAAAAAAAAACATTTTTGTTAGTCTCTAAGCAGCATAGACATGTAAATGAAGAGAATGATGTTTGTAGAATGGTTAAATATTGTTTTTTTATTACTTGCATGCAAGTCTACACCCAGAACTGGCAAGAGATCTTTATAGACTAATTAAATTTGGCAGGTCTAATATAATGTAAGTAGTGGATTATTTTTCTTTTTTCAACAGAAAAAATATATATTTTTATCTGTCTGTATGTCTGTCTATCTATCATCTATCTGTCTGTCAATAATTTTATACTTTTGTAAGTTTTTTTTTACTAATACATAACCTTAAAGGAACATTAAACAATTACATACTGCATTGTAAAAGAAAGTTTTAAAATAATTTAACACTTTCATTGTGTTAGTACAATTTACAATGTTTTGCAAATCAAGAGTAGTTCAGAGATACACCCCTAGAAAAGCCAGGTGAATATGCATGCCCCACAGTCTCTTTTGTGGGGACAATTATGGACAAATGTAAACCTTAAAATGGCGTAACAAATGCAAAAAGAAAATGCTCTAATGTGTTACACGAATGTTGCTTAAAAATAACTATGTTTATAACTCCTGAAAAGGTGTTAGATAAAGTTAGCTCCAGAGCAGCAATTCACTACTAGAGCCAATGATAAGAGGCATATACATCTAGCAACCAATCATCAGCTAGCTCCCAGTAGTGCATTGCCTATGCTTTTTAATAAAGAATACCAAGAGAATAAAGTAAAATTGATGCAAGCTACATAGAGAAGTATCATGATTCAGAGAGATCATGCAGTTCGAAACAACATTATAATTTCCTTCTACTATCAATTCTTAATTCTCTTGGTATCTTTTGTTGAAAAGCAGGGACGTAAGCTCAGGCGCCTGCCCATATCTGGAGCACTATATGGCAGCAGATTGGCAAGAAAGTTACCCATTTGCAAGATGGCAGCACTATTTCCTGTAATGTAGTGCTCCAGGTACCTACCTAGGTATTATGGGAACAAAGCAAGCTTGATAATAGAAGTAAACTGGAAACCTTTTTTAATTGGTCTGCTCTGTCTGAATCACAAAAGAAAATGTTGTGGTTTCATTTCCCTTTAACATTGCATTTGCTGTCAATATCACGAAAGTTTAATTTTGACTTTTATGCCCCTTTAGATAAAATAGAGGTACTCTAGCATTAGTTAAACATTTTGGGCCCGATTACGAGTGGAGCGCTATATAGTGCTTTTGCTAGAGGGCTAATTGCACTAGAAGTAAACTTTTTGTGCACTTTGGGTTGTGCTCGTAATATGTAGCATTTATTTTTAACTTGAGCGCAATTTAACTTGATCTCCAACCCAATATCGCTCATGCTCAAACCTTTGTGCTCCACTTGTAAAGGGAGATTAAACAAGAGTTTAAAATCCTTTTCATTTTTAAGTGCCTACAGTTCTAAAATCCTGCATAAGTACAGAGTGGGGCTTTAGCGGGTTTGAATTGTTTCATTGGAGAACACTTGGCAAGTAGTGTGAGCTGTGATTGGTATCGGGAATACTTTACTTCAGCCTTCTCCCAGACATTCATACCGCCAGTACAAGGCTGTAAACAATCCAAAATTATAGACATTGGTAGTCAGTGAGATCAGCGGTAAGTCCAAAATGTATTTATACTTATTCCTGCCATGTTAATGTATCATTAAAGGCCCAAATGTAATATATCATTTTAATGTAAAAATGAAAGCCATTTTGTTTATATAAATGCATAGTTTACCTCAGCAATTAAATACTGAACTGCAAAATACATAAGTGCAAAATAAACATTTTAAAAGTATTAAAAATTCTCACTTCAGTAATTATTTGCACAACTGCTTGAAAATATTTATGTTATCACCATTATATATGGTCCTGCAATTAGGGCAAACGATAGATACGTTTGTCCACTGCTCTAAGCCAGTGTTTCTCAAATGGTTTCATTTATTTTTCATCCCCTTCAAGGAATTTTACATGTTGGTTTATCTGGAATTGAGAAACACATTGAGACAAAAGTTATTCTGTTATTTTGTCAAAACATCGGCTTTGCTTTATCCATTGAATGCAGCCTTTAGCTGTTAAATATCAGCAAATTAAAGGTCACTTGTTAAAGAAACCAAAATCTACACATTTTTCCATTGTCTATTTAAATCATAATGCTTTAAAAAAAAAAAAAAGTTTTGGAGTGAAAAGGACACTAAACCCACAAATTTTCTTTTATAATTTAGATAGAGAATATAATTTGAAACAATATTCTACTTTACTTCTTTTATCAAATTTGCTTCATTATTTAGGTATCCTTTGTTATAGCAGTGCACTTGGGTGAGCCAATCACACAAGGCTTCTATGTGCAGCCACCAATCAGCATCTACTGAGCCTATCTAGATATGCTTTTTCAGCAAATGATATCAAGAGAATGAAGCAAATTAGATAATAGAAGTAAATTAGAAAGCTGTTTAAAATTGCTGCTCTTTCTAAATCGTGAAAGAAAAAAAATTGAGTTTCATGTCCCTTTAATGCATAACCACAGTCCTTTATAATATGCCGGTGTATTGTATAAAGTATGACTCTGTTTTGCAAAATTAAACAATAAAATTAGCGTAATTGCAGAGCATAATTCGAGACCCTCCCAAACATTTCTACGTCCAGGCTACTCTGGTTTATCTGGGACAATATCACCTAGGTCACTGTGCACACGTGAGGTTGCTTGTTGCCATGGGGTACTAAAGAACTGATGAACATGCACAGACCTTGATCTGCACTTTCAGTGCTTTATTATCCTTTAAGCAGCAAGCAGGCCATGCAGCACATCCTATAAACATCTGGGCAAAAAAAGTTCTACTATGTAAGAGGACAGTCTATGAGCACCAAGAAAAGCCATTTAGATTTTTATTTTGCATTAACAAGGGACATATTAAAAACGATATATATGTATATACTGTGTATGTATATATATATATATATATATATATATATATATATATATATGTTTATTATACACACATAATTGGAAGTGATATATTCAATTTAATTCCTTTTACATTACAAAATGTTTTACAAAGTTACCTTTTTAAGGCCTAGATTTGGAGTTTTGGCGTTAGCCGTGAAACCAGCGTTAGAGGCTCCTAACGCTGGTTTTAGGCTAACTCCGGTATTTGGAGTCACTCAAAATAGGGTCTAACGCTCACTTTTCAGCCGTGACTTTTCCATACCGCAGATCCCCTTACGTCAATTGCGTATCCTATCTTTTCAATGGGATCTTTCTAACTCCGGTATTTAGAGTCGTGTCTGAAGTGAGCGTTAGACATCTAACGACAAAACTCCAGCCGCAGGAAAAAAGTCAGTAGTTAAGAGCTTTTTGGGCTAACGCCGGTTCATTAAGCTCTTAACTACTGTACTCTAAAGTACACTAACACCCATAAACTACCTATGTACCCCTAAACCGAGGCCCCCCCACATCGCCGCCATTCGATTAAATTTTTTAACCCCTAATCTGCCGACCGCCACCTACGTTATTCTTATGTACCCCTAATCTGCTGCCCCTAACACCGCCGACCCCTGTATTATATTTATTAACCCCTAATCTGCCCCCCCCACAACGTCGCCGCCAGCTACCTACAATAATTAACCCCTAATCTGCCGAACGCAAAGCGCCGCCACCTACATTATAGCTATGTACCCCTAATCTGCTGCCCCTAACACCGCCGACCCCTATATTATATTTATTAACCCCTAATCTGCCCCCCTCAATGTCGCCTCCACCTGCCTACACTTATTAACCCCTAATCTGCCGAGCGGACCGCACCGCTACTATTATAAAGTTATTAACCCCTAATCCGCCTCACTAACCCTATAATAAATAGTATTAACCCCTAATCTGCCCTCCCTAACATCGCCGACACCTAACTTCAATTATTTAACCCCTAATCTGCCGACCGGAGCTCACCGCTATTCTAATAAATGTATTAACCCCTAAAGCTAAGTCTAACCCTAACACTAACACCCCCCCTAAATTAAATATAATTTTAATCTAACGAAATTAATTAACTCTTATTAAATAAATTATTCCTATTTAAAGCTAAATACTTACCTGTAAAATAAACCCTAATATAGCTACAATATAAATTATAATTATATTGTAGCTATTTTAGGATTAATATTTATTTTACAGGCAACTTTGTAATTATTTTAACTAGGTACAATAGCTATTAAATAGTTAAGAACTATTTAATAGTTACCTAGTTAAAATAATTACAAAATTACCTGTAAAATAAATCCTAACCTAAGTTACAATTAAACCTAACACTATACTATCATTAAATTAATTAAATAAAATACCTACAATTACCTACAATTAAACCTAACACTACACTATCAATACATTAATTAAATACAATATCTACAAATAACTACAATGAAATAAACTAACTAAAGTACAAAAAATAAAAAAGAACTAAGTTACAAAAAATAAAAAAATATCTACAAAACATAAGAAAAATATTACAATTTTAAACTAATTACACCTACTCTAAGCCCCCTAATAAAACAACAGCCAATAGAATGCGAGCTCAATCTGATTGGCTGATTGGATCAGCAAATCGGATTGAACTTGATTCTGATTGAACTTGATTCTGATTGGCTGATTCCATCAGCCAATCAGAATATTCCTACCTTAATTCCGATTGGCTGATAGAATCCTATCAGCCAATCGGAATTCGAGGGACGCCATCTTGGATGACGTCCCTTAAATGAACCGTCATTCTTCAGTTGGACGTCGCTGTAAGAAGATGGGTCCGCGGTGGAGGTCTTCAGGATGGAGCCGGTCGTCATCGGATGAAGATAGAAGATGCCGCTTGGATCAAGATGGTTGCCGGTCCGGATCGCCTCTTCTTCCTGGATAGGATAAAGACTTTGGAGCCTCTTCTGGACCTCTTCAGCCACCGGATGATGGATCGCCAACCCCCGCTTGGGTTGGATGAAGATTTTGGAGCCAGGACAGATCGGTGATACCTGGTGAGGTGAAGACAAGGTAGGATGATCTTCAGGGGCTTAGTGTTAGGTTTATTTAAGGGGGGGTTTGGGTTAGATTAGGGGTATGTGGGTGGTGGGTTGTAATGTTGGGGGGGTATTGTATGGTTTTTTTTTACAGGCAAAAGAGCTTAACTTCTTGGGGCATGCCCCGCAAAGGGCCCTGTTCAGGGCTGGTAAGGTAAAAGAGCTTTTAACTTTAGTAATTTAGAATAGGGTAGGGCATTTTTTATTTTGGGGGGCTTTGTTGTTTTATTAGGGGGCTTAGAGTAGGTGTAATTAGTTTAAAATTGTTGTAATATTTTTCTTATGTTTGTAGATATTTTTTTATTTTTTGTAACAGTTCTTTTTTATTTTTTGTACTTTAGTTAGTTTATTTCATTGTAGTTATTTGAAGATATTGTATTTAATTAATGTATTGATAGTGTAGTGTTAGGTTTAATTGTAGGTAATTGTAGGTATTTTATTTAATTAATTTAATGATAGTATAGTGTTAGGTTAATTGTAACTTAGGATTAATATTTATTTTACAGGTAATTTTGTAATTATTTTAACTAGGTAACTATTAAATAGTTCTTAACTATTTAATAGCTATTGTACCTGGTTAAAATAATTACAAAGTTGCCTGTAAAATAAATATTAATCCTAAAATAGCTACAATATAATTATAATTTATATTGTAGCTATATTAGGGTTTATTTTACAGGTAAGTATTTAGCTTTAAATAGGAATAATTTATTAATAAGAGTTAATTAATTTCGTTAGATTAAAATTATATTTAATTTAGGGGTGTGTTAGTGTTAGACTTAGCTTTAGGGGTTAATCCATTTATTAGAATAGCGGTGAGCTCCAGTCGGCAGATTAGGGGTCAATAATTGAAGTTAGGTGTCGGCGATGTTAGGGAGGGCAGATTAGGGGTTAATACTATTTATTATAGGGTTAGTGAGGCGGATTAGGGGTTAATAACTTTATTATAGTAGCGCTCAGGTCCCGCTCGGTAGATTAGGGGTTAATAAGTGTAGGCAGGTGGAGGCGACGTTGTGGGGGGCAGATTAGGGGTTAATAAATATAATATAGGGGTCGGCGGTGTTAGGGGCAGCAGATTAGGGGTACATAAGGATAATGTAAGTAGCGGCGGTTTACGGAGCGGCAGATTAGGGGTTAATAATAATATGCAGGGGTCAGCGATAGCGGGGGCGGCAGATTAGGGGTTAATAAGTGTAAGGTTCTGGGTGTTTAGACTCGGGGTACATGTTAGGGTGTTAGGTGCAGACGTAGGAAGTGTTTCCCCATAGCAAACAATGGGGCTGCGTTAAGAGCTGAACGCGGCTTTTTTGCAGGTGTTAGGTTTTTTTTCAGCTCAAACGCCCCATTGTTTTCTATGGGGGAATCGTGCACGAGCATGTTTTTGAGGCTGGCCGCTTGCGTAAGCAACTCTGGTATTGAGAGTTGAAGCTGCGTTAAAAATGCTCTACGCTCCTTTTTTGGAGCCTAACGCAGCCTTTATGTGGACTCTCAATACCAGAGTTATTTTTATGGTGCGGCCAGAAAAAAGCCGGCGTTAGATTTTCGGGTCATTACCGACAAAACTCCAAATCTATCCGTAAGTGATGGATACCAGTCGTTGTCATTCATATAGGCCTAGATTTGGAGTTTGGCGTTAGCCTTGAAAACCAGCGTTAGAGGCTCCTAACGCTGGTTTTAGGCTAACTCCGGTATTTGGAGTCACTCAAAATAGGGTCTAACGCTCACTTTTCAGCCGCGACTTTTCCATACCACAGATCCCCTTACGTCAACTGCGTATCCTATCTTTTCAATGGGATCTTTCTAACTCCGGTATTTAGAGTTGTGTCTGAAGTGAGCGTTAGACATCTAACGACAAAACTCCAGCCGCAGGAAAAAAGTCAGTAGTTAAGAGCTTTTTGGGCTAACGCCGGTTCATAAAGCTCTTAACTACTGTACTCTAAAGTACACTAACACCCATAAACTACCTATGTACCCCTAAACCGAGGCCCCCCCCACATCGCCGCCACTCGATTAAATTTTTTTAACCCCTAATCTGCCGACCGCCACCTACGTTATACTTATGTACCCCTAATCTGCTGCCCCTAACACCGCCGACCCCTGTATTATATTTATTAACCCCTAATCTGCCCCCCACAACGTCGCCGCCAGCTACCTACAATAATTAACCCCTAATCTGCCGAACGCAAAGCGCCGCCACCTACATTATAGCTATGTACCCCTAATCTGCTGCCCCTAACACCGCCGACCCCTATATTATATTTATTAACCCCTAATCTGCCCCCCTCAACGTCGCCTCCACCTGCCTACACTTATTAACCCCTAATCTGCCGAGCGGACCGCACCGCTACTATTATAAAGTTATTAACCCCTAATCCGCCTCACTAACCCTATCATAAATAGTATTAACCCCTAATCTGCCCTCCCTAACATCGCCGACACCTAACTTCAATTATTAACCCCTAATCTAACGACCGGAGCTCACCGCTATTCTAATAAATGTATTAACCCCTAAAGCTAAGTCTAACCCTAACACTAACACCCCCCTAAATTAAATATAATTTTAATCTAACGAAATTAATTAACTCTTATTAAATAAATTATTCCTATTTAAAGCTAAATACTTACCTGTAAAATAAACCCTAATATAGGTACAATACAGGGAGTGCAGAATTATTAGGAAAATGAGTATTTTGACCACATCATCCTCTTTATGCATGTTGTCTTACTCCAAGCTGTATAGGCTTGAAAGCCTACTACCAATTAAGCATATTAGGTGATGTGCATCTCTGTAATGAGAAGGGGTGTGGTCTAATGACATCAACACCCTATATCAGGTGTGCATAATTATTAGGCAACTTCCTTTCCTTTGGCAAAATGGTCAAAAGAAGGACTTGACAGGCTCAGAAAAGTCAAAAAATAGTGAGATATCTTGCAGAGGGATGCAGCACTCTTAAAATTGCAAAGCTTCTGAAGCGTGATCATCGAACAATCAAGCGTTTCATTCAAAATAGTCAACAGGGTCGCAAGAAGCGTGTGGAAAAACCAAGGCGCAAAATAACTGCCCATGAACTGAGAAAAGTCAAGCGTGCAGCTGCCAAGATGCCACTTGCCACCAGTTTGGCCATATTTCAGAGCTGCAACATCACTGGAGTGCCCAAAAGCACAAGGTGTGCAATACTCAGAGACATGGCCAAGGTAAGAAAGGCTGAAAGACGACCACCACTGAACAAGACACACAAGCTGAAACGTCAAGACTGGGCCAAGAAATATCTCAAGACTGATTTTTCTAAGGTTTTATGGACTGATGAAATGAGAGTGAGTCTTGATGGGCCAGATGGATGGGCCCGTGGCTGGATTGGTAAAGGGCAGAGAGCTCCAGTCCGACTCAAGACGCCAGCAAGGTGGAGGTGGAGTACTGGTTTGGGCTGGTATCATCAAAGATGAGCTTGTGGGGCCTTTTCGGGTTGAGGATGGAGTCAAGCTCAACTCCCAGTCCTACTGCCAGTTTCTGGAAGACACCTTCTTCAAGCAGTGGTACAGGAAGAAGTCTGCATCCTTCAAGAAAAACATGATTTTCATGCAGGACAATGCTCCATCACACGCGTCCAAGTACTCCACAGCGTGGCTGGCAAGAAAGGGTGTAAAAGAAGAAAATCTAATGACATGGCCTCCTTGTTCACCTGATCTGAACCCCATTGAGAACCTGTGGTCCATCATCAAATGTGAGATTTACAAGGAGGGAAAACAGTACACCTCTCTGAACAGTGTCTGGGAGGCTTGTGGTTGCTGCTGCACGCAATGTTGATGGTGAACAGATCAAAACACTGACAGAATCCATGGATGGCAGGCTTTTGAGTGTCCTTGCAAAGAAAGGTGGCTATATTGGTCACTGATTTGTTTTTGTTTTGTTTTTGAATGTCAGAAATGTATATTTGTGAATGTTGAGATGTTATATTAGTTTCACTGGTAAAAATAAATAATTGAAATGGGTATATATTTGTTTTTTGTTAAGTTGCCTAATAATTATGCACAGTAATAGTCACCTGCACACACAGATATCCCCCTAAAATAGCTATAACTAGAAACAAACTAAAAACTACTTCCAAAACTATTCAGCTTTGAGTTTTTTGGGTTCATTGAGAACATGGTTGTTGTTCAATAATAAAATTAATCCTCAAAAATACAACTTGCCTAATAATTCTGCACTCCCTGTATAAATTATAATTACATTGTAGCTATTTTAGGATTAATATTTATTTTACAGGCAACTTTGTAATTATTTTAACCAGGTACAATAGCTATTAAATAGTTAAGAACTATTTAATAGTTACCTAGTTAAAATAATTACAAAATTACCTGTAAAATAAATCCTAACCTAAGTTACAATTAAACCTAACACTATACTATCATTAAATTAATTAAATAAAATACCTACAATTACCTACAATTAAACCTAACACTACACTATCAATACATTAATTAAATACAATATCTACAAATAACTACAATGAAATAAACTAACTAAAGTACAAAAAATAAAAAAGAACTAAGTTACAAAAAATAAAAAAATATCTACAAACATAAGAAAAATATTACAACAATTTTAAACTAATTACACCTACTCTAAGCCCCCTAATAAAACAACAAAGCCCCCCAAAATAAAAAATATTACAACAATTTTAAACTAATTACACCTACTCTAAGCCCCCTAATAAAACAACAAAGCCCCCCAAAATAAAAAATGCCCTACCCTATTCTAAATTACTAAAGTTAAAAGCTCTTTTACCTTACCAGCCCTGAACAGGGCCTTTGCGGGGCATGCCCCAAGAAGTTCAGCTCTTTTGCCTGTAAAAAAAAACATACAATACCCCCCCCAACATTACAACCCACCACCCACATACCCCTAATCTAACCCAAACCCCCCTTAAATAAACCTAACACTAAGCCCCTGAAGATCATCCTACCTTGTCTTCACCTCACCAGGTATCACCGATCCGTCCTGGCTCCAAAATCTTCATCCAACCCAAGCGGGGGTTGGCGATCCATCATCCGGTGGCTGAAGAGGTCCAGAAGAGGCTCCAAAGTCTTCATCCTATCCGGGAAGAAGAAGCGATCCGGACCGGCAACCATCTTGATCCAAGCGGCATCTTCTATCTTCATCCGATGATGACCGGCTCCATCCTGAAGACCTCCACCGCGGACCCATCTTCTTCCGGCGACGTCCAACTGAAGAATGACGGTTCCTTTAAGGGACGTCATCCAAGATGGCGTCCCTCGAATTCCGATTGGCTGATAGGATTCTATCAGCCAATCGGAATTAAGGTAGGAATATTCTGATTGGCTGATGGAATCAGCCAATCAGAATCAAGTTCAATCCGATTGGCTGATCCAATCAGCCAATCAGATTGAGCTTGCATTCTATTGGCTGATCGGAACAGCCAATAGAATGCGAGCTCAATCTGATTGGCTGATTGGATCAGCCAATCGGATTGAACTTGATTCTGATTGGCTGATTCCATCAGCCAATCAGAATATTCCTACCTTAATTCCGATTGGCTGATAGAATCAGCCAATCGGAATTCGAGGGACGCCACCTTGGATGACGTCCCTTAAAGGAACCGTCATTCTTCAGTTGTACGTCGCCGGAAGAAGATGGGTCCGCGGTGGAGGTCTTCAGGATGGAGCCGGTCATCATCGGATGAAGATAGAAGATCCCGCTTGGATCAAGATGGTTGCCGGTCCGGATCGCCTCTTCTTCCCGGATAGGATGAAGACTTTGGAGCCTCTTCTGGACCTCTTCAGCCACCGGATGATGGATCGCCAACCCCCGCTTGGGTTGGATGAAGATTTTGGAGCCAGGACGGATCGGTGATACCTGGTGAGGTGAAGACAAGGTAGGATGATCTTCAGGGGCTTAGTGTTAGGTTTATTTAAGGGGGGTTTGGGTTAGATTAGGGGTATGTGGGTGGTGGGTTGTAATATTGGGGGGGGTACTGTATGTTTTTTTTTACAGGCAAAAGAGCTGAACTTCTTGGGGCATGCCCCGCAAAGGGCCCTGTTCAGGGCTGGTAAGGTAAAAGAGCTTTTAACTTTAGTAATTTAGAATAGGGTAGGGCATTTTTTTTGGGGGGGGGGCTTTGTTGTTTTTATTAGGGGGCTTAGAGTAGGTGTAATTAGTTTAAAATTGTTGTAATATTTTTCTTATGTTTGTAGATATTTTTTTATTTTTGTAACAGTTCTTTTTTATTTTTTGTACTTTAGTTAGTTTATTTCATTGTAGTTATTTGTAGATATTGTATTTAATTAATGTATTGATAGTGTAGTGTTAGGTTTAATTGTAGGTAATTGTAGGTATTTTATTTAATTAATTTAATGATAGTATAGTGTTAGGTTTAATTGTAACTTAGGTTAGGATTTATTTTACAGGTAATTTTGTAATTATTTTAACTAGGTAACTATTAAATAGTTCTTAACTATTTAATAGCTATTGTACCTGGTTAAAATAATTACAAAGTTGCCTGTAAAATAAATATTAATCCTAAAATAGCTACAATATAATTATAATTTATATTGTAGCTATATTAGGGTTTATTTTACAGGTAAGTATTTAGCTTTAAATAGGAATAATTTATTTAATAAGAGTTAATTAATTTCGTTAGATTAAAATTATATTTAACTTAGGGGGGTGTTAGTGTTAGGGTTAGACTTAGCTTTAGGGGTTAATCCATTTATTAGAATAGCGGTGAGCTCCAGTCAGCAGATTAGGAGTTAATAATTGAAGTTAGGTGTCGGCGATGTTAGGGAGGGCAGATTAGGGGTTAATACTATTTATTATAGGGTTAGTGAGGCGGATTAGGGGTTAATAACTTTATTATAGTAGCGCTCAGGTCCGCTCGGCAGATTAGGGGTTAATAAGTGTAGGCAGGTGGAGGCGACGTTGTGGGGGGCAGATTAGGAGTTAATAAATATAATATAGGGGTCGGCGGTGTTAGGGGCAGCAGATTAGGGGTACATAAGGATAATGTAAGTAGCGGCGGTTTACGGAGCGGCAGATTAGGGGTTAATAATAATATGCAGGGGTCAGCGACAGCGGGGGCGGCAGATTTGGGGTTAATAAGTGTAAGGTTAGGGGTGTTTAGACTCGGGGTACATGTTAGGGTGTTAGGTGCAGACGTAGGAAGTGTTTCCCCATCGCAAACAATGGGGCTGCGTTAAGAGCTGAACGCGGCTTTTTTGCAGGTGTAAGGTTTTTTTCAGCTCAAACAGCCCCATTGTTTTCTATGGGGGAATCGTGCACGAGCCCGTTTTTGAGGCTGGCTGCTTGCGTAAGCAAGTCTGGTATTGACAGTTGAAGCTACGTTAAAAATGCTCTACGCTCCTTTTTTGGAGCCTAACGCAGCCTTTATGTGGACTCTCAATACCAGAGTTATTTTTATGGTGCGGCCAGAAAAAAGCCGGCATTAGATTTTCGGGTCGTTACCGACAAAACTCCAAATCTAGCTGTTAGAGTATAAGACATTGTAAAAAACATTTTCTCTAGCAAAAACTAGCATTGTGTGGGTCAGATTAAAACCTCACTGTGCAAAATTCCTAGAATGTTTTTTTATAAAGCCCAGTTGCCTGAGTGTAAGTACAGCCAGCAGTCACACACAGCTCTGCCAACCTACTGAGATCTATGGTAAAGTCATTTTCTGGCATCCCTTCATATATTTAACTAAGTATGTAATTGAAAGAACACACGAGTACAAAATATCCTGGGACTCTGTAGCCCAGGACACTTGTAAGTAACTTTGCAGTACAGTCTTTTTTTTAACTCTAAGATAAGGAGAATGTACAAAGTTGCTGATTAGTGAATATATTCCATGCATATGATTGACTGAGTAATCAAGGCAACATCTGCATCTTGTGGATGCTCCTTGGGCAATTTTTGCATTTCTATTGCAAAGTTGCGTACAAAAGTTTAGCCCAAGCATAGTATTTTTGTTGTTTTTTTTTATCATATAATGGTCTATAGTTAGAAAAAGCCCCAGAATACAATGGACCAGTTGGAGCATAAAAATAACTTTTATTTGAAAAAGTAAAATGCCATACTGAATACAAAATATATACTAAACATCACAGCCAGTGACCAGCCAAAAAATCCTGTGGATCCTTCATGTTTTGTGCCATTGCCATAACTTCGTCAGGATTCATTCTAACTTTTTCTAACTTTGGATTCATTTTTTGCAGAAATGTTGGGCTATTCCGCTTCTGGTTTACATCATCACTTTGTGCCAATCCTATATTCTAGAGAATAGCGATTGCTACGCCAGACAGCATGCACATATACAGAAGTCGCTACACCGCAACTGCAAATGGTCGGCAAGTAACACAGCAAATAGTAAGAAAGCCAATGCAATCTTACGGGATTCACAGCAGGATATATCGGTGAGTGATCTTTCATTGATTCTGTTGCTTTTCATGCCAAATGTGACATTTAACATGATGACAAATTACCACACAACATGAAAATGTGAAATATAGCCTCACTGAAGGCAACATTATTATTAAAGAGATAGTGTAGTCAAAAATAAACTTTCAGGATTCAGATAGGGCATGCAATTTTAAACAACTTTCCAATTTACTTTTATCATCAAATTTGCTTTGTTTCCTTGGTATTCTTTGTTGAAAGAAAAAACCTAGGTAAGCTCATATGCTAATTTCTAAGCCTTTGAAGACCGCCTCTTATTTGAATGCATTTGACAGTTTTTCACAGCTAAAGGGCGTTAGTTCACGTGAGTGTGGCTCTCTGTGTATTAAAAGGGTACTAAATTCATTGCACCCCAAAAGAATACAGTATGCAGAATTGAGTATTAAGCAATTTTTTTAAAACTTTTTGTTTGTTATTGACAAATTCATTACTGCATTGTCCATAGTTCTTGTGCTGCTATTTTAACCTCCTACAAGCATGTGGCGATCGCTATTTTCTCAGTCACAGTAACTAATTGTTACCATGGAAATGCCTCAGTAGTTCAGTAATCCTGAAGCAAACACTGAAGGCAGTTAGGAAACATAGCACCAGAGTAAAGCAGAGTTATTTATCTGTTTCAGATGAAAATCACAAAATAAATGTGTTGCACCAGAACAAGCTCCGCATCTTTATTCTAGAATTGCAACATATTTTGGCGAGCCAGAGCCAGGAGGAGTAAATTAAAGCAAGAAAAGACTACTCCTTTTACCAGAATCTAGAATTCATTAGAAGTCACTAGAAAATCCTTTGAGAATAACGTTAGAAAATGGAGCAATTGCAAGACGAAGTGAGCACAACACCACTGCAGCTAAAGAAAGCTTGTCTTGTTGAAGTTTTACAATTTCTAAAGTGCCCGGACGAAAGCGGAGCAGGTTTTCTCCCCAAGTCCAGACAAACCCTTAGCAGGAAGGTAGAGAGAGTTTTGGAGGAGATTGAAGGCAGTCAAGAGGAAGATGAGGTTTGTCAGTACTTAAAAGACCTCCTGACGTTTATTACAGAAAGTAAACAGGGTGTGACAGATGCAGAACCAGTGGTAACGGATCTCACTCAGTTGAGAGATCTAAGAGATAAATAGCTACAACTACAACTATCTCAAGAGGGAGCGTGCAAATCGTTAGAAGAGGAGATGAGAAAACTAGAAAATAGAATCAGTGTGAGCAAAGTGGGGAAAAGTGGGGGAAGTTACAGTACCGTTGCCAGCCACTGTGCCAGAAGTAACCCTCTGGTGGGAATTCAGAATCTGTGGATAGATTGGAGAAGGAGGACAGAAAGACAAACTGTCCTACACAAGCCTGGCTCACCAGATTGAAGCAGGAATCTGGAAGGGACATTCTGAAGTGGAGATTATTGAGGAAGTGATACGGGCAGTTAGCCCTGGACTTCATCTCAGAGATATGTTGGAGATTAGGAGTGGACTTACTCTCAGCATGTTGAAGACTATCCTAAATGGACACTTTAAGAAAGATAGCTCCTCTGATCTGTTCCATAAGCTGATAAATATCTCTCAAGAACCCAAAGGGTCAGCTCAGAACCTCTTATTCAGAGCAATTGAGTTGAAAGAAAAGCTACGATGGAAGTCAAGTGACAAAGAAACTGAAGACCAGTACAGTACAGAACTTATTCAATGGAAGTTTCTCATTCTATTGAAACTGGATTCCTGAGTGATACCATAAAGTTTCAGGTAAAACCTTACCTTAATGATATTGCTGTCACAGATGAAGTACTGATTGAAAGAGTGAATGAAGCCGCTAATTTAGAGATGGAAAGACAACAGAAGTTAAAGAAAACTGCTTATGGAAAAGGTCCACAACTAAATAAATCTTAAAGAATCTGTTCCAGATCCCTATAAGCTGATTGAAGATCTCAAGGCAGATGTGTTTGAAATGAAGAAAATGTTCCTCACAGCCAAGGAGACCTGCAGTCGACCACGACCAAGAGAGTTCAAATGATCCAGACACAAGCAAGACAGAGAGGTTGTAAGGAATGCCAGGAGGTCAATGCAGGAGCCTCATGTACTCACTGTTTCCGCTGTGGTCAAACAGGACACTTGTCACGGGGATGCAGAGTAAAGGCACAGCCACCAGAAAACTTGAACAGGCTGCTGAGATGGGACCCACAGTAGCTCCTTATCACGTGTCCCACCAACATCAACACACACTCATCAGAACTCTGAAACAGCAAGGACACCATCCTCCTACTAATACTTCAAGACAGCAGGGTACAGTGTCCAGTAATAAAGTTTTAGGAACCTCTCCTATAAACACAGTAAATTATTTACCACTACAACATCAAGCCAAGTTGCTAGATCTGGTTTAAATACGGTGCCTTGTCCGTTGCCGATTTGATGATGTCACCATTGAAGCTTTGTGGGACACTGGGGGCACAAGCCAAAATTGTGAATGACATCTGGAGAAAACAATATCTCCCACACACCACAATCCGACCCATTACAGAACTGCTTGGACCTGGACGGGACTAGCAGCTAACCAGACAGAAATACAATTTCTTGGATGGATTGAGGTGAGATTTTAATTGGATTGTGAACCAGCATCAGCAGAGACACTGACAGTCCCTATTTTAGTTGCAAGTGACCCTAAAGTGGCTGAAGATCCAATTATTGGGTTCAATGTAATTGAAGAATTAGTCAGTCAAGAGAAGAGGGTAGCAGGAACATCAGTCAAGATTATACAGAGGATGAGCACCGCATTTTCAGTAATAGCAAAGACAGCTGAAACCATGCTGAAACTCATGCAGACTTTAGCTGCAAGTTATGATAAAGGCATTGTGAGAACAGGGCAGAAGAAAATAGTCCTACCCGCAGACCAGATTACCTCTATCCATGCTCGTGCCCATGTGGGAGTCATAACCAAAGGCCAAGAGATGCTCTTTGTTCCATCCGAACTGTGTCTTTTACCAGAAGGTTTGGTCATCAGTGAAGAAGTAGTAGCAGTTTGCAAGGGAAGTCCAAATTATGTACCCATCCCTGTTGCAAATATTACTAAGCATGATATTACATTAGACCAACGTTGTCTCCTGGGTCACCTCCAAAATGTAAAATCAGTGTATCCAGCAGCAGTGCAACCAGTCAGTGACCAAGAGTTACAACGTGAACAAATAAGCCCACACTCTAACAATGTGCTGAAGCCACCAGAGTTTAAAGTAAAGAAGTGGGTTAACAGCAGTGGTAGAACTAACCAGAATGGGGATCCTCCAGTAACAAGTTTCATCAACAAGCAGTAACACAAGTGTTGAGGGAAGAATGTCATGCTTTCGCCTTTGATGATGATGATATTGTTTGCATCCCATCTCTCAACATGCACATCACTCTTAAAGATACCACACCTGTCCAAGAGACCTACATGTCTGTTCCAAAACCCATCCATCAAGGAGTGAAGGCGTATCTGCTAAACAAGGGATGGATAACTCAGTCAAGATCATCATACTCTTAACCTGTGGTCTGTGTCAGGAAGAAGGATGGAAGTCTAAGGCTCTGCTGTGACTACAGGGAATTGAACAGAAAGTCAGTGCCTGATCGCGATCCAATCCCAAGAATACAGGACATGTTGGACTCCTTGAGTGGCAGCTCGTGGTTCTCTGTTCTTAACCAAGGGAAGGTCTATCATCAGGGATTCCTAGACATCGAAAGTCGCCTGTTAACTGCTTCATTACTCCCTGGGGACTTTATCAGTGGGTCCGTATCCCATTTGGGCTCAGTGCAGCTCCTGCCGAGTTCCAACTGATTATGGAAGATTGTCTTTCAGGCCTGAGAGATATTATCTGCCCACCTTACTTGGATGACAATCTTGTTCATAGCAGTACGTTCAAAGATCACTTGAAGCATGTTCAGACTGTCTTACAAAGGTACCAGCAATATGGTGTCAAGCCAAATCCTCGGAAGTGCAAACTATTCAAAAGAAAAGTGAGATTTCTGGGAAAAATGGTCTCAGGAGAAGGTTACACGATGGATCCAGCTGAGATTGCACCAGTACAGATATTAAAAGAAAAAAAGCCTGAAACAATAGGAGATTTGAGGAAGATGTTGGGATTTCTCTCGTACTACTTTAATAGCATGTATTGAAAGAGGCATGGGCGGCGGCCATACTAGGTTGCTTTAATCTGAGCTCTTCACTGAACATTTACTACCCAACGTTTTTTGATAGATATCTACAGAACGGGGTAGAAAGTATTTGATCACTGGATTGAGGAAGAAATTCTGAAAATATTGATACCCATAAAGTCAATTTTATAATTGTCAGGCCTAACCCCGGCACACAATACTATAAGGAGGTGGCATTGAGCTGCAATTTCAAACTTTTCTCCCCCCACGCACTGAGTATCATAATCTCTATTAGTTCATTTGCTGCCGCTGATGGGAGATCACTACTCCTGGAGATGTTGTGCAAGATATTACGAGCTTTATTATTAAAAATAGAGGCTAAAGTGGATGACTGTATGCTAGACCTCATATCTACAGTAAGAAGCACAAGATGGGATACGCAGATGGCCTGCCGGCCTACTCTAGACATACGCACAGTCCCACGACAACAGCTCATGAGATCTAGTCCTGACGTTACCCCCACGGAGGTGTCCTGTGTTTGTTCAAGCTCCAATGGGGAATCATCCCACTCTATCTGCTCGCTGGCAGGAGATATTGTAAACCGTGATTCTCATCACCTAAAGCCTGCATTGCAATATGGAGTTAATGACACATCACTTGTCTGTGGCGCTGGGTTGGGGGAGTGCGGCCGGCTCCCGTGGCCCAGGATTCACAGATCTTGATATATTACAAGAGCTGCAACTACAGGAAGATGGGCAGTTGCAAACACAGCTTATCCTCATTACTTTGCAACAGAAGTTGAGAGCTAAGTATATCTTCAGAAAAGTCATGCCGGTTACAGCAGCACAATTTCATAGAAGAGGCATAGGCTGAGCCCAGATATGATTGGTATTCACAAGTGGGGATTTATCTACCCCTTCCCTACACACTATTTGGCCAGTCGGGGGAGCAGATGTGACAGCTTGAGTAGCACTATAAACTTTCTGATTAGTTTGCAAATTTCACATATCTCAGACAATAATAGGACACTCTCTAGATATGTGAAGATTATCTGCTATTTTTATCTTGGTGGTTGTATAGTGTACAGATAAATGCCTTAGTGGGGATTATGAGTAGCTATTCGAAGCAATATATACTCTTTTAGTTATCCACTAGCATAAGTTATTTATCTCTCCAAAGGGTTTATAGTGACGCATGATAGATATTAATATATCCTGATGTTTTTACGTACCTCTATAATATTAGTGACAACTAGAGGTCACTGAAGCCTCTAATTGCTAAGAGATATAACCTGTCTTTGGCACTAACCCTCAAAGGTTTGCTAATGCATATACTTTCATATTAGGACTGACCAGTTCAATGCATTTTGGGATGTGTTATGTCCTTTTAACTGGTTACAAATTGTTCAGCAATAATTTTATAAAGTATGTTTTTTTTCAATGTGGTTAGGATGCATGTTTAGTTATTCCAATTTCTTTGCATGTAGACCTGAATCATACTATTTCACTACGTAATTATATGTGAGCCTACAGGATATTGCTACAGTCAACTTATGCTCTCTACTCTGAACTAACAAGGAGTTGCACTTGTTTTCTATAAAAAAAAAAAAAAATTTTAAATTGTAGCGTTTGATATAGTTTAATTTTACCAAAAAATGCTAATTCTAATAGTGTACATTATATGATATTTTTACAAGTTGTTACATTCATGGCATTCATAGTTGAGTCCTTTACAACACTTAGACAATGATAAAAGTATTGCTAGAGGGAACACCTTAAATAACAATAGATTTTCAACTGTTTTATGTATAGTATAATCAGGTTCTCTATCTACACATTTTTGATCAATGACTCATATGGTGCATTTATAACTAAATACAACTGGTTGTCTACTCCGTAATTAACATATAAATATTATATTTTATGTTCCACAAGGTTAGTAAGGTATCTCTATATAAGGCAATCTAAATTAGTAAAAATTAGTTTAAAGTCTGTAAAAATTAGGTATCATTGTGAGTTTCATATGCCCTGTTTAGGTGATCAAACATATATAGATAATTAAGCTCAACTTGTCTTACTCTATTTCACTATAATCATATGAAGCTCATGTGAGATATAATTCTCAACTATACCTATTTGTATGTTATAACATTTTTTCATGTGTTTTTGTATGTCACATTACCTCAATAAAAATCTTTGATTAAAAAAAAAAAGAGGCATTGATTCAAGGGAGGAAAGCATAATTCTGTCACTATATAAAGCCCTGGTAAGACCTCACCTTGAGTATGGAGTGCAGTTCTGGGGACCGATCGCAAAAAAAGATATTGCAGAACTAGAAAAAGTTCAGAGAAGGGCCACAAAGCTAATAAGTGGATTGGAGAAATTAACCTATGAGGAGAGGCTAGACAAAATGGGTCTGTTTTCTTTAGAAAAAAGGCGCTTGAGAGGTGACATGATTACTTTATATAAATATATTCAAGGCCCATATTCAGAGATGGCAGAAGCTCTGTTTATTCCAAGAAAATTGTTTCTGATAAGAGGTCAAAATTTAAGGTTGGAGGAAAGGAGATTTAATCTCCTGCAACGGAAACGTTTTTTCACTGTAAGAGCCATAAAATTGTGGAACTCATTACCAAAGGAGGTAGTGAATGCCAATACCCTAGATACATTTAAAAATATTATGGATACATTTCTATATATAAACAAAATTCATGGATATGATTGCTAGTATTAAATGAGTCACCTTTTAGTGGGGTTATTTAAGCTTAACTGGAGCTTTTTGTAAGTATTTTAGATTTGTATAGATTGAACTCGATGGATTTCAGTCTTTTTTTCAACCTTATATACTATGTTACTATGTTACTATGTTACTACCGGTCCTACATTCCAAACCTCTCCAGAATTGCCAAGCCCTTATATGAGTTGCTATCTCTGGCCCCATCTGAGCTAAATGGGAAAGACACAGCATCAGTGCAAGAGGGAACCCCCCCCCCCCCCCCCAAGCAAAGATGAAAGGACAAACAACCAAGCAGCAAGGACATCTACCATCTCGCAGACCTATTACTGGACAAATAGCCATCAGAAAATTATAAACCAGCTCATCGACTATTTGTTGAAACCACCTGTCCTGGGATGTGCCGATTTCACACAACCTTTCGTGTTACACTATGATGCATAACAAGAAGGTCTTAAAGCAGTATTATACCAAAGGCAAGGAGGCAAGATGTTAGTGATTGCATATGGCTCCAGAACACTGACACCACCGGAGAAGAATTACCACATGCACTCTGGAAAATTACATTTCCTGGCATTGAAATGGGCTATTTGTGAACAATTCAGGGACTATTTGTACCATAAAGCCTCATTTGTGGTGTATACAGACAACAACCCTCTCACCTTTATCCTCACTACAGCCAAATTGAATGCCACAGGCCACCAGTGGGTAGCACAGCTTGCAGATTTTAACTTCACTATTCGATACCGTCCAGGCAAGTCAAATGCAGATGGTCTATCCCGAATGCCGCTAGAAATAAATGACTACATAAATCAATATACCGAAGAAATCAAACAGGATATCATCAGTTCTTCAATACTGGGAATATCTGTAGAGTGGGATGGACTATCCCAGGGGATAGGAACAGTTTTCACAAGTGCACTGGAACTGGTACAAGATGGACCCTCTAGTACAGTTACTAGCCCCCTCATTGGAAGAGTTCTGAGGTACAAAGAATCGGCCTCCGGGAAATAAAGTCCAGAAAACAGAGTACCCAGATGTCCAGTCATTACTGAAACAATGGACAAAATTGTATGTGAACAAAGATGTAGTGTTACGCAGGAAAACGTTGGAACGAGACCAACTGATCCTGCCCAAAGAATACCACCCACTCGTATTTAAAGAATTACACCAAGAAATGGGACACCACATTGGTGTTGAAAGGACACTTACTTTAATAAAAGAGAGATTCTACTGGCAACATATGCAAAAGGATGTTGATCACTTTGTGACCAGAGTCTGTGAATGTCTTAAGAAAAAGACGTCCAATAAGCCTACTAGAGCCCCGTTGTCTACCATTACCACAACTTATCCATTTGAAATGGTATCCATCGACTTTCTGCATTTGGATACATGTAAGCAAGGAGATGAATACATCCTGGTAGTCGTGAATCACTACACCCGGTTCGCACAGGCCTATACCACAAGAAACAAAGCCGCCAAGACTATAGCTGAGAAGATCTTTAATGATTTTGCACTCAAATTTGGGTTCCCAAACAAGATCAACCATGATATGGAAAAATAGTTTGAGAATCAGATGTTTTCAAGACTGAAGGAACTCTCTGGAGTCTATGGCTCTCAATCAACACCATATTACCCTCAAGGAAATGGCCAAGTTGAAAGGTTTAACAAGACACTGCTATCCATGTTGAGAACTCTGACAGAAAAAGAGAAGACAGACTGAAAGAACTCATTGGGAAAAGTTGTTCACACCTATAATTGCACACGCAGCAAGGCTACCGGATACTCACCGTATTACCTACTGTTTGGGAGATCCCCAAGATTCTCTGTTGACCTTCTTTTCAATCGTACTCTTGGGGAAATACAAGAAACATGTCAAAACTACGTAACAGACTGGCAAAAGAGAATGAGTGAAGCATACCACATTGCATCCAAAGCAGCCAACAAAGAAGCAACAAGAGGAAAAGTATACTATGATAGAAGAATCCATGGGAATGATTTACAACCTGGTGGTCGAGTGCTTGTTCGCAACTTAACTGAAAGAGGAGGACCTGGGAAAATTCGATCCTACTGGGAAGAGAAAGTTCACATAGTTTGGAAAGAAAAAGCAAAGAAAGCCCTGACTATGAAATCAGACCAGAAAATGGAGAAGGTAGAAAGAGTAATTGACAGAAATGTATTAATGACGTGTGACCACTTACCACTGGAAAAACCTGAAAAGGCAGCAGACCAGCCATAACAAAAGAAAAATGATTCTCTGAAGAAGAAATGGAAAGTAAAACAAAAGACACAGCCTCAATGTAACATGGATAGTGACACAGAGGAAGATTACCAACTAGTATACAGATTCAAACCTCTCGTAGAAAAGAATTCTAGAAATAGAGACTCAATCCTAAACCCGAAAGCTAGAGTTTTCCAACCCCAAGTCACACACCAGTCAAATGAATACTTTCCGCCAGATGATGTAGAAGTATTGATACCATTTGATGAAGATTTACAAGATGATCGACACAGTGGATGTGAAGATCAAGTTTCTCAGCTAGCACTTGAAGAAAAACAGTCTTCTGATGAAGAACAAGAAAACCCTGTACAATCACCTAGATCACATCCACAGAGAGAGAGACACCAACCAAGAATGTTGACTTATGAAACCTTAGGGCAACCTTCTGTGATACAAAGATAAGTACCGGTGAAGGACATTCACACAACATGTGTTCAAGCTTCTGGAGACCATGGAATACAATGGACTTACAGATCGCTTATTAAAGTGATATTTACAGAATGGAAAGTTAAAATACTACTGTTATAGACATTAGAGTATACTGACCAGTAACATTGTTGTGAAAGCATAATAAATCTTTTGTGAAATTATTTAAGATGTATTATGTCAAATGTTTAGAAGAGATAATATGGTTGTATCAAACTAAGAGTAACTGTAGGTCGTAAAATTGAGTCTGATTACAAAAAAGTGTAATGAAAAGAAACTGGTTTAAGTGAACAATTGTTCTTCAATTCTCTACTGGGAACTGAACATTGCAATAGCTAAAGTATTATGGTCCAGGCTTATAGTGCACCATGAGCTTTATCTATGACCTTTAGTAGACAGTAAGAAGTGTAACTTCCATGTTTAGCATTTATTCCTGTGGGGAGGGAGAAATAGAGAGAGAGAGAATAGCTTTTTTCTCAGCCACAGTAACTAATTGGTACCATGGAAATGCCTCAGTGGCTCAGTAATCCAGAAACAAGCACTAACGGCAGTTAAGAAACATAGCACCAGAGTAAAGATCTGTTTCAGATAAAAATCACAAAATAAATGTGTTGCACCAGAACAAGCTCTGCGTCTTTATTCTAAAATTGCAACATGTGCCATATAGATAACATTGTGCTCATGCCCATGGAGTTACTTATGAGAGGGCACTGATTGGCTAAAATGCAAGTCTGTCAAAAGAACTGAAATAAGGGGAAAGTCTGCAGAGGCTTAAATACAAGATAATCACAGAGGTAAAAAGTATATTAATATAACCGTGTTGGTTATGCAAAACTGGGTAATGTGTAATAAAAGGATTATCTCAACATGCTTCCAGCCCTTCACCCCCTCAAAAGCTTGCAGTTAACCAAAACCCACATAGCCATATATTTAGCTCTTTCATCCCTGTTACTGAGGATGAAGTTTCTGAACTTATATTGCGCTCTGACCTCACTACCTGTCCCCCTCGACCCCATGCCCTCACAGCTACTCCCCTCCCTCTCTTCTACCCTTACCCCTATGCTCACACACATTTTCAACCTCTCCCTCAGCACTGGTATATTTCCCTCATCTCTAAAACATGCACTGGTCACACCTATGCTCAAAAACCTTCCCTCAATCAAATCTCCCTATCCAACTACTGCCCTATATCCCTACTCCCTTTTGCTGCAAGGCTTCTTGAAATGCTAGTACTTGCACACCTATTTCCTTACATTACGTTCCCCCCTTGACCCACTGCAATCTGGATTTCACCTCCATCACTCCACAGAGACAGCAATCGTTAAGGTTACCAAAGACCTACTTATAGCAAAATCCACAGGCCACTTCTCTCTGCTTATCCTCCTCGAACTGTCTGCAGTCTTTGATACTGTTGACCACCCTGTTTTGCTCCAAACCCTCCAATCCTTCGGCATTTGTGACACAGCCCTCTCGTAGTTCTCTTCCTACCTGTCTAACCGTAGCTTTAGTGTAGTCTTCTCTGGGGCTTCCTCTGCCCCATTACCACTTTCTGTTGGGGCACCGCAAGACTCTGTCCTCGGTCCCCTTCTCTTCTCAATCTACACGTCATCATTAGGTTCCCTATTAAAGTCCCATGGGTTTTAATATCATTTGTATGCCAATGACACTCAAATCTACATCTCTGCTCCAGACCTATCTCCTTCCTTGCTAACCCGTGTTACTAAATGTCTTTCTCTTCATGGATGTCCTCTCCCTACCTTAAGCTAAATCTCTCCAAAACTGAGCTCTATATTTTCCCCTCTTCTTCTAAAATCTCCACCCCCCCATCTCTC
Source organism: Bombina bombina (assembly GCF_027579735.1). Taxonomy (NCBI): domain Eukaryota; kingdom Metazoa; phylum Chordata; class Amphibia; order Anura; family Bombinatoridae; genus Bombina; species Bombina bombina. The sequence continues at coordinate 220,621,136 of NC_069504.1, read as the reverse complement.
TATAACTGTTGACAACTCCATCATTACCCCTACCCCGCATGCCCAATGTCTTAGGGTCACCCTTGACTCAGATATTTCTTTCACTCCTCACATTCAGGCCTTGGCTAAATCCTGCCTCCTCCTCCTTAAAAACATCTCTAAAATTAGACATTTCCTTACACAAGACACAAACTAATATTTTAATCCCCTCTCTCATCCTTTCCCGCCTTGACTACTGCAACTCCGCCCTCTCTGGTCTCCCTAGCTCCTGTACAATTCATAATGAATGCCTCTGCCAGGCTCATTTTCTATACACGTTGCTCTTCATCTGCTGCACCTCTCTGCCAATCCCTTCACTGGCATCCTCTTGCCTCTAGGATTAAACACAAAATTCTGACTCTGACATACAAAGTCCTCAACTGCACTGCTCCCCTCTATGTCTCAGACCTTGTCTCCAGATACTCTCCCTCCCGTCCCCTTCACACTGCTCACGACCTCCTACTCTCCTCCTCACATTCCTGTTTACCGGACTTCTCCAGACTGGCTCCCATCTTGTGGAACTCTCTGCCTCGCTCCACAAAACTCTCCCCTAGTTTTGAAAGCTTCAAGCAGTCCCTAAAGACTCTTCTGTTCAGGGATGCATACACCCTACACTAACCTTTCCTAATACTAGTTCCTCTCCTCTGTTGCTATCCATCACCCCCTTAGAATGTAAACCTAAGAGCCCAACTGCTTGTAGATCACCTTCACAAGAACTGACTACAACAGTGTGACTCTAGGCAGGGCCCTCTACCCATTTGATCCATATAATTGCTACCTTATATACCAACTATGTTTATAGCACTGCGGAATCAGTTGGCGCTCTACAAATAACCGATAATAATAAGTATCTATCTTTTTAAACAATAAAAATTCTGAAGTAGACTGTCCCTTTAACGGTAACTCAGGCTTTACTTAGCAAGTGGAATTCAACATACCGGTGATATTTACAGACATATTGTACAGACATTGTACATTAATACGTTAACCGGGACATGTTATCACAATAACCACTTGAATGTTTGTTAACAAATATCTGTACAGATCGAGAATTTCAGCCTCTTGATACTTTGGCACACTTGCAGTGATATTATATTGGATACATTACATGTATAATGGTCTATAACAAAGTAATGTTTTATTCAGAAATGTTTACTGTATAAAGTTATTACTGAATTGTCACTTAAGAATTATAAGTAATTTATCATTACTCAAATCATTTGAATCCTTCTGAGCAATAACATATGGAGACATCAGTGCTACAGGGCAATAGCTTTAAACAGGTGCAGCACTTTTGGCCACACATACCTTATATTGTGTAGTATTTATGTTTTGCAGAACACGCTTGGCGTAACTGGATCCAGCACGTGCGCTGGTGCTCACCTTACAACCTGAGAAACCTAGCAGCAAAACTATTAAATATTTATTCCTGTGATGTTCATGTGAGTAGGGGAGACAGTGGGCAGGTTCTGAATAATCTATTTATGGATGCCTTTGCCAAACACTTTATTAGAGGGGCTTTTTAGATCTGTTGTATCCAGGAGGTCACAATCTGGCAATTTGTGAAGAATATACAAGCAACACAAGTAAATAAAACAGCGTTGCTTTGCTATGCTACAGATTTTATTTTGGATTGTGAGTTGGAAGAGTAGTGCATAGATAGATAGAACTGTGGCCACAATAAAGTCAGTTGTGCAGCAATATCTCAGGCAACAATGTTTCCAGAGAGAAAACACCCATTAAGCTAGAAAAAGTTACAATGTGTTGCAGCCTTCTCTAGCACTCAAGGGGTTAACCTTATCCTAGTCCTAATCTTGGACCTTACCTTAACCCTAATCATAATGTTAACCCTACTCTTAGCCCTAACCCTAGCCTAAAAAGGGCAAAACCCCCAAATTGTCTTTCATGTTTCAGATAGAGCATACAATTTAAAACTTCTTTCTAATTTACTTCTAATATCACATTTGCTCCATTCACATATTATCTTTTGTTAAAGGAGCAACAATGCACTACTGAGAGCTAGCTGAACACATCAGATGAGCCAATGACAAAAGGCATATTTGTGCAGCCACCAATTAGCAGCTAGCTCTCAGTAGCAGATTGCTGCTTCTGAAGCCTACCTAGGTATCTTTCAACAAACAAAGCAAATTAGGTAATTAAAGTACCGTATTGTTCCGAGTATGGGCCGCACTTTTTTCCCCTTGTGTAAGTCTTGAAATCAGGGGTGCGGCCTATAATCAGGATGCTACCTTGAATGGTCTGGTTGGGGTTGGGCGGAAGCGCTATTGTTACAGGGAAGGGTTTGGACAAACACACAGCAACTTCCTATTTGTATGTATGGAGTGCGAGTGACGTCAGGCGCCATTTCTGATCACCTGTTCCCGGAAGAAACGAGGAGGAAACTTGCCCTGTTCAGACAGAGCAAGGACCGTACTGGTTAATCACCAGGAGCAGGGAACTAAGGCAAATGTGATAGGTAGCAGCACTTGATGGAAGAGTTGACCGCTGTACTACTGAGGACCAGATACGCTAACAAGCGGTGTAGATGGGGTGAGTCACTTATTGAGTCCCTAGCACAAATACGGTATAAAGTATGTGCAGTGATATTAAATAAAACACTGGCAGAATGTTTGGGATACACATGTTCTATACTACTTTTATGATTATCTTGCATACTGACTTGGAAACATTTTAAGGGGTTTAAGATAAGAGCAGGAGCTGCTATGAGTTATAAGCTGTGACAGGAGGGTGAGTTAGGATTGGTGAGGATGGGGTGGTGTGAGGAAGAAGGGGTCTAAGAGGGTGAGGAGGGCTGAGGGGAGGCTTGTGTAAGGTAGGTAGTTAATAGGGTGAGTAGTGGGCACTGTGTGAGGAAAGGAGGCAGCCTGTGAGGGTTATGAGGGGGCTGTGTGTGTGTATGGGGGGAGGGTAAGGAAACTTATCTGTCAGGGAGGGAGGCTAAGACTTAAAAAAAAAAAAAAATCGTTAAAATGGCACCAAACTAAGGGTGCGGCTTATAATCAGGAGCTGCCTATACTCGGAACAATATGGTAAATTGGAAGTTGTTTAAAATTGCATCTTGTATCTAAATCATGAAAGAAGTGTTTTTGTTTCATGTCCCTTTAACCCTAACCATAACCCCATACTTAGCCCTAACCCTATTCTTAGCCTTAACCTAAATCCTAAACAGGGTTCCTTCTAAGGCCAGTTTTGTTAAACAGTTAATAAGGAAACTACACCTTGCAAATGTCCCTAACACTAGTTTTAACTCTTTAAGGGCTAATTTTGCATGAAAACAAGTAAGGTGCATACTGTTGTTTAACACAATCTGTTTGTTTTTATGTTTACTTTGATTTAACATATATGTTGTTGTTTTTTTTACTAAAGGAGCACTATCTCATATCTGTTTAACCTTAACCCTAACATTAGCCCTAGTGGAGTTAACCCTAACTTTAGTCCTAACCCATATCCTATACAGACCCTTAACTAGCTTTAAACCTAAGCTTAATTCAAGGGACAGTTTACTCAAAAATGTTCTCGCCTTTAATTTGTTCCTAATGATCCATTTTACCTGCTGGAGTGTACTAAATTGTTTTCAAGTATTTCCTTTACACTTATATTTTCATTTTGAATAGTTGATTTAGCCGGTGGTATCCCCACCTATTGAAGTTTCTGGCCTTAGGTCCAAGCTATAGATAAGCTGTGTAAACACAGCCAACAGAAAAAATGATGCTCCCAGTGGGGTATAGACGAGATAAGGAAATAAAATGTGAATTTCTCATTGTTCTCTCCAAGTATTGGTGATTGGTTTACAGACAGATATAAGATAAAGAAGCATGTATATGTACACAATGTGATAAAGTAATGAGATCTGATTATACCTACAAGCTCAACCCATTTTAATAGGTTGTGGCTTCAAAACACAAAATCAGCTATTTCATATTCACAACTAAACCTTAAAAAACAAATTATCATTAAAAAAAAAAGTAATTGGAAACACATTAAGGTAAAAAATATTTACAGTATACTGTCCCTTTTATTGTATCACTAGATTTAGCCCTAACTCTCATTTTAATCTTAACCCTAATCTTATCCTTATCCCTAAAACTAGCCCTAGTCCACAATTTATCATTAGAAAGGACATGTCTGCCTGCCTTTGGGGAAAGCAGGTAGTAGACACTGTACATTTGGTGCCCGTAGTTATCATTGGACATTTTTTTTGTGTAGCTCCTTGCACCTGAGAGCAGAGCCTGTCAATTATTATTATTATTATTATTATTATTATTATTATTATCAGTTATTTGTATAGCGCCACAAAATTTCGTAGCGCTGGGTACAGTGATAGGGGTATACAATGACAAGGATTTGTGGTCAAATACAAAACATAACAAAACTAAACAAATCTAGTACAGGAGGAAGAGGGCCCTGCTCCGGAGAGCTCTCAGCCTACAGGTTTAGGGTGCAGAGACATAAGGCTGGGGTAGCTTGTCACATCGGTTGTAGTTGCAACAGTGAGTCAGGCAGTTACAAGAATTATTTTGGTTAGGATGAGAGATGGAGGAGAGATGGTAAACCACTCTGAATAGGTGGGTTTTTAAGGAGCGTCTGAAGCTATACAAGGTTAAAGACAGTCTTATGGAGCGGGGTAGAGAGTTCCAGCGGACAGGAGCAGCACGTGAGAAGTATTTTTTATTTGTGGTAAGTGATCTTCCATGAGCAAGCCTGCTCAATAAATGTCCAACCTTATGCCTAAACTATAATGCTATAATCGTAGTCCTAACAATAATTATAACCTTAGCTAACTATAAACATAACTCCAGCTTGTTATAATCCTGGTCCTAACAATAATTCTATCCCTAGCTAGCTAAAAAATAACCTTAGCCCTTGCTCTAATCCTAGTCCTAACAATAATTCTATCCTTAGCTAATTATAAAGATAACCCCAGCCCTTGCTCTAATCATAGTCCCAACAATAATTATATCCTTAGCTAATTATAATGATAACCCTAGCCCTTGCTCAATTCTTAGTTCTAACAATAATTCTATCCCTAGCTAGCTATAAACATAACCCTAGCCCTTGATCTAATTCTAATTGTAGAAATTATCTTATCCTTGAGTCTTGCTCTTACCCTACCCTTAACAGAAACCCTAACCCTAGTCCTAACCATAATCATAGCCCAAGTCTTTGCTCTTACCCTAACAATACCCCCTCACTCTAGCTATATCCCTAACCCCAAATTTAGTCCTGGCCATAAACCTATGCATAATCATATCCATAACTGTAGCCCTTAAACAGACAGTAAACACCTTGATGTTTTAATAAAAAGTATTTACTTATGCATAGTAAAGCAAATTTGCAATACACTTTTATTAATTATTTTGTCCCCTTTTATTTTGGATTTTAAAATTCTGAAGACCGAAATGATCGTCTGGAGTTGCCATGTTCCTTGCTCAAACAGGGATTGCCTGGACTGAAATTGTTTGGTGGGGTCAGACTGATATAATTCAGGAAAGCTCTTCTCTGTGAAAAGCATTATTGGGCTAAAAGAGACTATTCCCAGGTGGTAAATTGCAGTAGTACAACCTACCAAGTTATTGAGCTGGGGTTCGTTCCTGAGAGAGAGCTTCTCTTTCTGTATGAATTCATCTGGTACTAAGAGAATGACTGTGGCTAGATCTGTCTCCTCCAGAAGCAAACCTGGATTAGCTGTTTTAAATGAGAAAAGTGGTGGGTGACTTTTGCTATTAAAAACAATTACAAAAAGACAAGATGTCAAGTTGTTTTACAAATGTTTAGACTTGGCTGATATGTTATTACATAGCAAATCAACAGAAATGGTGTCTAGTGTCCTTTTTATTTTATTCTTAGCCCCAACTATAACCCTAACTTATGGAGTTCATTGTCTGCAACAATCTCAAACCAGGATGTTATAGGCAGTAACATTTTAGAATAGTGGATTCTGCTCAAGAATGGTGTAGTCTCGAAAAAAGAAAAAATAGTGAGTTTTTCACATGACAAATTTTCTTCTCATTTTATAAACTCTGTTCACAAATAAGGCAGATGTTATGAGGCAGAACAGTATCATTTCTGTGTGTTGCAAATGGTGAAATAGAGAACAATAATATGGTCCCAGACATCCCTACTCTTGAAAAGGTTCTAACAACTATCTAGAGCAGAAGTTCTGTAGTATAGACTATAAAGGTTGTGAAGTAACTATTGTATAACAAAATATAAATAATCATATGCCTGGGCTATATCACCACCTTAAAAATAAATGCAATCAATTCTGAAGATGCTCTGTCTGGTGTCCAGGAAACAGTTGGAAATGTTTATGATATATTATTGCACTTTTTCCATTACATCTATAAAGATCATCATCCGAAAGCTGAGATTTGATCAGTGCACAATAAAATCTCATCTCCTGGATACATATTTGGAACCTGCATATTTCCTAATACAATACTATGTACCTATATTATATGCAGCAGTTTTTAAAATTATATTTATATTTTTGTGTAGGTGTGTGTGTATATATATATATATATATATATATATATATACAGTATATATATACATACATATATATATATATATATATACACACATACACACACATATTATATATCTTTTGCAAATGTCTATAAAATATACAATATCTCAGGGGTTTTCTGGTAGAAATCATATATAGGATATATGTAAAACATTTATATAAAATAGTTGTGTTTTTTTACATGAATAACTCTGAAATATTAAATACAGAATTAAATACAGTACAATTGCATAATCAACAAGTGCATAATAACAACACAAAGCAATAACATAGCATTTTAAATGAGCAGTAGATTTTATGTCTAACACATTTTAAGAATTCATGTGTCATATGACAGTTATCAGCCAATCACAGACATATACATATACACCAATGAACTTTTGTACATAGTAGTAGCTGGTACCGCTGAAAATATGCATCTAATTCGATAATGGAAGTCAATTGGAAGTCTGTTTGGAAAACTGCATATACTATCTGAATCATGAAAGTTTAATATCAACTTTAGTATCCCTTTTTCATGGCAAGGCAGAAAGTGCAAAAGTTTATGAAAATATTTAACAATAATATCCATATAATTACAAAAATATATAATATTGTACAAATAGAAAAATCCTTGCACTGCTCTCACCCCCATGCCGCTAAAGCAACCGACTTTGCAGTCTTTTTTTTTTTTCCATATAAAATGCTATTTTATTATATGTTACTTTTTTGTTCAGTTCTTAGAATGGATATTCCTTTAATGAAAATGTTTTGTTGTCAGGCTTGTAAAGGCTTGTCCCACTCCACCTATGGAGCTATAGGGAGGTATCCTCAACAGTCCATGATCATTAGAAAGTCCAAAACTATTACAGCTGTAATCTTTTTATATTTACACAGTTTTACTTTACATACTTTTGAGCAAAACCAGTATTTGCAAATTGTAAATGTAATTGCAGCTGTTTCATCTACATGGCAGGATTTGTTTTTTAGGGAAATATCCCTTTAACACTACATGAATTTAAAACCTTCTGTGTCACCACCAGCACTGCACTGCCTGTTGTCATAAATCTGTTCAAGAATAGTTTATTCATTCCCAGTACAGATTCTGCTTGTTTGTAGCTGGCAGCCAAGTGTACAGAGCACAGAGAGAAACATATTAAAAAGTATTATGAAATTGTAATTAACAATGAAAGATTGATGCATTGCATATTAATTGAAGCTTATAATTGTGTATTATAATTTGTAGCTTATTTTCACAATAAAAAGAAAACGAAAACAAAGTCTCTAAAATAGAAACAAGATTAAAAAAAAAATCAGTTGCTGTTATACTATGTAGCTTATTCTACAAGGTTTGAAATTCCAATATGCTTTGGTGAATCACTTGCGTAGGACAACAGTAACTGGATAATTATAACTGACAAATTCTTTACATTCTAGGGAAGCAAGAGTTATTCCTCAAATCGTGTTCAAGGGTTTATATAGTGCTAGAGATGCAGGGTGGCACCATCTAGTGGCAGAAGTGGAAATAACATCTATTATCTATTAATGTAATAGTGCATTGTTATAGTCAGGAAAGGCATCAGTTCCTTTGTTCCATTACTGCAAACAGGAAAGAATGCTGTACACCATGTGCGGAAATAAACCCTTCACAGATGCCTACAATATAATATGTTGTTGCAGTCTGTAGTGAGTAAACTTTATTATGATGATTACATTATTCACAGGGGCATAAAATAAAAAATAAAAAAATACACAGTATCCTAGCATTTTGTGTACATTCTGTTTCCAAAAATGCATTTGTAATATCTTTTACTGTGCAATAGGACCTCCAGCATACAGTTGCTGCATCATGCTTAAAGGGACACTGAACCCAATTTTTTTCTTTCATGATTCAGATACAGCATGCAATTTTAAGGAACTTTCTAATTTTAATCCTATTATTACATTTTCTTTGTTCTCTTGCTTTCTTTATTTGAAAAAGAAGACATCTAAGCTTTTTTGGTTCAGAACTCTGGACAGCACATTTTTATTGGTGGATGAATTTATCCACCAATCGGCAAGAACAACCCAGGTTGTTCACCAAAAATGGGTCGACATCTAAACTTACATTCTTGCATTTCAAATAAAGATACCAAGAGAATGAAGAAAATTTGATAATAGGAGTAAATTAGAAAGTTGCTTAAAATGTCATGCTCTATCTAGATCACGAAAGAAAACATTTGGGTTCAGTGTCCCTTTAAGTAGCCATGATTATCTAGTCAAGCTCTTGCCCTACTATGGTACAGGGTCTCCCTTGCCCCTCCCTGCATACTGCGTCACAGGTGGTGTATGGGTTTACCTTTACCACCTATAACGTGATCCTCAATTCGTTGTGGTGTTTATTGGAATTTGATTTGGTTCATTTTGTGAAATGTTCTCAATTGTTTATCCAACAAGTAGAGGGTTGGTCAGATATTAAAGTTTTTGTCATAAAGGTATCAGATTTTACTATAAATAAATATGTGACCTTTACAATTTTCTGCCAAAAACATGTGTCCTAGTCTTTATTTCAGTACAAAAGAGAGAGTTCCAGAGGGGAACATCAAGAGGCGCGCTGACAATGTGAAAATAAAACAAATGTTGTAATATTCCAAAGTTTTACCAATCGTGACTTCAAACAAAAGATTTCTTTGATATTCCCATACAAAAACATGTGTCCTAGTCTTTATTTCAGTACAAAAGAGAGAGTTCCAGAGGGGAACCTCAAGAGGCGCGCTGACAATGTGAAAATAAAACAAATGTTGTAATGTTCCAAAGTTTTACCAATCGTGACTTCAAACAAAAGATTTCTTTGATATTCCCATACAACATAAAGTTCTTGGTGATGGCTGAAAGGCAGCTCCTCTTAGACCCGGTGTGTGGGACGGACTGAGAGAGAATGAAAAGAACAAAAAGAGGACGTCTCATAGTGTAATATGTTCCATGTGTAAGGTTGATAGACAGGGAGATATATATGCTCACCAGATATATAGGCACCGTGCTATGACCGGTGCAGGATAGCAGGCTAGCACTTAAACAGTGGCTAGTGCACTGAAGGGAATCCCTCTGGTTCGGTCTCCCGCTGTGGTAACTCACTGCGTGGCTCTTGATATTGGGACCAAAAGATGCAGACAGGGGATTTTTGGCAATCATTTCAAAGACAACTTCAAATAATATAAAAAACGTAAACCCTTTATTGTTAAAAGGCAACGCGTTTCTTGACCAAACACTGGTCGTTTCTTCAGGCAAAAAGCGGATTTCAGTACACTCTGAGGGTAGGGGTGGAGTTCAGTGGCATTTTAAGTATTATATATATATTATTTTTTTATTGAGGGCAGATAGGAGCATCTAGACCTTATGTATAAAGTCACATAATTAGGACTGGTGCCTTGCAGGAAAAAATAATTTGTAGTGATGTGACCTACTAAAGTTCCCTTTGTAACTCTCTAGTTTTTGTAAACTATAGCTGAGCCTCGTTCAGTCCTTTCTCTTACAAACTACAGAAATCCTATCTTTTTTTAACCACATAAGACACATAAAGGGGCATTATAGTTCCTCTGGGGCTTCTTAGCCCCAGCATAGCATTTACAATAATATAATATTACAGATGTAATGCTACAATAATATTGCAATGTTAATATAATAATTACAATAATATTGCCATAATAATATTGCCATATAGATGTAATATTTACAATAATATTGTTGTAGAGATGTAATACTTACAAAAACATTATCAATTAGATGTCATATTTTGCAATAATATAGTCATTTTGATGTAATACTTATAATAATATTGCCGCAGAGATTTAATATTTATAATAATATTATCAAATAATTATAATATTTACGACATTGCCATATAGATGCAATAAAAAATTGTTTGTTTTCCTCATCAGCGTGGGGCCCAGTACTGATATACAGAAATTTAAGAAGAAGCTTCTTGCATTTGTATAATTGGATGCCAGGGGTTTGCAGTGCCGCAATGAGAGAAATTCTAACTAAAAATCTGCATTTGTAAATATATATAAGTAAAATTTCTCTTTATTACAAGAAAGAATACAAAAACTTTATTTCACAGATTTCTTTTTTAAATCAAAACAATCTTGTATTTAAGCAAGGCATAAAACATGGTCACAGTATCCCTTTAAGAGTAGCAGTAAAAACTCATTTTCCTTCTGAAGCACTTATTTAAGGCTACACTATCCTCATGAATCCCCTCCTGATTAAAAAGACATAAACATTGAATCCCATACACAGATATCACTCACCACATTTATTATTTCCACCAGGTATTAAAGGGTAAATGGCTCATAAACATCAGCCTACCAAACCTTAGAGAGACCCCAGCCTAGAACAATCTGTCACACAAGAAATGCACAAGTGAGTCTGGAAAACCCATAAGCTTTCTAATGAAGTAAAATATATTAAGACATTTATATTTTGTGCCCTCAAAAACAGACCCTGCTCTCAACCAAACAAGTTGTTCAAGAAGTATCACTTGTGATCCCTCTGCCATGATTTCCTGACATGAGCTGCAAAAAGATAACTACTCCTTCCAGTATCTAATGCACGCACACCAAGTCACAGGAGTCACTGAAGGCAAAAGTAAACTCCAGGGTTGCCTGCTTTAAAAAATAATCCTGAAATCTGCAGAGGCTTTAGGAGCTAATCTCCCAAAACTACCCTTCTGATATATGATATGTCAGCTACCACAATGTTGACTCCCAGCACACAGAGAGCCACAAAAATGAGGTCTGATCATCAAAACACCATGCTATGGCAATATCTGAGCTTTTACAAGTAAAAAGCTGACTACTCACAATGGGAAGTCATTGAGTGGATTTGAACCATAGTACTACAGACTAGGTTCAAGGTTGGCTGCTGCTTTTCCTACTGCGCTATTTAGATTATTAGCCTGTACAGGATGATTTGTTCACTGTGGTGCTTGTGTTTATCTGGTTCCAGTACTTGTATACATAACTGACCAGCTGTTACCTAATTACCGTAGTTAATAAGCCTGTGGTGTCTGTCAGTTTGTGATTGGTTATTATGGTTTTCTGTAGCAGTTGCCTGACGTTCCTGTTTCCTGTGTTTCACGTCAGCTTGGATACTTTGCTCATTGGCTGTTTCTTTTATCTTCTGGACCCAATGGATAGTGTCCAAGTACTTTAACACCACAATTATTTGACTAGGATATTTTTCCAAGTAAAAAGTGTACAAAGGATGGTGCTATAGGCCCCTAATGTCAGCTTATACTGGCAAGGGCCACACACCTTTATGGTCCTTATTAAAGGGACATACAGCAATTTTATATAACTGCATGTAATAGACACTACTATAAAGAATAATATGCACAGATACTGATATAAAAATCCAGTATAAAACAGTTTAAAAACTTACTTAGAAGCTCCCAGTTTAGTTCTGTTGAAAAGGTTAGCTGGAACACCCACTGAAAGTGTTTGTATAGCAAACATAGCAGGCACTCCCCCTCCCCCTTCCTCTGCATTTGAAAAGACTCTTTACACAAACAGGAGCAAGCAGGAGGAGGTATACATCGGTATACTTCTAAAACTTCTGGGCTTGTTTTGGAGTCTGAAAATTAGTGCATTGTTATTTAAAAATAAGCAAAACTATCCATTTAAAAAAACCAATCTGTATAGGCTATATAAATGGATCATCTAATAAACATTTATGCAAATAAAAATCTAGTGTATAATGTCCCTTTAATAGTAGGCTTACATTTTTTTATTGTTTAGAGGCAGATGAATTGTTTGTTTGGGTAGCCTGAGGGTTGTGGAGTTTTAGATCTGCTAATCCTGAATTGTAACTGGAAGAAGAATGTGTTGTTCTATTTTCTGCAATCCACAGACTAATGTAGTTAGTGAATTCTACCCTGAAGTGTTGGAGCTGAACCTCTAAAGAGTTAAAATGCTCTAGCAGACCACCTAGACTAGGAGTGCATTATTATTATGAATTTATTTCTGTGTTATAGACATAGTGGGTAGCATTGAAGGAAGTGTAATTTATATGTAGCTACGGCTGATATCTCTCCTTTGTACTTAGGTGTGATGCTTTCTCAGCCATGTGGAGGTGTACTGCAGGATGATATTGTTTTAGCCATAGGCTAACAGATATCCCCTGAGACGGGATTAATTCTGTACATGTCTGTATGGAACAGCAGACCACATCTGCTCATGAACAATATCAAGACCTGTTATGGAACTAATAGTTATATTAGAGCAGCTAAATTAAATTTTCACAAAGCTGTGCATTGGAATATGAGCTTATCATAATGGTAGCTCTGTATTTAGCTCTGTATAATTTTCAAATCTACACAAGACAGGGATAAAAACTCTTTTACTTTGTGGTTATCTTGCTGACTGGGGTGCCCTGCCTTCTTAACTAGCAGGGTTTTGGTTAGGCAGAGTGCAACTATGTCAAGTTCCAAGGTGGCCCTAGCAAGCATAATCAGTTTGCCAACACACCAAATCATACTATATGTTAGCAACTAAGCTTTAATTGTGGACAAATATTATGGATTTAAGAAAAAAAACTTTCATTTTTTTAATGTCTCTTTAATTTAAGAAAAAAATACCATCACTTAATGGGCCACACATGCCTGGTTTTGGCAATAATTAAACATAGTAAAATGGTTTGAGGATAACTGGTAGAGTTGCTTGGTAAAGGGCCAATATAGTGGAAAAAAACATAATTTTAGCTCTAGCCACCCTGCTAGATAAAGTATTGTTAAAGTAACAGCTGTGGACCAAAGGTTTTAGACCAGCTGGGCCTCTACAGCTGACGAATGGCTCACAAGCATTTTCCGTTGTGGACCCGAAGTTTTCTGCAGCTCCAAAACAGCACTTTTACCATGTTTTTACCCCATTTGGGGGTCATTAGTGTTAAACATTAGATGTTCTAAGGAATTAAAGCATATCATGTTAACTCTATAATGGCCTTTAGGGTTTGTTGCAGCAGAACATTGCTTTTCTTTGGAATATGCACAAGTAAGTAAAGGGTTAAACACTGCTATAGTAAACTATGGTATTATAGATAATATTTCATAGGATATTATAAAAAATACACACCAGTACGAGCTGTTCTTAGAATATGTATTTGCTTGTGAGTTGCAGTGTGTTCCCAGTAGAATAAGCTACAATGTTGAAGCATTGCTGCTAATTAGCTGCTATAGAAAATACTCAAGGGAGAGATAAGAAAAGACTTAACCACTCTGCTAGGATCCCTCGTGGCTTTTCTATGAACATAAATAACTACACCTATGATAGCTGCCTTTTTGCCCATTATCTTCATGTATTCTATCAAGGGTGAATAGGCAACACCGTGAACATTTACTTTGTGCATATGGACTTTGTGAGTAACGTGATTAGGGGAGGGAAATTTAAAAGTGCAGACTCAACTATTCATCCACAGCCAGCTCAAATTCAATAATTTTATTTTCAATTGAATAAATATTTGCTAAATTAAAACATGCACAGAATTTCTAAAAAAAATATGCAGAAAGTATGTCATCCCATGCCAGCTGCCTGCTTTGCCTTAAAACCAACCCAGCAGGTCACACTACATATATAAATAAATGCTTGTATATTGGTGCAGCTACACGATTATAATATGTGAGTATCAAGAGCTTAATACATTGAACTAACAACAGAAACGAATTGCTACCAAGTATTAGTTAATTAAATTAATGGGAGTGAAATATCCCATGTAATTAATAGCTGCCTCATTTTCCTGTCAGGTATGCACAAAAACCCAGTATCTATTGAGATAAAACACAGAGGTCGGTTTTCCAGAAAATGAATGGACTCCCCTTAGGTTTGCCACCGCAGCCATGTCTTCCTAGACACTTATACGTTACACATGCTCCAGGGTGTGCAGGAAGGAATATGAATAGTGCTGTCCAGAGACACAATACATGTTCCTCCCTGCACACCCTGCAGCATGTGTAGCTCATAACTCCCCCACTCTATTAAAGGGATACTAAACCCACATTTTTTCTTTCATGATTCAGATAGAGCATGCAATGTTAGGCAAATTTCTAATTTACTCCTATTAAAAATTTTCTTTTGCAAGCACCACCGGGTCGTCCCATTGTATCTAGCATAGGCTCAGTCTGCTCTAACATGTCAATAGGATCTTGAGAACCTTTGTTGCACTTTCTAAATCATTTATTAGGGATACAAGTGATTTTTTTATGTAAAATAGAGAACCTTCCTGCTTCCTCCTTTGTTGTAGCCAATTAAGGACAGCTGTAATTGAGCCTTCACTCTGTGCTAACTAATCACCATAGAATGTTTTGGCTGGGAGCAGCTGAAGTATAACTTTTTACACAGAACTTACATTGGTGAGCTGAGGAAATTGTGAGGCATCCTTGCTCTATCTCTCGGAGTTTGTATACCCTTACCGGTACTCTTAGCGGAACACTGTCAGTGTTGGAACCGGAGGATTGTGGACCCCTTGGACTGGCTGATCTTCCATGACGACTCAGTGACGTATTTGATGTTCCAGCATGTCTGTCGTGCAACTCATTATAGTCCCAATCAGCTGTGTTTGGCACCCTGGCTGTGCCGCTGCTCCTGTGAGTAGATTCGCTTAAAGGGGGGGGGGGGGACTCTCTCCTTTGGTGTCTAGTTGTCGCAGATGAAATTGTCCTATGGTGGCGCCTCTCTTTTTCTGTTTCTCACAGGAAATTTCATCACGTCCCTCTGCATTGGGAGTGCCTGAGGTTTCTCTCCTACGCTATACACAAGCGCACCTCGTTAGGGCTATTTGCTCTACTGACGGAAGCTAGAAACCTGTAGCCCAACTGGATTAAATAAAGAGTTTGATTTATCTGTATTTATCTGTATTGATCTGTGCACTTTGGTGTCTCAATAAATCTGTGAATTTTAAAGTGGTGAGTGCTGCTGTCTTTATGGACCGTGATACGTAAAAATTAATACTCACTAAAGAATAAGGGCAACCCTTCTGTCTGCACATTTTGCCCTTAATTTAACATTTAGAAATCTTGAGCTATCTATGTGCTTTAGCATTATTTTTACCTTCATTGGGTTATTAATAAAAAAAAAAAAAACTTAGTCCCATCATATACTGTTGCTGAATATATTATATTATAATATGGATTTACTGTGGATGAACAGTTTGCATGTTTAAAGGAACATTTTTAAACAACTTTCTGATTTACTTCTATTATCTAATTTGTTTTGTTTTCTTGGAATCCTTAGTTGAAAAGCATACCTTGGTCAGGAGCTGAAAGCTAACTGCTGATGGGTGGCTGCCTCTTATCATTGGCTTACTAATGTGCTCAGCTAGCTCCCAGGTTCACATTGCTACTCCTTCACTAAAGGATAACAAAAGAATCAAGCAAAATTGATCATAGAAGTAAATTAGAAATGCTGTTAAAAATGTACACTGTATCTGTGTAAGAAAAAAAAAATTAGGGGGTTTTCATATCCCTTTAGGCTTTAAACAATATGCCAACCCTTTTTTTCCAGGGCCCAACCTAGTATTACAAGTATTAAATACATAAACTGGACTAGCCTACAAGGGAAGTTGCGCTTTAATTGCATGGAAATTTAACCCAGAAATCTCAAATGTATCTATTTCATGCAAATCCTACACTAAATTTTGGGTTAACTCTTTTTAGACTATGTAGCCAAAGTATTTAGCCTAAAACAAACAAACAAACAAACAAAATATCATTCTTGTGCTTTCCTGAGCTGCCTACATCACAATCAGCTTATGGTGTTGTGCTATATTTATATCTATATATCCAGGCTAATCTTTTGCATGGCAACTTAAAACCCTTGGAGTAATTAGTGTTCCCCTCTTTGTAAAAATATTATTATTACATTTTGTATTTTAAGTTAAATTTTCACAGCAGTATGAAGAACAAATAGCCTTTATTGCCTACAAGGATGTTTGCTATTATAAGCAGTGATGTCAATACATTATCTTTAAGTGTTTAAGACTTGTATGACCTAAACCTGTGCAGGGATTTTCCTTTTGATTACAAACATTGCCACATGCACACGCTGTAAAATCCTCTCAGCATTTTATATTCTACTCCTGAGATGTTCAGCTAAATCTAAACACATCAGACGTGGCAACACATAACTCATTTCAATGGAATTGTTTTTGGGGTTTTTTCTCATTTAAATTTTATATTTTTTACACTAATAAAACAATTTATTGTAATTCAGTAAAACTTACATTTTACCCAATTAACTTAATATTTGTTCTTTTTTTTTCTCTTAATGGAAATATAAAAGATAGTTTGATTTTTATAGAAATAAATATTAAGGTTGTATTTTTCATTTTTATTGTATAATTCTGTGATTACATTTATGGGAGGGGGGGTTATGAAATTATTTGTGTATGCTAGTTACAGAGTAGAATTTTTTATCCTTTTTTTTTAATAAAAAACTAAAAAAAAATGTTCCAAAAAAATGAATGCATTTTTTATTTTCTAAGCTGTAATAAAGAGTGAAAATATAAAAAAAAGTTATATCTTTTTGATTTACAATAGAGTTGGCTTTGCAATTTAATAAATGAGATTATGTAAAGCAATAATAATAATAATAAGATAACATATATAAGTAGTAGAATACACATTAAATTTAGTAGTTAAAAAAAATGAGAACTAATTTTATTATTTAAAAGGACAGTCTACACCAGAATGTTTATTGTTTTAACAGATAGATAATCCCTTTATTACCCATTCCCTAGTTTTGCATAACTAACACAGTTCTATAAATACACATTTTATCTCTGTGATTATCTTGTATCTAAGCCTCTGCAAACTGCCCCCTTATTTCAGTTCTTTTGAGAGACTTGCATATTAGCCAATAAGTCCTGACTCCTAGGTAACTCCACATGCATGAGCACAATGGTATCTATATGACACCCATGAACTACACCCTCTAGTGGTGAAAAACTGCCAAAATGCGCTGAGAAAAGAGGCGGCCTTCAAGGGCTTAGAAATTGGCATATGAACCTCCTAGATTTAGCTTTCAACTAAGAATACCAAGAGAACAAAGCAAAATTGGTGCTAAAAGTAAATTGGAAAATTGTTTAAAATTACATGCCCTATCTAAATCATGAAAGTTTATTTTTGACTAGACTGTCCCTTTAACCATTGGCTTTTATGTCTTGTCTAAGTGGTCTTGTTTTTCACATACTTTTTAATTCTAAATACAAATCATTACACAGAGAAAATTCTCAATCTCCTGGATCTGGCACCAATCAACTTATGTTCCTGGTGTTTTTCTTATATTGGTGAGTGTATAGCCATTCAGCTGGTAGGTAAGGAACACAAATGCTTTATAAAACTACACTACCGTGGCTAATACACACAAGTACAATGGCATCCACACTAGCAATATTTTTCTACCATTTGCAATATATTTTTTCTCTGTATGCAAACAAAAACTAGTATCATATACAACAATATTCACTGTGGAAAGAAAAAGTATCAATAAATTCAGTATTTTTTTGTCACTGTAAAATATTCCCTATATTCATACATTATTCAATAGAGGTTAAAGGTACAGTCTACTCCTTAGTCATTTTAGAGTCTTACCTTAGATTAAACTGCAAATAGCCTCTTGCAACCTTTCTATATTATGCAGCAGGAATTGTAAAAAGTTATTGTATAATTAATATTGTTTCTGGTCACTTTGAAATGGCTTCAAAGCTCTGCCAACTGATGACATCACGACTTATCATGCATATGACATCCAATCACAAATTGCTCTCTAATTGATTTCAACAGACTATCGATGCTATTCAGTAGAATGCCTAAATGCAGCCCAGATCGGGGTATCATCAGTGGGCGAAGCTTGGCAGCCATTTTAAAGTGGTAAGAAACTATATTCATCTTAAAATAACTTTTGTTTTACCGTTCTTGTTGCATGATATAGAAAGGGGTGCAGGATGCTATTTGCAGCTTAATCTAAGGTAATACTTTAAGATGACTAAGGTGTAGACTGTCCCTTAAATCGCAAAAAGATAGAGATGCATTTTAGTTAATAAGATGTATGGAGACGGGAATTTGAATGGCGAGTTACTGTAGTGAATATTCTAATTACAGTGAATCTATGAGGGTGTCCTATAAACAAAATGCAGCTATTATCCTTACAAACTAAATAGATAACGTAAGTTTGACTTTTAAGTCTGGGTTGATTTTATTTATTGATATTCAGTTGATGGGTTTAAAATGATAGTGCGTTGTCAAGTACAAATATATGCTATATACTTCATAGTATATCCCTATGACTTTCTTGTGACAGAGAGGTTAGGAAACTTGTGGGCGTGGCATTGATGGGAAGGGTGGGGTCATGATTAGGACTTATGCACATCATGAGCATGGAAGGGAATATTATGCTAGTGCAGGGGACAGGTATATATATTTGTGATTTTATATTCTTTATGAAATCTATTTGGCTACAGTATTTAAAATGTCATCTTGAATATAGCCCACATATTCTTCAGGGCACAAATAAGTGATAACTGCATGAAAATAAATCTCTATTTCTATTGCATATTTGCATTACATATTTTATTTTACAAGCTTGTTTCATAACTCAAATGAGGACAGTTCAACTTCTCTTCTTACTTTTGGCTGAAGTCACTGTCATGTCATGTTCAAGTTAAGATGCTAATTAATCATCACACTTGAACATTGCAATTACACCATTAACAGTTGTACATAAACTAGGCAAGTGAAGCAGCATAATTGTCATTCTAAATATAGAACAAGGCATAAGACTCATTAATTTTTGTTGAATCCTACCCAGAATCGTCTTGAAATTTCTCAGTACATTCCCCTGAACCGTTACAGCTGTTCCTTGGAAATGACACTGTTGCCTTCTGTTCTCTGTGTCCTTCTTTGCACTGTTATTTTGCAGAGCTGTTAGCTTCAATTCAGTTAAAGTTAAACAGATTTCAATCACATTTTTTCAGCCAAACATGAAAAAATATGTTGCAAAATGCTCCTATTTAATATGAATGATAGATTGTTTTTGTCTCTTTAAAGGGACCGTAAACAACCTGAGATTTTTATTTAATATCTTTAGTTATGCATAATAAAACAATTTTGCATTATATTTTCATTATTTATTTTGCCCCTTTATATGTAATTAAGGAATAAAAAATGAGCAATTTCTGATTCACAGAACTTGCTACATATCTGTCCGAAATGGACTCTATCAAATAACTTATTTTATATTTTTTATATTAATTTATATTCATTTTATGAAAGTTGCCTTGTTTTTTGCAGATTAAAGATCAGATTGGCTCCTCCAAAATAAGACAAATGGTTGGGGGAGTTTGGTTATTGAAAAATAATTGCAGTAAAAATGATGTTAACTTGTTTTAAAAATGTTAAGACTTGGCTGATGTGTTAATGTATAGCTACACAACAGAAATGTCTTATAAATACAAGGGGGCCAACTTATCAAAGTGCAGCGGACATCGATAAATGCCGACAGCATACGCTATTGGCATTTATCATTGCACAAGCATTCCTTGTGAAATTCTTGTGCAATGCCGCCCCTGCACATATGCGGCCAATCGGCCGCTAGCAGGGGGTGTCAATCAACCCGATCGTATCCAATCGGGCTGATTGCTGTCCACAACCTCAGAGGTGGCGGACGAGTTAAGGAGCAGCGGTCTTAAGACAAACAGGTGTATACGGCCCCATTCCGGTCATGATAAATCGGCCCCAGGGTGTTTACTGCCCCTTAAAAGGGGCATCAAAGTGCAAAAAGTAACTGCTGTAAAGAGTTAGATTTTATTATTTCACTGTTGCTTGTATATAACTGTATTTAACTCCTGCAAAGTGGGTTAAACATTTATTAAAAGCCAGCTTCAGAACAGCAAAGCTCTACTTGGAACTAACTGAATACATCTGGTAAACCAATGACAAGAGGCAATTGCGTGCAGCCACCAATCATCCGCTAGATCCCAGTAGTGCATTGCTGCTTCTAAGTATATGTAAATATGCTTTTCAACGAGTGATACCAAAAGAAATAAAAAAAATTAGATAAGTCCATTTAAAAGTATCTTAAAGGGACATGAAACCCCATTTTTTTTCTTTCATGATTCAGAGATGCAATTTTACTTCTATTATCAAATTTCCTTCTTTCTCTGGTTATCTTTTGTTGAAAAGCAGGGACGTACGCTCATGAGCATGCACGTGTCTAGAGCACTATATGGCAACAGTTTTGCAACAATGTTATCCACAATAGCTGGCAGCACTATTTCCTGCTATGTAGTGGTCCATACACCTACCTAGTATCTCTTCAACAAAGAATACCATGGGAAATAATAACAAATTTATAATAGAATTAAATAGGAAACTTTTTAAAATTGTATCCTCTGTCTCAGTCACAAAAGAAGATTTTGGGGTTTCATATCCCTTTAAGAGTATTTGCAGTGCCTAAATCATTACAGTTCAGTTTTGATGTTCATGTCCCTGTAACTTCTGTCACATGACGTTGGCTGTATTCTTTTGCATTTAGCAATGTTACTATTCTATATTAACAGCACGATATGCTGTCAGAAGCAATTTTGTGTATCAACTGCTTCTGATTGGTGAATATCTTTTAGCGTCCCATATAAATTATTAAAAGCCGTTAATCACTAATTTACACCAGGTTTCCAAAGAAAGCGCAAACTGTTAATACACTGTCTGAGGCTGACGATACATTGAAAAAAAAATGACACCCACCTCAACTAGGTGTAAAAGAGGAAAACATAGATTTTTGAGGCCTAGTTCCCATTGAAATTTTAAAACTTGCAAATAATTTGTGTTTCAATGAAGAAAAAAATTGTAATATGTAATATCTATTGTTTTTCCATGCTTAGGAGTTGCACTTATGTTCTTATGGAAATATCAGTATGTATTTACATATAAGAATATATGCAAGCGCAAATCTACAGAATTCAAACTAGACCTATGCCTAGGGCAGCAGTGAATATTACATATATTTATAAAGTAGTAAATGTAATTATAATAAAAATAGTATTTGCTTATAGTTATAAAAAAATGTGTATTATAAATATAGATTTTCTTTCTCTTTAGAGGTGATCACAGGTAAGGAGTGCAGATGTTAAACGTAAATTTTATAGTGTAATGTCGAGTTACCATAGCAACTAACTTGCTATGGCACGATTTTTGAGAAATCCAATGTCGGATGGAAACGTTAAAATAGGGGTCCATTTATCAAACTCCGGATGGAGCTTGAGGGCCCGTGTTTCTGGCTCAATGGAAACGAAAATATTGAGAACAAGGAGACACAAAACAAGTAATTACAAGATTTTCTTTAGTTTTGCAATCGTTCACGTGTGCTGAGTGTGAACATTTTCAGAATATATTAACACATTGTTTGCTGCAATTAGTTTTGAATGGCCAAACTCACCCCAGCTCTTGTCTTATTTCAAGGAACAATCCAGATATGTTACCGCCATTTTATTATCAAAACTTTTATTGTTTTTCAGCATTTGTATCCTATCACCCCCTTTGAGGATAATTTAAGACATACATGTAACAGAGTTAAGTTTGTGATGTTTGTAATATCCAACTGTAATTCCCAGAATCAGAAAAGTTACAATTTACAGAAAAGAGAGGGTAAAAAAATGCACTTTTTTCAACATAATGTGCAGGGTAAAGTGTTTATAAAAGTATAAAAAAGTAGTATTTGTTATGTAAGTTTTAGCCCATGTATTGATATTCCATAACACTAGACGCTAAAGCATTGACCTTTCCCAGCTTCTCTGTGTATTTCCATAACATTGCATAACATTTTTTTCCAAGAGAATATACAAAACCACCTTCTCCTTCTTGAAAATCATGACATTAAACTTGCTTGTAAGAGCAGGTCCTAGGCATTAGCAATAAACACTGCTCATCTGCAGTATGCTGGTTAGTTTGCTATGGAGACCAAACCAATTAGATGACTGTATATGTTTTGTGTTCTCTCAGGTTTTTAGCTGTCAGTGTCATATTTACAAGTGCACATGCCTGTGCATCAGCATGGCAGAGATAGAAGGAATGACAAAGGGGAAGGAATGTAACAAGGTTTGACAATTTTCCAACTTAGTTTTTCACAATCTTTCTTTCACATTTCAAATAATTATAAATCACCATAAGCCATGTTGTAAGTTGTTTCAGCTTTTCTTTCCAAAAATGTAGTAATAAGATATATTTCCCAGATAATAATGTTTCCTGTGTTTAATTGTTAAAATCTAGCATTTCAATGCATGGAACAGATAATTATATACTATTATATTAGAATAATTTTCAGGAAACATATTTATGTTTTTCAGTGTGGGTTGTAAAACTTCAGGGTTACTTGCAGTTACATGGTGACACTTCCCCAGGCATGCTCAGATAAATGTATTTGAAAAAAAGTTAAAAAAAAAGTCACAGGTATATTTCTGTCATGTGCCGCCCTTTAATATAGTCTATCTTTTAACTACACCCCTAGGCTTTGTGAGAGATAGAGGTGTGGCGCATGGACTCTATGAGGGATATTTATCAAGCTGTCAACCACAAGTACGCTGGAATTCCGCAGCGTAATTGTGGTGAGCCTGATTCGCCCTATTTATCAAAGCCTACAGACCGGCAAAAGTTGAAATTTGTGATGTAACATACGATCCGCCGGTCTCAGTCCGACACAGATCGATGCTTACGTCATTACAGATGTTCCGAATACAAATTCGGCACTATCTGACAACTTTTGCAAGTTATCAAACTTCTAACCGGTACGCTCGCCATTATTCCGGCCCAGTGTACCTGTTTTCAATCCGCCACACTGGAGGCCGCGGATGCCATAGGAATCAATGGGAGTCTGAAAGCAGCGAAAGCTTATGTTCAATGCTGCCAGATATCCTATTGATTTCTATGGTAACGTTTACACCTAACACCCTAACATAAACCCTGAGTCTAAACACCCCTAATCTGCCGACCCGACATCGCTTCCACCTACATAATGTAATTAACCTCCGCTGCTCCCGGACCCCGCTGCAACTTAAATAAAGTTATTAACCCCTATACCGCCGCTCCCAGACCCCTCCGCAACTAAATAAATGTATTAACCCCTAAGTCCCTGGCTTCCCACATCACTACCACTTACTAAACCTATTAACCCCTAAACCGCCAGCCCCCCACATCGCCATAAGCTAAATTAACCTATTAACCCCTAAACCTAACAACCCGCTAACTTTACATTATAATTACCTCATCCCTATCTTATAATACATTTAAACTTACCTTTAGAATTAAATTAAACTATATTTAACTATTCATTAACCTACCCTGTTATACTAAAATTACATTAAACTAACAATTAAATTAACTATATTACATATTTAAACACCTAACCCTACTCAAATTATTTAAATCTACTATTAAAAATTACTAAGTTACAAAAAAATAACAACTAAATTACGCAAAATAAAAAACACTAAGTTACACAAAATAAAAAAACACTAAATTACACAAAATAAAAAAGAAATTATCAAATATTTAAACTAATTACACCTAATCTAATAGCCCTATGAAAATAAAAAAGCCCCCCCAAAAAAATCAGCCAATAGAATGCAAGCTCAATCCTATTATCTGATTGGATCAGCCAATTGGATGAAAGCTCAATCCTATTGGCTGATTGCAACAGCCAATAGGATTTTTCCACCTTAATTCCTATTGGCTGATAGAATTCTATCAGCCAATCGGAATGTAAGGGACACCATATTAGATGACGTCATTTAAAGGGAAACTTCATTGTTCAGAAGACGTCGGAAGAAGAGGATGCTCCGCGACGGATGTCTTGAAGATGGAGCTGCTTGAAGATAGAAGATGCCGTCTGGATGAAGACTTCTGCCGGCTTGGAAGAAGACTTCGGCCCGCTTGGATGAAGACTTCTGCCGGCTTCAATGAGGACTTCTGCCGATTCGTTGAAGATGGATGTCGGGTCTTCAAAAACTGTAAGTGGATCTTCGGGGGTTAGTGTTAAGTTTTTTTAAGGGTTTATTGGGTGGGTTTTAATTTTAGATTAGGGGTTTGGGCTGAAAAAGAGCTAAATGCCTTTTAAAGGGCAATGCCCATCCAAATGCCCTTTTCAGTTTTTACTGTTGGGTGGTATTTGTATTTTTATTTACAGGTAAAAGAGCTGATTTCTTTGGGGCAATGCCCCGCAAAAGGCCCTTTTAAGGGCCATTGGTAGTTTATTGTAGGCTAGGTTTTCTTTTATATTTTGGGGGGACTTTTTTATTTTCATAGGGCTATTAGATTAGGTGTAATTAGTTTAAATATTTGATAGTTTATTTTTTGTTTTGTGTAATTTAGTGTTTTTATTTTGTGTAACTTAGTGTTTTTTATTTTGTGTAACTTAGTGTTTTTTATTTTGTGTAACTTAGTTGTTATTTTTTTGTAATTTTTAATAGTAGATTTAAATAATTTGAGTAGGGTTAGGTGTTTAAATATGTAATATAGTTAATTTAATTGTTAGTTTAATGTAATTTTAGTATAATAGGGTAGGTTAATTAATAGTTTAATATAGTTTAATGTAATTTAATGTAATTTTATTATAATAGTTAGGGTAGGTTAATTAATAGTTTAATATAGTTTAATTTAATTCTAAAGGTAAGTTTACATTTATTATAAGATAGGGATGAGTTAATATTTAATGTAAAGTTATCGGGTTGTTAGGTTTAGGGGTTAATAACTTAATTTAGTTTATGGCGATGTGGGGGGCTGGCGGTTTAGGGGTTAATAGGTTTAGTAAGTGGTAGTGATGTGGGAGGCCAGTGGTTAATACATTTATTTAGTTGCGGAGGGCTCCGGGAGCGGCTGGATAGGGGTTAATAACTTTATTTAGTTGCAGTGGGCTCCGGGAGCAGCGGGATAGGGGTTAATAACTGTATTTAGTTGCGGTGGGCTCCGGGAGCAGCGGGATGGGGGTTAATAGCTTTATTTAGTTGCGGCGGGGTCCGGGAGCGGCGGAATAGGGGTTAAACATTTTAGTATAGTGGCGGTGTTTAGTGACAGGATATAAATAAAGTTGGGAAAAAGCCGAATAGCAGCGAGATCAATGACTGTTAGTTAACAACAGTCCGCTGCTCATCGCCCCGTACTTGGTGCGCAACTTTTTGACAGCTTTTTTAATAAATAAGGAGAGCGTATTCAGGTCCGCGGCCGCAATGTTAGGCGATGTTAGGCGAGCGTACCGTTGAATGCAGCACAGGCCTCTATACCTCTCTCATTGTACACTTCCATGCATTCCCTAATATTCTCCTTCAAAAACCAACCCACCTATATCTATTCCCCCTCTCTGTGTGAATAATTACTCTATTCTATCACCTGCGTAAACCTTTCAATTTACTGACCTCTTAGTTGCTTGGCTTCTTTAAAGGATGATTAAATACAGTAGATGTTCACAATCAATAAGTGCATAATAAAAAGACAATCAAATAGCACTTACTCTAAATGTTACATGAGCAGTAGTTATTCTTCTGACAAATTTAAAAATGTAGTTCAATTGGCCAGCTCTCTATATCATGTGACAGCCATCAGCCAATTACAGGCTCATATACATCATGAACTCTAGCACATGCAAAGTAGAAGCCGGTGTCTTAGAAAATGTGCATTTAAAAATCCTATGAACTAATTTGAAAATGAAAATAGATTGGAAAGTCTCTTAAAACTCATCATGAAAGTTTAATTTTGACTTTAGTGTCCCTTTAAAGTGAAAGTCAATCCTAGCATTGTACAAAACGCTAGGATTTACTCTTGAAACAAATAAAGGGGACTTTCATTCATGAAGCATAAGATACTTCATGTAGAAAGCTCCTTTATTTGTTTCAACTGATCGCCGTTCTTAGCTGCTACAGCAGCCCACAGTTAAAAAATGTTTTGCTAAGAGGTGACGTTTTCACCTCTTAGCCAGTAGCCGTGCGGTAAATTCGGCTCCCATGGGCGCCAAGCCAGATTTACCACACGGCTATTGGCTAAGAGGTGAAAACATCACCTCTTAGCAAAAAATTTTGAAGCCGTGGGCTGCTGTTGCAGCTAAGAACGGCGATCAGTTGAAACAAATACAGAGTTTTCTACATGATGTATCTTATACTTTGTGAATGAAAGTCCCCTTTATTTGTTTCAATAGTAAATCCTAGTGTTTGTATAATGCTAGGATTGACTTTCACTTTAATTACATAAAGTTACAACTACTTATAACATTACATCAAGATTTATAATATTAAATGGGGCATTGTAGTAAAATACTGCCTTAAAATGTTAAGCGAAACTGTTTACATTTAAATTGAAACTAATACTTAAGTATTGCTTTAGTACACCATATTATATATAAATGGTTTCCTATTATTTCACTAGGAATAAATAATACATAAATATGCACACATTGTCACATAGGTGTAAAGCAGACGTTTTATTGTTAAAGGGATTGTTGCGTGTTGGTTTCAGGAGGGGGGTGTCAGTTCAGGACTGGGCATCGGGCACACCATACCAGTTGGAAATCAGTACTTATCTGTTCAGGACGTCCAGGAGAATAGATTTCAGACCACACTATGATTCCAAAAGCTATTCTGTTTATTGCAAGTTGAAAGGCACTGTTTTATAGCCAAGAGTTACAGCATATAGGTTTAACAAGTGACGTATTCATAATTACATCATTTCACATAGTATTTCGATAAGAACAAAGAAAGTCATTTAAAATATAATTGGAAGAAAAGGAGTGTTAGGGAGTCATTTCTACAGAAATACCCAACTACAGATAAACAGTAACTGGGCCTCCTAGCCCAGCACAAATCACAGCCGTTTGACATCTTGTAGAGATAACAATGCATCCAAGCACATTGTCAGGGTCATTCTCAGGGCTATTATATCTATGCAAGTCTCCCTAACATCAGCATATTTCTTACTACATAATAAACCACTATAATAAAAGATTCATTACCCAAGATGGATGCCTAAGACAAAATGGCGGCGAAGAACAAGATGGCGCTAGTCATGCTAACAATAATGCCTAACAGGGATAGTCTAGACAAAAATTATACTTTCATGATTCAGACAAAGCATGTACTTTTAAGCAACTTTCTAATTTACTCCTATTATCATTTTTTCTTCATTCTCTTGGTATCTTTAATGAATGTTAGCTTAGGAGCCAGTCCATTTTCGGTTCAGCACCCTGGGTAGCGCTTGCTGATTGGTGGCTACATTTAGACACCAATCAGAAAGCGCTACCCAGGTTCTGAACCAAAAATGGGCCGGCTCCTATGCTTACAATCCTGCTTTTTCAAATAAAGATACCTTTGTATCTTTATTTGAAAAAGCAGGAATGTAAGCATAGGAGCCGGCCCAAAGAAAATTTGATAACAGGAGTACATTAGAAAGTGGATAAAAATTGAATGCTCTATCAAAATCGTGAAAGTTTAATTTTGACAAGACTATTCCTTTAATTGATTCTGAATAGCTGGACCTGCCAGTCAGTCGGGTGATAGAAAATTGATTAATATTAGTGACATCTGAATATCCAGTACTTTTAGTATTACTAGTAATATTTTAAGTATTTACACAAGCAACATGGTCCAGTTTAGATTACACAATAAGGAAGGTAAAAAAAAACTGTAGACAGGACAATAAAAATGTGGAATTGAGATAACTAAGTTGTGTTAACGTCCTCTGTGCTATTTATTTATAGCTGTCTTCTTCTGTTAGACACAAAGTAAAAATAAATAATTGTGACTAAACAATTCCATATTATGAAAAGTTATATATAAACTATTTGATTAATTGGTCTTTGTTATGTTGATAATGAATATATGGAAACATCATTTTAGGATATTTATTGATAAAGTGATATGTGGATTAATCTTCATATTCTTTGTATTATACTGTATCTTACTTAGGTAGGCTCATGGGCACATGAACCTATACAAATCAGCATATCTTATCCATATATCCATAACACCATAGCCCTCTATCTACATTCCCGTAAACCTATTATTGCTGACACTGCTGCTAGATATTGCTCAAGTCACATGCACACTCCTAAACCTACCTCAATATCCTCTAATGGGAAGGAGCTAAGTTTCAATAAAGCATACTAATATAAAATGGTACATTTGACAACAGTTAATTGTGCTTTTTTTTTGCTTTTTTTTTTAATTGTAGACTCTATATGAACCATGACATTTTTGACTATGTTCATTTAATTTTAACAGTCCACATGAATACACAAAATATTATTTTGATATAACTTCAAAATATACTTGATCCAGATATTTCATAAGAATCTTGTTACATTCATAAACATATGTAAGTCCAATTATCAACATTAAAATAGTTTTATCAAATGTGTTTATGTTGTGTCAGAATTAAGTTAATGCTCATCAATTCTTGGTATTACTAGTCATCTCTTAATAATTACCCCTGCATTAATTGCTACAGATTTTAGTATTTAATGTCAACGACTATTGGCTGTTCTTAATCTCATAGGAAAAAAAAATAGATACCCAGGTATTGAATATTTATAACAGGAAGTTCTTGTTTTACTATATGCAACTACCCATGGTTTCCCTTGCTTCCCACATGTTTTTGTCCAAGTGCAAATATATTATTTACCAACATTCAAAGTTACATTTTTTTAAAGGTTATTTTCTACATGTGGTACGTACCACATATAATTCTGACTACTGATTTCTGGTTTACTGGTTTGTAGATTATGTTTGCGAGAAAGCCTCTAAAAACTGGGGGGATGGACCATTAAATATCATTTGGCAATAATAAACACACATCACTGATTATTTGATTGATATGTTCCATCTGCTCTTTTTTACCTTTCGGATATTTGCTGTAATACAGCACTCCCATAAGTCTCAAACAACCTACTAAAGACTAAAACAAAAGGCCTCTTATATACATATAATATTAGAGCTCTCAGCTGTTTCAGGCACAACTGATCAGCACCTGCGTCTCTTCTACACCCCTGACTCACTTTGCTTTTGTGATTCTGCCCTATATTGCTTCAAGTTTCTTTGATACAAGAACTACAGGCCTCAGTCTTGGACCCTCTGTTCTTCGGCATTAAAAACAAATCTTCATTTGGCAAGATCAGATTAGATAATGTACCTGATTTGAATACACTCTCTTTGAGGATGACACATAAAACTGTTGTTCAACCCAGATTTCTGTACTTCGGTCTTAACTTACGTGAGCAAATGCGCATATATTCTCTGCATCACTTAAAGGGACATAATACCCATATATACATAACTTGAAAGTGATGCAGCATAAATGTAAAAAGCTGACTGTCCAGCTGCAAGTTGGAAAAAAAACAATAGCCAATCAGCATCAGCACTGCTGAGGTGATGCTTTGCTTTACTGTGATCTCATGAGATTTTAATGAAATCTAGCAAGATTTCATAGCAAACCTCTTTAAACTGAGATGGGAAATAACATGACTGTGCCTGCACATGCAAGGTGCACAGCACGCTTCCTTGTTGCAAGTCCTTGGGCTAGCATTCTGATTGCTTGATTAAAGTCCCTTTACAATGGGATGTGGCTACTGAGGAAATTATTATGTAAAAAATCTTCATTTTTTATATAGAGATGTTCAGGTGATATTTTCTAGTTAGCTTTTTATAGATATGCTGCATCACTTTTAAGTGCTTCAACATTTTGGTACCATGTCCATTTAAAGGGACAGTCTACTCGAAAATTGTTATTGTTTAAAAAGATAGAGAATCCCTTTATTACCCATTCCCCAGTATAGCATAACCAACACTGTTATTATAATTTACTTTTTACCTCTATGATTATTGATTACATGTAACTAAGCCCCTGTAGACTGCTTTTTACAGTCTTGCATTTTAGCAAATTAGTGCTGGTTCTTGTTAACCCATTATCATTCTCCACTGGAGTGAGCACAATGTAATCTATATGGTACACATGAACTGGCCTTGTCTGGCTGTAGTGCAAGATTGTAAAAAGAAAAAAAAAATGTTTTTTTCAAAAAGCGCTGAGATAAAGGGCAGTCTGCAGGGGCTTAAAACAGACAATAATAAAGGTTATAAAGTATATTAATTTACCAATGTTTGTAATGCAAAGCTGGGGAATGCGTAGCAAAGACATTGGGTCCTATTTACTAATGTGTAAACGGACATGATACGATATTGCGGATCATGTCCGCTGCACATCGATAAATACAGACAGCATACACTGTCGGCATTTATCATTGCACCAGCAGTTCTTGTGAACTGCTGGTGCAATGCCGCACCCTGCAGATTCGCGGCCGCTAGCAGGGGGTGTCAATCAACCCGATCGTATTGGATCGGGATGATTTCCGGCGATGTCTGTCCGCCGCCTCAGAGCAGGCGGACAGGTTATGGAGCAGTGGTCTTTAGACAGCTGCTACATAACTTGTGTTTCTGGTGAGCCTGAAGGCTCGATACAGAGCTTGATAAATAGGCCCCAGTATCTATATTTTAAACACTAAAAAAAATCATGTAGACTGTCCCTTTAATAGTAAACAATTTAAAGGGACATTAACACTTTGGGATGGTAATATACTATGATAAATCATACATATAAAAAAGCTCTGCAATTTACTTTCATTATTTATTTTGCCCCCTTTCTGTAATTCCATTCTGAAATTATGAGGTTTTCCATTCCTGTTAGAAATGGAAGCACAGAACACTGTTTTGTTCAACACAGCCATTTACTGCATACTCTAGTGACCTATTTATAGCTGTCTCTAATTGGCCACAGCAGAAAAAGTAACGTAAGTTACAACAGGGCAGCTCCCATTGTTTTATAGACACTAAAACTTTACCCTTATTTTGTCAATATTTAAACAGTAAATGTTATTCTCTGACTAATCTTTTCTTTGAATGCATTATTCTATCTAGCATTTATTTAGTGTTTAATGTCCCTTTAAAGTCAAAACTTTTTTTCTGCACAAATCAACTCCCTGTAAACGCCCTTGTTGATACCTTAGCAATCTCACATAAATCCAAAGATTTTTTGGCTGATATCTAGGACTGAGAGACTGGGGACAGAGTTGCAAAATCCTGGGGTGGAAAAAAGTGACCCAAGTCAGTCAATGGGCTCTACATTGGGGTTGGGTTTCCCATGGGTGGTGAAACTAGTTCATTTTTAAGATAGAATGGGAGGAACAGCAGGACAGAGCTTCCAATCTCGGACTATAATGCAGAATGCAAGAAGGTTAGGGGCCCTGATTTAATCAACCTTTCAAGTTAGTTATCAAAGGGCCCTAAAATTCTTATGTTTAAGTTTGTTAAAGGGACACTGAACCCAAATGTTTTATTTTGTGATTCAGATAGAGCATGAATTTTAAGTAACTTTCTAATTTATTCCTATTGTCAAATTCTCTTCATTCTCTTGGTATCTTTATTTGAAATGCAAGAATGTAAGTTTAGATGCCGGCCCATTTTTTGTGAACACACTGTGTTGTTCTTGTTGATTGGTGGATAAATTCACCCACCAATAAACAAGTGCTTTCCATGGTCCTGAACCAAAAAATAGCTTATATGCTTCTTTTTCAAATAAAGAAAGCAAGAGAACAAAGAAAATTTGATAATACGAGTAAATTAGAAAGTTGCTTAAATTTGCATGCTCTATCTGAATCACGAAAGAAAAAATGTGGGTTCAGTGTCTCTTTAAGATATTCTTGCTTCCATTTTTATAATATACTAACTTATTCGATGTAACAATGGATTATGTGACCCAAAACAATCTAATTAAGATAATAATAAAATTGTAGTTAGATTTTTTTTCCTAAGTTAATTTTAAAATTGCTCAAAACAGTACTTTTATTTGGCTAAGCACGTCCTACATTGCTGTTCATCCACCTACCTATCTCACATATATTTGACATGCATTAGTTTTTAGATGAATGTCAACAGTTATTATTTTTTCAGTATTTGCTGCATTTTATGTGAAAGTTTACAATATTTAGGCAGTAAAGACTTAAAAAGTTAAAATTAACACCATTCAGTAATAATTTAACAATGTCCATTTCATTTTATTGGTTCCTTTGTCAGCAGTTGTTCTTGGCCAGTCCCAAACCCCTTTAAAAAAAGAAAAGAAATACAAATCAAAAGAAAAACTTTTTTTGCTGCTGCTAGCTTGTAGCAGTAACACCAGCTACTACTTTTAACTTTAAAGGGACAGTCAAAATGTCATGATTTAGATAGAGTATGCAATTTTAAACAACTTTCAAATTTACTTTATTGATACAAATTTGCTTCGTTCTCTTGGTATGTTTTTTTAAAGCTAAGAATAGGTAGGCTCATATGCTAATTTCTAAGACTTTTGAAGGCTGTGCATTTTGACAGTTTTTCACAGCTAGACAGCGCTAGCTCATGTGTGCCATATAGATAACATTATGCTCACTCCCGTGGAGTTACCAATGAGTCAGCACTGATTGGCTAAATGCAGGTCTGTCAAAATAACTGAAATAAGGGGGCAGTCTGCAGAGGCTTAAATACAAGGTAATCACAGAGGTAAAAAGTATATTAATATAACTGTGTTGGTTATGCAAAACTGGGGAATGGGTAATAAAGGGTTTATCTATCTTTTTAAACAATAACAATACTATAGTAGACTGTCTCTTTTTAGTTTAATCTGCTTTCCAGCTGTCCCTTTGCTGCTATAAAGATGTTCCCTATAGAATAGCGGATAATAGGTTTCCATTAACGGAAAAATAAAAAAATTGTTTTGATGAAATGAATTTTCTGTCTGTGCATGTTTACTGTATATCTAAATTAATGCGCTAATCCCTTCCTATTAAGGACTAGTTTACAAATTAAGCACAATAGTTTGCGCAGGGTGCGTTTTCTTGTTTTTGGTCTTGCGCTAAGAATAAGACACAGTCTGGTATTACAAGTGGATGGTTAAATATTTTAACCTAACCATCTTAACACAGCAAAAAGATGTTTAATGCTCTATACCAGTGTTTTTCAACCAGTGTGCCGTGGCACACTAGTGTGCCGTGAGAGATCCTCAGGTGTGCCACGGCAGACTGACAACAGTGTGACATATTTTTTAAACTTTGCTTGTTTTTTACTCCCAGTGCAGGGGTAGTTTGTAGGAGGCATGGCATAACAGCACAATACATACAGTATGTGTGTGTTTGTGTGTGTGTGTATATATATATATATGCTGTATTAGGCTACAATGTGTGATTTTTTTAAAATTTTGGGATGGTGGTGTGCCACAGGATTTTTTAATGTAAAAAAGTGTGCCACGGCAAAAAAAAGGTTAAAAATCACTGCTCTATACTGTTAATGGATAGCACAGCAGACACTATTAGCACACTCATTGCACTCATATTACAAGTAATGTGTTAAAGGGACAGTCTACAATAGAATTTTTATTGTTTTAAAATATAGATAATCCCTTTATCACCCATTCCCCAGTTTTGCATAACCAACACAGTTATATTAAAGGGACAGTATACTGTAAAATAGTTTTTCCCTTAATGTGTTTACTATTGCTTTTTTTACCAACTGCAGAGTAAAAAAATTACGAATATTGGCTTTTTAAGGTTTATTTGTGTATATTAAAGCTCTGATTTTGTGTTTTGAAGCCACAACCTAATACAATGGGTTGAGCTTGTAGGTATAATCAGATCTTATTACTGTATCACATTGTGTACATATACATGTTTTTTATCTTGTATCTGTCCATAAGACAATCACCAGTACTTGGAGAGAACAATGGAAAATCAACATTTTATTACCTTATCTCTGCTATATCCCACTGGGAGTGTAATTTCTTCTGCTGGCTGTGTTTACAAAGCTTATCTATAGCTGGGACCTGCGGCCACAAACTTTCAGAATAGGTGGGGATACCACAGACTTAATAAACTATTTCAAATGCCAATATAAGGGTAATGGAAATACTTGTAAACAATTTAATACACTCCAACAGGTAAAGTGGATCATTGGGAACAAATTAAAGGGGAGAACAATTTTGAGTAAACTGTCCCTTTAATATACTTTTTACCTCTGTGATTACCTTGTATCTAGGAACCTCCTTCCAGCCCCTTGATCACATGACTGTGACTGTTTATTATCTAATGTCTTGCATTTAGCATTGTTTTGGAATAAATCTTAAACAACTCCCTGTGCCTGAACACAGTGTTATCTATATGGCCCAAGTGTACTTTCAATCTCTTTGTTGAAAATAAATTTTAAAAGCCTGTGATTAGAGGCAGCCTTCAAGGGCTTAGAAATTAGCTTATGAGTCTGCCTAGGTTTAGTTTCAACTAAGAATACCAAGATAAAAAAGCAAATTTGATGATAAAAGTAAATTGGAAAGTTGATTAAAATTACATGTCCTATCTGAATAATGAAAGTTTAATTTTGACTAGACTGTCCCTTTAAGTGTTGTACTCAAGCACTATCTTAAATACCTCTGTAAAATGTAGCACTTCAGGACTTGAAGTAAAAGAAATTATAATTAAAAGTGCAGTACAGAACAACATAAAGTACTACACTACTTGCACCATCGACCTCGCACATCCTCAGCTTAGCGCACCCTTGGTTAGTGAGCAATATAAATGTTACTGTTTGCCCCCATAGATGTCCTTTATAGGAGAGATTTAGTGCACCCGCACTCTCCAACCTGCAGATGTAAGCGCACACTAGACTATTGCTTGAGCATTAATAAATAACTTTCTACTTAATATTAGCACATAAATATGAACGCTATTGATTACGATTCAGTGCTTTTAATGCACAGTATCACTAATATTTTTGCACTCCCTTTTCTTTCTTTTACAGTATTTTTGAATGAGTGTATTAATTTAAGAACATATTAAAGGTTTTTCTTTTATAATTCCCGATTAATGAAATCTACTTATCAAGTAGCTGGCATTTAGAAAACAATTTGCTTAAAGGGACAGTACACTGTAAAATTGTTTTCCCATAAATGTATTTTAAATGACTTGTTATACCAACTGCAGAGTATAAAATATTTGAGAAATTGCATTTTCTGGTTTATTTGTGTATCTGAAGTAGCTGGTTTTGTGCTTGGAAACCACAGCCTATTACAATGGGTTGAGCTTCAAGTAATATCAGATCTCATTATCTTATCACTTTTATGTACACAGACTTGCTTCCTTATCTTATATTTGTCTGGAACACCAAAACTCAATACATAGAGAGAACAATGGAAAATGATCATTTTATTACTTAACTATCATGCCCCCCACTGAGGGTGTAATCTCTTCTGCTGGCTGTGTTTACTTAGGCTTGTCAATAGCATATAGGCCAGTATCAAAACTTTCAGTATAGGTTGGGAAACCACAAGCTAAATCAGCTATTTCAAATGCTGAAATAGGAGTAAAGGAGCCACTTGCAACCAATTTAATACACTCTAGCAGGTAAAAAGGATCATTGGGAATAAATTAAAGGGGAGAAAGTTTTTGGGTGAACTGTCCCTTTAAGGTCAGTATAGCCGTTATTAAAAGCAGCAGACATGGAAATGATCACTTCCTATTATTTAAATTTACATTTCATTGAGACAAATATATTTAAAAACTAATAAAATAAAAATAATTGTTGTTTTCACATGTTGTAAATTAGTTGCTCATGCATGCTCAAAACATTCAAAAATTAATTTTAATTTAGATGCAAAATCACACTAAGAAACCCTGCAGGCTTTTTTAATTTACCACCATATTTATTGAAAGGTAGTTATTCTTGTGTTTTAAAAAGTATAAACTACCATTTCTTCAGCTAATGTATTTCCCCCATCATGCCTTACTTTCTTTTATTTAATATTCACATGTATCAAGAATTCTATAATAAAAGAAGATAAACATTTCATAACTGCAACTCTAAAAAATAAATAAAAACAATCTCATCACATTTCACAAAATGAAACAGAAGTAAACAGATGCCAACATTTCTAAATTTAAACCCCCCATATTTTAACTCTCCTTAAAATTTAACACCCTTGAATTTAAAGGGACAGTCAACACCAGAATTTTTGTTGTTTCAAAAGATAGATAATACCTTTATTACCCATTCCCAACTTTTGCATAACCAATACTGTTATATTAATATACTTTTTACCTATGTGATTATCTTGTATCTAAGCCTCTGCAAACTGCCCCCTTATTTCAGTTCTTTTGACAGGTTTACTTTTTAGCCAATCAGTGCTCACTCCAGGGTAACTTCACGTGCATGAGCTCAATGTTATCTATATGAAACACAGGAACTAATGCCCTCTAGTGGTCAAAATGCATTCAGATTAGAGGCAGTCTTCAAGGTCTAAGAAATTAGCATATGAACCTCCTAGAATTAGCTTTCAACTACTAATACCAAGAGAACAAAGCAAAATTGGTGATAAAAGTAAATTGGAAAGTTGTTTAAAATTACATTCCCTATTTAAATTCTGAAAGGTTTTTTTGGACTTGACTGTCCCTTTAACCCCATAAAATGACCCAATAACTTAAAATGAACCCTTTACTTAAACTGAACAAAACAGAAAGTTTAAAAAAAAAAGAATAGGCCCACCTGCACACACACACACACACACACTAAATTTACTCCCATGTGGCACAACCCTTGCAACTACCCTTCTACTAAGTTTGACACCCCCAACCACTGGTAAAACAAAGTCCTAAGCCCTCATAAGATACTTTTTTTTTAAGGCTGAAAAGTCTTTACACAGTAGTAGTTCTATCTTCCTAAGATGCCAAGAACAGTCAGATTGATTGTAAGAATATATATATAACATCACTGACACCATTTTGTCTCTACTCATATATTTTGTGTAAGCATACCATTTTAAGATGAGTTTATTATATTTCATTATAAGGTAGTTATTATGCTGTGAGAAAAATATAAAGCTGAACACTTTATCTCAGTAATTTATCCGATGGCCTTGCTATGTCCTGTTGATGCGCCCGGATACACCGTTATCTAAAACTGGTTGTTTCTCAGTACAACTCCTTTTTATTCCTTATTTTTTAATGAAGTTCTTTGCTCTAAGCATACTGTGTGAAATGGTGTGATTATGATTACGTCATTGTTTAACCCCATATACTGTAACCATTGTCTGTAAAGGTATGTTTTGTTTTATAATAAACAGAACAGTGATTAGACTTTACTTGCTGCATGTCTAAATGCTGTTTCCCGAGATATCGCCAAGTAACTAATTTAGTTTCAGGTGAAGGTGTAGAATACTGCTGTCAAGTGATACCCACGGCTATAAGATAACACCTAACAATTCTGGTGTCAGAGCGTGGGATTCACACAGGGCTAAGTAGATAAGTGTTTTTATTCTGCTTTTCCCTCTGTGAATCTGAACCCAAAGTCTGGATGGCGTTAGTGATATGTAAAGGGTTAAAGTCCCATTTTAAGGACAGTTTTGAGTCCTGATGCTAAGCGTGGGGTTTGCGTAGGTTTGAGTCCTAGCGCAAGTTATAGCAAAATTATAGCGTGAGTTATTAAGTCTCACCTAATTTGTTTGCAAGTTAGAGTCTTGCGATAACGGAAGTTAAATATTTCACTTTAAGGGTTTTAAAGGGTTAAAGGTTCCTTATCTAAGCATATAGTATTGTTAAGTTTAAATATCACTGGAGCTGATTGGTCACTTGATGCTTGTTGCTTAAGCGCTTATTTCATTGCTAATCTTATTGTGTTGTAAATGTGGTGTAGTGATAAGTGTTGTAGCTGCTTGTTGCATACTGTGCTCATGGAAAAAGTTCTTGACTCCCTGTACATAATGTTGGAGTTTGACATGACAGGATGTATCTTGAAAAATAGATTGAGATTCTGTGTATTTTATCTGTAAGATAAAATACACAGATTTTAAGTCTGGTAAAAACAAAAGATTTTTTTTCTGGCAAGTGATTAATAGGTTGATTTAAGTATATCCAAAAATTATGCAAGGAGTTTGTGAAAAAAGAGAAAATAAAAGACTATACACTGTATGTTATTAAATATATCTAAAGTATTTGGGTCTGTTTATTTTGCAATAAGAATAAAGAAGTAGAATCTTAATGGTAAATAATACACGTTTCCTAATCACGGCTAGGTTATATATGTAATATACATTATATAAATGGTCAGCCCTTAAAGGGACAGTACGCTGTAAAATTGTTTTTATGTTGATGTATTTTCAATGATTTGTTACACCAGCTGTATAGTATAAAATGTAGGAGAAATTGTATTTTCAGGTTTATTTGTATATATGAATAAACTGCTTTTGTGCTTTTAAATCACAGCCTATTACAATGGGTTGAGTTTCAGGAAGTGGCATATCTAATTATCCTTATCTGATATTTGTATGGAAAACCAGAGCTCAGTGCTTAGACAGAGCAATGGAAAATTATCATTTTATTACTTAACTATCCTTCCTGTACTGCACTGAGAGTGTAATTTCCTCTTCTGGCAGTGTTTACTTAGGCTATTCAATAGATGAGACTCCAGTATACAAAATTTTACTATAAGTGGGTATACCACAGGCTGAATCAGCTATTTCAAATGCCAAAATAGGGCTGAAGGAGCTATTTGTAAACAATTAAATACACTCCATCAGGTAAAATGGATCATATGTGCTTGCTTTCAAGTTGATTGTATTTGTTAAAAAATTGTGTTGGCTGTTAATGTTTTGTTTTGCGTAGTGGACAGTTGTTTTTAAATGATTTCTTAGAGAATGTTTTTTATGTTTTTATTCTTTAGAGAATGTGTGTGGAACGGTGCTGTATGACTGGAATATTGGGATGTACAGTATATGATTTTGCCTGATTTGAAGGATACTACTTCTATTAGGAGTGCATGGATTGTCTTTTAGTTTGCTGTCATATTGTGTTTGCGTGACACATAGGGTGTTTCACATGAACAATAGGGGGGAGTATTGATGAGAATCTTTATTTAAGTGATTTGGGTGATTGTTTTTAAGTAAGTAAATTAACCTAAAATATTTAGACAAGTTGTATTTGCAGGATGAGATCATGGAGCTGTATACGTAAAAAAAAACACTAGCTAAATTATTTTTGAGGTTTTCATATTTAGGTAAATCTGTACAGATAGAATTCCATAGTGCACTCTCCAAAAGATTGAAGATTGAATGCAAGTAAACCTTTTAAATAAAGAGATGCCTGGCGTCTAGGTGAAGGAAAAGAAAAAGAAGATAAAAGACCTTTTGTCAAGTTTGTTTTAACCACCATACTGCAGTAAAAGTTGTGGAACTATCTTTAGGATCCATTCTTTGCATTACATGCTGGTACCAGCCCCAGAACTTGATTCTGGGTAATCTATGACTGTTTCCTATGATGTGTGTCTTCAGAACATAAAGACTATTCTTCTCTGGGCTCTGCCTTGACTGTTGGAGTTGAGGACCTATAATGCTGTTACAGAGTCGTCCACAGCTAAATTAGGGGAGTATTGTTTTAACTTGTTTATTTATATTGCTTGTTTTGTATTCTCTTGTAATTGTGTTATTTTTATTGATCATATTAGTTATAAGAAGTCATATAGCCTTGTCTGCAGAGAAGTATGCCTTATTTGTATTAGGCACATTGTAGTTTATGTACTTAAACAAAGTAACCCTCCAGATAAGTGTAACTCTAAACCTTGCAGTTTTGTAACCTATTGTATGGCATACTGAGTATAGAGAATATGTTTGCACCTTTCTAGTTTAAAGAAAATGCTGCAATAGCTCAAAATATTATAGACCCTTCTCCACTGTAGCACACAGAAGGTTCCCCATGTTTCTATACCACCCTTTAATATTTAAGCGAAGAAGGGATATATATGTGTCTTACAATGGAGAAAGGTCTGAGAATATGAAGTTTTTGTAGGAATTTCCAATTGTAATCATTCCTTAGTGTATAATCAAATAACTCAAAATAAAAGAGTGAGGGCATGTCTCAGCTAGAAATTTATATAAATTATACAGAGAAATATGAGTTTTGGGAGTAGTATAATTATAATGGCATTGATGGTATATTTTCTACTTACAATGGCTCTTATTGGATCTGTGTTATGAAAGCAAATGTATTTTTCCCTTTATTAACTGGTATGGTATCTGCTATTTGAGTTCTGTAATTCCAGGTGTTTGTCAGTGAAAGTAATTATCTTACCATAAAGATGTGTTTGCTTTTAAAAAGATTGTGTAGTTTTAATAATGTTATGATTGTATTATTTCCTCATACAGGGGTGTGAGAGAATTTAGGTTGCACAAAATAATTAGTAAATTAGTAGAGTTTATATCAGATGAGACAGCTGATTCTCCTAAGATCATATTTGGAGAATTGTAAATATTAGATATAGAAGCTTTGCAGAATAAAACAACACTAGTTTTTTTTTTTTAGTAGCTCAAAAAGAAAGTGTGAAGAAGTTACTTTTAAAGAAAATGTTTTTATTGACTGATTTACTTTTCATTTTTGTTGCAGGGCAGGCCTTAGTACAAGTTACTTAGCATAGCCATACAGTCTCTTGATGAAGTCTTGCAGTTTTTACTTGCTTAGCATTCATGTTTAAGGTATCATTTAAATTGTATAGAGTAGCTGTGACTTATTTTCTGTAAAAGTATAATAAATGTATTTAGTTTGTATTATATACCCACAATGTTTTCCTGGATTTAAATGACATATGATAAGTTAAGCTATTAAAGGAAATTGTAATGCTTACAAAAAAAAAGTTAAATAATTTTTGTTATGCATAATTGTGATTGTATCAGGGTGCGTGTTCATCTTGTACTGTTTTGTTTCTTAGACTCCTTCTGACTCGAGTGTCTGTTGCTATGATGATCCACCTGTTTCCCTTGTTTACCCCATCAACAAACCATCAAACTTCCAGCATGCACCCCTACTGCAAATGGACTATGGTATTGAAGCAGAGTGTCTGAGGGAGGTGGAGCTCTAAAAGGACAAAGACTGTTCTTAAAGTGATCAGAGGCCACCCAGAGATACTTGTGCTGTTCCCATGTTATGCTTCACTGTGTAGAGTATACAGAGCAGGGAACTGTCTATGCTATTTGGGGATGCTAACTTTGCAGGTTAAGAAATAAAGATGCAGTGTTGTTTGGGGGTAGCTAGAAGGCTGGTGGGTCTTTGTGCAGATAGACCAATAGTTTGGGGATGCTGGGAGGTAGACAGAGAGTATTTGAGAGACCGTACTCATGTTCAGTGACATATTGTACCCTTTTCACCTATTTAGCGTTTTAATATTAGTTAACTATTATAGCAGTAAATGTGAATGAATTTATCTACAGTATTCTCACATAGCTTCATGTTATACCGTAGTATTAGGCTTACATTGTTATTAATAGATATACTAATTGTCTGTGCCTTTTATATGTTTAAATTTCATGCGGCTAGATTACGAGTTTTGCGTTATGAGCGGCTCGGTGCTAACTTGCAAGTTATTTCCACCGCTCACCTCCCTATAGCGCTGCTATTATAGGTTTGCAAAAACTCGGCGTTAGCAGGCAATATGGCAGCGTTGAGCTCCATTGAGCTCCATTGAGCTCCATTGAGCTCCATACTGCACACAAATACCAGAGCTGCTTTGAGCTGGTT
Source organism: Bombina bombina (assembly GCF_027579735.1). NCBI lineage: Eukaryota > Metazoa > Chordata > Amphibia > Anura > Bombinatoridae > Bombina > Bombina bombina. The sequence continues at coordinate 220,578,968 of NC_069504.1, read as the reverse complement.
TTACGTGCTCGTGAACGATTTCCCCATAGACATCAATGGGGAGAGCCGGCTAAAAAAAAGCCTAACACCTGCAATAAAGGAGCGTAAAGCTCCGTAACGCAGCCCCATTGATTCTGATGGGGAAAGAAAAGTTATGTTTACACCTAACACCCTAACATAAACCCCGAGTCTAAACACCCCTAATCTGCCGCCTCCGACATTGTCGCCCCCTACATTATACTTATTAATCCCTAATCTGCCGCACCCAATGTCATCGCCACCTACCTACATTTATTAACCCCTAATCTGCCGCCCCCAATGTCGTCGCTACCTACATTACACTTATTAACCCCTAATCTTCCGCCCCCAATCTCGCCGCCACTATACTAAAGTTATTAACCCCTAAACCTAACCCTAAGTCTAACCCTATCACCCACTAACTTTAACATAATTAAAATAAATCTAAATAAAAATTACAATTAATAACTAAATAATTCCTATTTAAAACTAAATACTTACCTATAAAATAAAACCTAAGCTAGCTACAATATAACTAATAGTTACATAGTACCTATCTTAGGTTTTATTTTTATTTCACAGGTAAGTTTGCATTTATTTTAACTAGGTAGACTAGTTAGTAAATAGTTATTAACTATTTACTAACTACCTAGTTAAAATAAATACAAACTTACCTGTAAAATAAAACCTAACCTGTCTTACACTAACACCTAACCTTACACTACAATTAAATCAATTACATTAATTAAATACAATTAACTAAATTACAAAAAATAATAAACACTAAATTACACAAAATAAAAAAGAAATTATCAAATATTTAAATTAATTACACCTAATCTAATAGACCTATCAAAATAAAAAAGCCCCCCCCAAAATAAAAAAAACTCTAGCCTAAACTAAACTGCCAATAGCCCTTAAAAGGGCCTTTTGCGGGGCATTGCCCCAAAGAAATCAGCTGTTTTACCTGTAAAAAAAAATACAAACAACCCCCCAACAGTAAAACCCACCACCCACACAACCAAACCCCCCTAAAAAAAACAAAGCTCCCAATTGCCCTGAAAAGGGCATTTGGATGGGCATTGCCCTTAAAAGAGCATTTAGCTCTTTTTCAGTCCAAACCCTAAGCTAAAAATAAAACCCACCCAATAAAACCTTTAAAAAAAACTAACACTAACCCCAAAGATCCACTTACAGTTTTTGAAGACCGGACATCCATCCTCAACGAAGCCGGGAGAAGTCTTCATCCAAGCAGTAAGAAGTGGTCCTCCAGGCGGGCAGAAGTCTTCATCCAGACGGCATCTTCTATCTTCATCCTTCCGACGTGGAGCGGCTCCATCTTCAAGACATCTGGCACAGAGCATCCTCTTCTGTTGCTACTGAAGAATGAAGGTTCCTTTAAGGGACGTCATCCAAGATGGCGTTCCTTGAATTTCGATTGGCTGATAGAATTATATCAGCCAATCGGAATTAAAGTTGAAAAAATCCTATTGGCTGATCCAATCAGCCAATAAGATTGAGCTTGCATTCTGTTGGCTGATTGGAACAGCCAATAGAATGTGAGCTCAATCATATTGGCTGAATGCATCAGCCAATAGGATTTTTTCAACTTTCATTCCGATTGGCTGATAGAATTCTATCAACCAATCGGAATTCAAGGGACGCCATCTTGGATGACGTCCCTTAAAGGAACCTTCATTCTTCAGTAGCCGTCAACAGAAGAGGATGCTCCGCACCGGATGTCTTGAAGATGGAGCCGCTCTGTGTCTGAAGATAGAAGATGCCGTCTGGATAAAGACTTCTTCCCGCCTGGAGGATAACTTTTTGCCGCTTGGATGAAGACTTCTCCCGGCTTGATGAGGATGGATGTCCGGTCTTCAAAAACTGTAAGTGGATCTTAGGGGGTTAGTGTTAGGTTTTCGTAAGGGTTTATTGTTTGGGTTTTATTTTTAGCTTAGGGTTTGGGCTGAAAAAGAGCTAAATGCCCTTTTAAGGGCAATGCCCATCCAAATTCCCTTTTCAGGGCAATGGGGAGCTTTGGTTTTTTTAGATAGGATTTTATTTGGGGGGGTTTGGTTGTGTGGGTGGTGGGTTTTACTGTTGGGGGGTTGTTTGTATTTTTTTTTACAGGTAAAAGAGCTGATTTCTTTGGGGCATTGCCCTGCAAAAGGCCCTTTTAAGGGCTATTGGCAGTTTAGTTTAGGCTAGGGTTTTTTTATTTTTGGGGGGCTTTTTTATTTTGATAGGGCTATTAGATTAGGTGTAATTAGTTTAAATATTTGATAATTTATTTTTTATTTTGTGTAATTTAGTGTTTATTTTTTTGTTATTTAGTTAATTGTATTTAATTAATGTAATTGATTTAATTGTAGTGTAAGGTTAGGTGTTAGTGTAAGACAGGTTAGGTGTTATTTAACAGGTAAGTTTGTATTTATTTTATTTACTAGGTAGTTAGTAAATAGTTAATCACTATTTACTAACTAGTCTACCTAGTTAAAATAAATACAAACTTACCTGTGAAATAAAAATAAAACCTAAGATAGATACAATGTAACTATTAGTTATATTGTAGCTAGCTTAGGTTTTATTTTATAGGTAAGTATTTAGTTTTAAATAGGAATTAGTTAGGTATTAATTGTAATTTTTATTTAGATTTATTTTAATTATGTTAAAGTTAGTGGGTGTTAGGGTTAGGTTTTAGGGGTTAATAACTTTAGTATAGTGGCGGCGATTTTGGGGGCAGCAGATTAGGGGTTAATAACAGTAATGTAGGTTGTGGCGATGTTAGGGACAGCAGATTAGGGGTTAATAATATTTAACTAGTGTTTGCGATGCGGGAGGGCCTTGGTTTAGGGGTTAATAGGTAGTTTATGGGTGTTAGTGTACTTTTTAGCACTTTAGTTATGAGTTTTATGTTACGGCTTTGTAACATAAAACCCATAACTACTGACTTTCAGTTTACGATACGGATCTTGTAGTTATAGGCTGCACCACTCATTTTTTGGCCGGACAGGCAAACTCGTAATACCCGCGCTATGGAAGTCCCATTGAAAAAGGACTTTTTGAAAGCTACGGTAGTTACGTTGCGTTACGGCCAAAAAAGTGTGCGGTACTGATATACCTGCAAGACTTGTAATACCAGCGGTAGTGAAAAAGAGCCATAACGCTGCTTTTTCACTCATAATGTAAAACTCGTAATCTAGCCGATTGTATGTTATTCTGTTAGAAAAAAAGGGTGGAATGTAAGAATATATATATAACATCACTGACACCATTTTGTCTCTACTCATATATTTTGTGTAAGCATACCATTTTAAGACGAGTTGATTATATTTCATTATAAGGTAGTTATTATGCTGTGAGAAAAATATAAAGCTGAACACTTTATCTCAATAATTTGTCCGATGGCCTTGCTATGTCCTGTTGATGCACCCGGATACACCGTTATCTAAAACTGTTTGTTTCTCAGTACAACTCCTTTTTATTCCTTATTTTTAATGAAGTTCTTTGTTCTAAGCATACTGTGTGAAATGGTGTGATTACGATTACGTTATTGTTTAACCCCATATACTGTAACCATTGCCTATAAAGGTATGTTATGCTTTATAATAAACAGAACAGTGATTAGACTTTACTTGCTGCATGTCTAAATGCTGTTTCCAGAGATCTCGTCAATTAACCCATTCAGTTCCAGGTGAAGGTGTAGAATATTGATAAGTGTCAAGTCATACCCCCGGCTATTTGATAAAGCCTAACATTGATCTCCTTAGTTCCTCTTATATTTCCATTTTCTGAACAATCCTGATTATTCAATCAGAAAGGATTAACCTATCAGAAAGGATTAACCAATCAGGATTGTTCAGAAAATGGATAACAAGAAGATGGAAAAATATGTTCCACTGTATGTTAGCTCAGGTGATTTTGACTTGGTTTTCTAAGCAATTCAATACATTAGCATATTCACAATTTGAAATAGTAAATCAGTTAAATTAGTAAACTATAAAACAGCAAAATCTTGTTAAACACAAAAAAAGAAAATTAAAACTTTAACAGATTAGGGTATCACCTGCTTTCAACGTGATTTTTGCCCTGATTTTCAAAGACCTTTATAGAAGCCAAATATATGCTTCTACAACAAAGTAAAACATAGCAGTTCATTTAATATTGTCAAAATCCTTGCCAACCCAGGTGTATTCAGGTCTTGAAGCACACATTTCCATAATTTCTGGATCCCTTCTTCCCTAACACAAAACCCTGTGACTTAGTAGTCAACATTTTCTAGGCATTATAGACATACAAACCTGTCAGGATTGTATGCCCAGATGGATCGGATAGATCTAGTTCTTCTCAACCCCTCTCCCTCTGACTGGCCCATCCAACAAAATAAGAATTAGCACACTTCCTATTTGTTGTCCTAACCCAGCCCCTCTTACTCTCTGGAGCCTATACACTTAGAGTCAGATGATCTAAAGCTCTCCTCTCTGTCGAGATTATCTAAAATGTCTTCAGAAAGTCAAATATTAGCTTGAAAGTTTTTTTATCTAGCTATGCAGGATTCTGGATGTAAAGGAGAGATGCATGCATTGTAATACAATGCTCAAATAACACTCCCACAGATTTTGTGTGATTTCTCTCCATGCCAGCTAGTTTTTGATCTTCAGTCCCCTAGCCTCTTGAAAGCCCAGCCCCTCTCAGTCCTCTGTCACACTGGTCTAACCCCTCTCATGGGCTGTGCCATTCTCATTCTCCTCAATAATATACATCAAAGCAGGAAATGTATTGAAGCGGACCAATTCAGTAATGCATTTTTATAGTATTCTAATAGAAATGGTGTTCCCTTAACCTATTGAACATTGTCACATGACATTTATGTTTTAAATCACATTTTCTAAATGCTTTTACATACATTTCCAATGTTTATGTAATGTTTTAATGTAGTTAATGCATGACTATGTTTGGAGTGAGTTTTTATACTTGCATTTATATTAAAAATCAAGAAGTGTGTGTGAACAAGAAAAACATACAAAATAGCATATGTATGTATCTTTCAAATAGAATAAATAAGAAGAATAAATCTAAATTAAAAAAACAAACAAAAAAAACTTTAACATTAATTTTAACTTGACTTCAGAACAAGTATGCTTCTTACAATGGGATCAGAAATGCCCTAAACTACGTTTCATCATAACTCTAATAATTCTTTTAGCTAGATAATGTATTTTATCCTTATGGATTGATAAAAAGACTCCAACCCTTTCCTATCTCCGGCATAAATTATGGTCTCATCTGCTTTATGAGCAGCAAGATACTAAACTGGATACTACACAAAGACTTTCATTGTTTCTAAGGATATGGGAAACATACATCAAAACACTTGATCCCTTGCTTCAAAGGCAAATTCTGTCCCCCTTTTTGCAAACAAAAATAATGTTATCAGCTTCTTTAAGGGGCGATTGGTCCACGTTATATAACACATAACTCCATATTATGGGGAATGTGCACACACTGATGTGCCTCATGTGTTTTGCTTAAATTTAGAAAATGGAGAGAGGAGGGGGAGAAGGGTGTAAGATAGGTTGTATGCCCTTTCCTCCTTTTTTTTGTCCCTTCCCTCTCCATGAAGGATAGAATGTTCTTTCACTATGAAAACCGCAAACAAAATGGACCACTATGCATTAGATATTATAGTTGTCACGGTTGAAGCAGGTTAATGTTATTCAAGTTATTAAGGTTTCTAGACATACAAAATGTTTAATAACTGTTACAAAATTGTTTTATAAAAACATGAACATGATAAAGAAGACTACTTTGTTCAGTTAGATATCTGGACTCTTGATCTCTATGAACATGGACACTCAACCATCTGAAGGATCTCATTTCTTTATAGCCTCGCACAAACAAAAAGTGTACTTTCATATCAGCACTGAACAGAATACTATGTACTTGATGTTTTCTTTTTGTGCAAAGCATTGGTATTGTATATAATATGTAACTGTCATATTTTTGTACATTTCAAGATGTTCTAATAAAGAAAAATTGGAATCAGGTTTATTAATACTGAAAAAAGATATACCATGTGAAAGTGCCCAAAATGTCCAAAAATGCTCAAAAAGTGGGAAACCACAGAAATTAGAATTGCTTCACATTTGAAAACCATGAAAGATGCCTGAAAACAATTTGGTAGAACTACCAACCATTTTGGATATTGCAGGGTTGTCATGGTTTCCAAAGTGAAATCAGAGACTGCCCAAACTCCAGCTACAGTCCACCAAACTCTGCCCATGACCTTTCCAATGGCCTGCCCAACCCATCCATGGAACACCTATAACTCCTCAATAGCTGTTGTGGCTCCACCTAAATAATACTCATGGCACAGTCCATAACTCTACCTCACATATTTCCCTCTGGGAAATGTCCCAGTATCTGAGGGAATAGTTTGTCCCTGTGCACTGCTACTTCTTGTGCAACAACTCATCATCCAACAACTCCTCCTCAACTGAGAGCAACGCTGTACTAGCAGCAATACTATTTTAATGAAATTATGTGCATAATAAAACAATGCCATTTATTAAGCCATAAATTGCATGTTAACATAAAAGTAGCAAATGTGTTCAAAACCGATGTATAAAAATGCAGTTCTTAGAGGGATATTTAACAGTAAATAAATGCTAGACATAATGATGTATCCAATCAAAGATTAAAAGGTTATGAAACCCAATATTTTTTTTTCTTCGTGATTTAGAGAGAGCCTGCCATTTAAAACAACTTTGCAATTTACTTCTATCATCTAATTTGTTTTGTTCCTTTGTTAAAAACCTAAGGTAGGTTCAGGAGCTACTGATTGGTGGCTCCCCATATACAGTATGCCTCCTGTTATTGCCATGTAACCTAGGTTTGCTTTCTTAAAAAAACTAAATTCTTACCTTAATAATTATAATTTACCATAACATTTATATTTTTATAATAAAATTGTTTTTAGAGTAGTAGTTTTACAGTGTTTAATGCCCCATGAATGGTGACAAAAAGGAGTCATTTATGCAAAATATATATACTTGGCTGATATACGGCTAGATTATAAGTGGTGCTGTAAAATGCATTTTCGCAATCGCCAAAACTTGGCTAGAGTCGGGTTGTGCTCACATTACAAGTAAAAAAAATGTATTTTGCACAAGCGGTAACCCGAACAGCTCAAAAATTCTAACTTAGATTATCACGTGTGCGTGCATGTATTCCTCCATAGAAGTCAATCAAGAAAAAAGGTTGAAAAAAACACCCGACTATTGCGCAAACACCCACCCCACAAACAACATAGCATATTCACATTCAAATAGAAGTGAATGGAGTTTAGAAACAGAGTTGGGGGGATAAAAAATCATCAGCATTACCAAATGTAAAATATTTACAGTTAATACATAGTCAAAATCTTTATTAAATATGAATATATCATAAATATGTTTTATCTACTTAATGCCAATGCGCATATATATATATATATATATATATATATATATATATATATATGTGTGTGTGTGTGTGTGTACATATATATTTATGTGTTTATATGTGTATATACTGTATGTATTTACAGACATATATACACAAAAATACATTAATACATATGTACACATGCATAGACACACATATATATATATATATATATATATATATATATATATATTGGTGGAAAGAGTGGTATTAAGGCGCACTGTTCACAGAAATATAGTACTAACCAATATATTATTAATAATGGTTTCAGAGTATTTAGTGTGCTGCAAGGTTCAAAGTATTTCAATATAAATACTTCTATGCAAAAGAGATATTTTTATCCTTGTATCACTGTTAAGGTACTAATAATTCACTTGATATGACATCATAAAGTGCACAAAGTTCACAAAATTCACAGGTATTTTCAGTCCCAAAAATCAAGTACATTATGTAGAATAAACAAATGATAGTTTTCTGTCTAATCCTTATGCTGTAAATAAATGCCCACTTACTAGATGTTACCTCAATCCTATGAGGTAAGTGGGAAGCGTCTTTAGTAAGTAAAGTTGTCCCTCAGCAATCTGGAATCTTTGCTTCTCTGCCTCTTTAGTGTGGTGAGAAACACTGCTTTCCTGCTTCCTTAGTATGGTAGAGATTTCTTTCTCCTTCCTTTTAGTGTGCTTTGGTTATTCACTCAGCTCCCAATAAACGGTGATGTGGAATACATAGATAAGGGAACAGAAATATGGAAACGATAGTGCAACACTGTTGTACAAATTTAAAACATATATTTTTATTTCATATGTAAAATATGCTTACATTCTTCCACCTCAATCCAATATGAGGTATCAGTTAGGCATAATATTGTTATATCAGCAGTGTAAATTCCAAGGTGAATAATCAATAGTGCAGGAAAACAGCATACAAGCAGTTTATAAGATGCAGTTCAATAAATGTTTGTTCAAATCTCTCCTTACGCGTTTCAAAGGTTTCAAATAATGGGTTACCTTCTTCATCAGAGGAAAATTTCGAGTGTGATTGCTGGTGTTTGAATGGGGACTTTAAATAGGGTTTACCTGTGTAGTTTCGATATTTCAGAGCTCTGATTGGCTCTTAGTAGTCATGTGATTTGAGAGGTGTGTGAGCCAATATGCCAATCACTGGCTTAATAAATCGTACTCATTTTAATTACAAAATATTTTTTTTTATTTTACATATGAAATAAAAATATATGTTTTAAATTTGTACAACAGTGTTGCACTATCGTTTCCATATTTCTGTTCCCTTATCTATGTATTCCACATCACCGTTTATTGGGAGCTGAGTGAATAACCAAAGCACACTAAAAGGAAGGAGAAAGAAATCTCTACCATACTAAGGAAGCAGGAAAGCAGTGTTTCTCACCACACTAAAGAGGCAGAGAAGCAAAGATTCCAGATTGCTGAGGGACAACTTTACTTACTAAAGACGCTTCCCACTTACCTCATAGGATTGAGGTAACATCTAGTAAGTGGGCATTTATTTACAGCATAAGGATTAGACAGAAAACTATCATTTGTTTACCCTACATAATCTACTTGATTTTTGGGACTGAAAATACCTGTGAATTTTGTGAACTTTGTGCACTTTATGATGTCATATCAAGTGAATTATTAGTACCTTAACAGTGATACAAGGATAAAAATATCTCTTTTGCATAGAAGTATTTATATTGAAATAATTTGAACCTTGCAGCACACTAAATACTCTGAAACCATTATTAATAATATATTGGTTAGTACTATATTTCTGTGAACAGTGCGCCTTAATACCACTCTTTCCACCAATAGTTTTCTCTACCAATTGAAATAGGACAGTGCAGGGTGGGGACCCTGCAATTGCCCTCATTTCAGGTATAAGGGCAGCCAGTTCATTCATCCACATAACAAATCACATATCTCTCGGGGGGGACACTTAGCGCTGAATTACTCTTTGCTCTCTTTTTTTACACACACATATATATATATAAAATACATGCAAATACATCTTAAGCAATGTGGAAAAAGAGAAAGAACAAGCGCAACCCAACTAGGTGCAGGTCATTTATTAAAAAATAAGTGCACAAAATAAGGCTGCAACCCGTTCCCTAGGGGCCTTACAAAGGCGACAGAGAAAGCCAAGGATTAAAGTGGTTTACCTCCGCACTACGACACTTCGACTCACATCTATTCCAGATACACCGGCTTCTTTCTCCTACATTGGCCAGCGCAGATACCGATATCCTTTATCTTAAGCAATGTATCTGTATGTATCTCAATGTTAAAGACCTTTTGTGCCTTTTCCTAACCCCTGAGATCTCATATCTTTTCTTCACATTTCTCATATCTTTGACCCCTTATAATTTTTATATGCAATATTTTTTTGTGAATAATTTTATTAGACAGTGTTAATATGAGAGTAACTGTACTTTGTAATGTATTTTTTAAGTGCTTTGTGCAACTTTTTTGTTTCGGAAAACAGTTAACCACAGCTCTAAGATTGCAGTAAGGATTGCAGCGTTAACCACAATTGTGCTAGCACAATCACGATTTTGCTCAACAAGCGCAATGGTAAGGGGGCGCAAATGATCGCGATAATGCTAGTGCAATCATTTGCGCCTCACTTGTAATCTAGCCCATAGTATGTTATTTTACAGCAAAACAACATAAATATCTTGTAACTACAAGGTGTTTAGAATCCCTTTAAGTAGAAGGCAGCAGAGAAAGTCAAAGTGACCCTTAACAGATGTAATTAAATTTCACATGTATTGTTCTTTACGCCCTAGTAAATTATAAATCTGATCTTCTATTGTATGCACTACTGTTAATCAAGCATTCTTCACTTTTTAAATTGCTGCAATCTGCAAACGAACATAAAATCTCGGTGTACAATACCGCTGTAACTGAATCGAATTTGAAAACAGTAAAAAAAGCTTTACCTACGGAGTTTATAATGTATAGAATCATTTTTGCAATATATTTGAATTAGTATAAATGCTTCTAATAAAAGTTTTCAGTCAGAGCTTTTACACTGCATGTGAAGCATGTCTTTATATGATCATGCACCAGCGTGCCTGCTGAGACAACCAACAGTGCCTTGTATTGCTGAGTAATTACTGAGTTTACATGATGCAAGCAATTGCCAGCTTTCTGATCAGACTTGTTAAATATTGCTCATATTATAAGTAGCAAGTTATGTGATGCACTTGAGTAAATGCCCAAAATAGCACTAGAATTTGCATGCCCGGAACTAATGTGTAAGGGTTAAAATAAAAGTTAAACAAAGCCGTATAAAACATATTAAAATAAAGTATTAAACTCACATATATACATTTTCATTAAAAAAATGTTTATTTTTAAAAGAGAGTGTTTGAAAGGGGAAGGGCTAAGAGTGTGTGTATCTATATATACTGTATATCTATATCAGAGAGGAATTGCCTGGTATCTTGGCACTGGACTGACCTTAACCCCTTAATGACAACTGACGTACCAGGTACGTCATGCATTAACAATCAGTTAATGACAATAGACGTACCTGGTACGTCAGTTGTCTAACAGAGTGCTGGAAGCGATCACAATCGCTTCCAGCAGCTCTGAGGGTATTGCAGTGATGCCTCCATATGGAGGCATCCTGCAATACCCCTTTACAAGCCTCCGATGCAGAGAGAGCCACTCTGTGGCCCTCTCTGCACCGGAGCGTCGTTGGTGGGTGGGAGCAAGGCAGGGAGGTGGGTGGGCGGCCTGCCAAGGGCCTGTGATTTGGAGGGGGGCGGGATCGGAGGCCGGATCGGATGCGGCAGTGTCCGGGGGCGCGCACGGACGTGCGGGCGCGTGCACGGGGCAGGAGCGGGTGGGAACTGCTACACTACAGAAAACACGGATTTTAATTCAATAAACGATCGGGGGGGGGGGGGGGTTGGGGAAGGGGGGGGGGTTAGGGTGGGTTGGGGGGGGGGAAGCTACACTACAGAAAATGGGAAAAAAAACACTAAAAAACACAAAAGCACATTTTTTTTAAGAAACTGGGTACTGGCAGACAGCTGCCAGTACCCAAGATGGTGCCCATTAAGTTAGAGGGGGAGGGTTGGAGAACTGTTTGATGGGGGATCTGTGAGTTTGGGGGCTAAGGGGGGATTCTATACAGCAGCATATGTAAATATGCTATAAAAAAAAAATATATATATACCTTTTTATCTTAGTACTGGCAGACTTTCTGCCAGTACTTAAGATGGCGGGAACAATTGTGGGGTGGGGGAGGGAATATAGCTGTTTGGGAGGGATCAGGGGGTCTGATGTTTCAGGTGGGAGGCTGATCTCTACACTAAAGCTAAAATTAACCCTGCAAGCTCCCCACAAGCTACCTAATTAACCCCTTTACTGCTAGCCATAATACAAGTGTGATGCGCAGCAGAATTTAGTGGCCTTCTAATTACCAAAAAGCAACGCCAAAGCCATATATGTCTGCTATTTCTGAACAAAGGGGATCCCAGACAAGCATTTACAACCATTTGTGCCATAATTGCACAAGCTGTTTGTAAATAATTTCAGTAAGAAACCAAAAATGTAGAAAAATGTAAAAAAAAAATTTATTTGAACGTATTTGGCGGTGAAATGGTGGCATGAAATATACCAAAATGTGCCTTGATCAATACTTTGGGTTGTTTACTACACTACACTAAAGCTAAAATTACCCCAAAAAGCTCCCTACATGCTCCCTAATTAACCCCTTCACTGCTGGGCATAATACAAGTATGTGTGCAGTGGCATTTAGCGGCCTTCTAATTACCAAAAAGCAACGCCAAAGCCATATATGTCTGCTATTTCTGAACAAAGGGGATGCCAGAGAAGCATTTACAACCATTTTTGCCATAATTGCACAAGCTGTTTGTAAACAATTTCAGTGAGAAACCAAAAGTTTGTGAAAACATTTGTGAAAAAGTGAACGATTTTTTGTATTTGATCGCATTTGGCGGTGAAATGGTGGCATGAAATATACCAAAATGGGCCTAGATCAATACTTTGGGATGTCTTCTAAAAAAATATATATACATGTCAAGGGATATTCAGAGATTCCTGAAAGATATCAGTGTCCCAATGTAACTAGCGCTAATTTTGAAAAAAAGTGGTTTGGAAATAGCAAAGTGTAACTTTTATTTATGGCCCTATAACTTGCAAAAAAAGTAAAGAACATGTAAACATTGGGTATTTCTAAACTCAGGACAAAATTTAGAAACTATTTAGCATGGGTGTTTTTTGGTGGTTGCAGATGTGTAAAAGATTTTGGGGCTAAAAGTTAAAAAAAAGTGTTTTTTTTTCCATTTTTTCCTCATATTTTATATATTTTTTATAGTAAATTATAAGATATGATGAAAATAATGGTATCTTTAGAAAGTCCATTTAATGGCGAGAAAAACGGTATATAATATGTGTGGGTACAGTAAATGAGTAAGAGGAAAATTACAGCTAAACACAAACACCGCAGAAATGTAAAAATAGCCATTGTCATTAAGGGTAAGAAAATTGAAAAATGGTCCGGTCATTAAGGGGTTAAAGGGACACTAAACCCAATTTTTTTTTCTTTCATGATTCAGACAGAGCATGCAATTTTAAGCAACTTTCTAATTTACTCTTATTATCAAATGTTCTTCGTTCTCTTGCTATCTTTATTTAAAAAGCAGGAATATAATGCATAGGAGCCGGCCCATTTTTGGTTAAGAACCTGGGTTATGCTTGCTTATTTGTGGCTAAATGTAAGCAACCAATTAGCAAGCGCTATCCATGGTGCTGAACTAAGATTTAAATTCCTGCTTTTTCAATAAAGATAGCAAGAGAACAAAGAACATTTGATAATAGGAGTAAATTAGAAAGTTGCTTAATATTTCATGCTCTATCTGAATCATGAAAGAAAAAAAATGTGGGTTTAGAATCCCTCTAATAGGTGGGATCAGACTGATATACTACAGGAAAGTTCTACTCTGTGAAAAGCATTACTGGGCTAAAAAGAAGCTGCACCCAGGTGGTAAATCTGGGTAAATTATTTTCTTATAATTTGCAGTTAGTAATTTGTATTACACAGTATACTGTAACTATACATTTCTAAATTGTGTTGCTTCAAGTAGGTGACAAGATGTAAAATGTATGTTTGAAATAATTATGTAATACATACATGTAGGCAGTAGAGAAAGACAAAAAAAAATGTTGGTGGTTTCTCATGTTTGGGTTTTTCTGCATGACACCCACATTTTTTCTTTCATGATTCAGATAAAGAATACAAGTTTAAACAACTTTCTAGTTTACTTCTTTTATCTATCTTGCTTTATTCTCTTGGTATCCTTTGTTGAAAAAACGCAATGCACATGGGTGAGCCAATAATATGAGGAACATATGTGGAGCCACCAGTCAACTGATACCAAGAGAAAGAAACAAATTTGAAAATCAACGTAAAATGGAAAGCTGTTTAAATTTGCATGCTCTCTCTAAATCAGGAAAGAAAAAAAATATGGTTTCATATCCCTTTAAAGTGCTTGGTATGCTGATATTAACAACAAATCATTTCTGTGGGTATTTCACAGACAAAGCCCTGATATAAATGTTTAAATGAGAAGAGTACAAATGCCTAAAAACAGGTTTTAAAGGGACAGTCTACTTCAGAATTGTGCTTGTTTAAAAAGATAGATAATCCCTTTATTACCCATTCCCCAGTTTTCATAACCAACACAGTTATATTAATAACTTTTTTCCTCTGTGATTACCTTGTAACTAAGCCTCTGCAGACTGCCCCCTTATTTCAGTTTTTTTGACAGACATGCATTTTAGCCAATCAGTGCTGACTCCTAGGAAACTCCACGGGAGTGAGCACAATGTTGTCTATATGGCGCACATGAACTAGCGCTGTCTAGCTGTGAAAAAAACTGTCAGAATGCAGAGATAAGAGGCGGCCTACTAGGTTTAGCTTTCAACAAAGAATATCAAGAGAACAAAGCAAATTTAATTATAAATGTAAATTGGAAAGTTGTTTAAAATTGCATGCCCTATCTGAATCATGAAAGTTTAATTTTGACTAGACTGTCCCTTTAACACAAGTGAAATGAAAGGAAGGTAAATAACACTCATATGGCAGAATTTCATGCAAAATAGCAAGCTCACTCAAATATAAAAATAAATTATTGTTCATTGCATTTCATTAAAGGTGAGGAATTAATTAAATGGGATTTTGATACTGTACATGTATGTTCATGTGCATGTGGTGCCAGTGATTCTTAATTAGTCTCTCAGAAGTTTCCTAGAACTGACATGAAAAGAGGTCTGGAAATTTGACTCTAAGCAATTTTTAAAAACTGTAGCATAGCATTTTTGCTTATATTGTGATACCCAGTCTGTGATGGTCAAAATAAAGCATCTGAAGAAATATATCAAATATATTTTAATCTGTAATGAAAATTGTGTCTTGTAGGTCTATTGCGTAGGCAGCTCATGAGCTCTTTTTATAGTGTGAAAAAAAAAAAATTCTGCCACTGTAAATTTTTATTCTGCTGTCAGAGGCTGAGAAGCAGACAGAACTCACAATGCCAAAGCCCAGAGCACTGAAAGGAACTGCCTTTTATTGTCAGTTAAAGGGACTGTTCACTGTAAAATTGTTTTTCCCTGAAAGTGTTCCTCATGGCTTGTTATACCAGCTGCAGCGTATAAAATGTATAAGAAAATGCTCATTTATGCTTATTTTTGCAAAATAAATAGCTGAATTTGGTCTTTGAAACCACAGCTCATCAAAATAGGTCTAGCTTGCTGACAGATCAGATCTTGTTATCTTATTCCTCAAATGCTTTTCTTTCTTATCTCTGGCTCTGTACAATACTTAAAAAGAACAATTGAAAATGAACAGTATAGAGCTTTATCTCTTCTACATCCTACTGTGAGAGTAACTTCTTCTGCTGGCTGTGTTTACATAGTTACTCAATAGCTTATACCTAGGTATAGAAACTTCAGTATAGGTAGGGATAATACAGGCAAAATCAGCTACAGTATTTCAAAGGCCAATATAAAGTCTAAGAAGCTATTTGTAAACAATGTAATATACTCCAGCAGGTAAAATGGATCGTTGTGAACAAATTAAAGGATAGAAAGTTTTTGGGTATACTGTCCCTTCAATGTCAAACCTGACGCACCTAAAGGAGCAGGTTTGTAGCAAGAAGCCTGTATGACAAAAGGCTGAAAACAGACAGCACATAACAAACTGGAAAATAATCATTGGTCTCTGAGACAGAAGAGAACCAAGTTCAAATCCCTCTAGGGCAAGGTTGTGACACTAATAATGCTTAGTGTGAGTTACTACTGCATGTCACGCCCTTTCTGAAGTAACTGAATTCCGCTGTTTACATAGTATGACGCTCACAGATAGTATAAGTGCAGGTTTCTACTGGTATTTCCAAGTTCAACAAAAAGAAAATATTTTGTTCTATATGGGAGGCTATGGGAGGATGTGAGAAGAGTTGTGTGTTACTGGCTGAAATTAAACTATTAAATTTGGTCATGAGAAAAGTTTGACCTAGGCCTTCTTAGCCTGTGTCTGAGGCAGCAAGATTAAGAGGGGCAGCAGAATGGGAATAAGAAGCAGCCCTGGAGATTTTTGAGACCAGTCATACTTTCTGTGGACTCAGTAGAATGCACATGCCCCATTTTTCTCAAAGGAGATTACTGTGATACTCCCTCCCCCAAATTTTTATTTTCTCACAATTATATTGTTGTTTTTTTATTTAAAAAAGTGCCAGATTGTTGTTATATAGGCACCCTACAACTCAAATGCATCCATTAATCACCTATTTAAATTGTAGCTTTCCAGCCCCAGCTGCTGCAGCCACCGGGAAATTTCCCGGTATCGTGATAAGCCAAGCTTGGTTTTATAGTATGATGAGTTCCCACTACTTTGTTCTCAAAAAGTTCTTTGATTTCTGGTTGTTTAGTTGGTTTTCATTTTATTGTTTTTTTTTTGTATTTACAGACATATACATATATAAACACATAAAGACAAATGTATACATATATAGACATATATATATATATATATATATATATATATATATATGCATCGGAGCCCTTTGCAGTCAAGTAGATGAAAACATGTAAAAGCATATTTATGCATTATTCATATTTAATAAAGTGTTATACTGTGTATTTACTGGGAAAAAAAAAAATATATATATATATATATATATATACATATACAGTGTATATATGTATATATATATATATAGTCGCCCTATGGGAAAAAGGGGCAACCAGACGTGGACTCCTTGCTCAGTGTGCTTAGAGGAATATGGCTACACCTCACTGACGAGGCCCAATGAAGGACAAAACGATCGTCTGGGGTTGCTGTGTTCCTTGTTCAGGTAGGAATTGCCTGGTATTTCGGCGCTGGACTGACCGTAATAGGCGGGATCAGACTGATATACTACAGGAAAGTTCCACTCTGTGAAAGGCATTACTGGGCTAAAAAGCTGCACCCAGGTGGTAAATCGCCATAGAACAGGCTAACAATGGTATTGAGCCAGTTGTTCGTTCCTTTGAGTGCACTTCTCTCTGTATGTATATATATATATATATATATATATATATAATGTGTTCTACACATAGGGGGATGTGTTCTAAGAGTATATATATATATATATATATATATATATATATATATATATATATATATATATAGGCATAGATATATATTGTACCAAAATACCATCATAGAAATATGTATTTATAAATAAATAGAACATATTCTGCTATGTGAAGAACATTTGAATGTGAAATATTCATATTTTTATGTTGGCTAGCGCACTCATGAATATGCAATCGCGTTTGCACGCAAGTAGGGTGCTTTTTTTAACTGTTTTTCTCCATTGACTTCTATGGGAGAATACGTTAACGTGCGTGATATCCTAATTTTGGCTTTTTGTGTGCATCGGGTTAGAGCATGAGTGAAATGTTTTACTTTCAACATATAATATGAGCGCTAGCTGAGTTAACGTGTGAGCGAGGGCATTAAATACCACTCCACTTGTAATCTGGCCCATAATGATCCTATCTGTCAGAGTATTTACCATGAGTATTTTCTTTTAAATTCCTTATATGATCTTCATGTATGTGCCAGCTTGGTTAAGTTTAATTAAAGGGATACTAAACCCAAATTTTGTTTTTCATGATTCAGATAGAGCATGCAACTTTAAGTAACTTTCTAATTTACTCCTACTATGAATTTTTCTTTGTTCTCTTGCTATCTTTATTTAAAAAGCAGGAATTTAAAGCTTTGGAGCTAGCCCATTTTAGGTTCAGCACCCTGGATAGTGCTTGCTTATTGGTGGCTACATTTAGCAAACCAATAAGCAAGCAAAACCCCGATTCTGAAACAAAAATGGGCCGGCACTTAAGCTTTACATTCCTCCTTTTTAACTAAAGATAGCAAGAGAACGAAGAAAATTTATAATAGTAGTAAATTAGAAAGTTGCTTAAAATTGTATGCTCTATCTGAATCATCAAAGAAAACATTTGTGCTTAGTGTCCCTTTAAGTTTAGTATTTGTGATTGGTTGGTCCTGTTTTATCTACTATTAATTAGATAATTGCACGTTATTGTATTAGTAGCCTCTCCGCCAGCCATGGTTTTAAGGGAACTTGAACAATGAACCTTGTCATCATCACAAGCCAAGAACTCTATCTCTGATGGGGGGTTTTATGCTTTGCTTATGTTCAGAAATGTGGGAAATTTTCTATTTCTTCACAACTAATATTGTTGGACTAGCACTCAATAGCTTATGTGGCAAAACATAATTTAGAGCAGAAAGAAATATTTTGTCAGAAAACAAAAGTCTGTTATATACTGGGAAATAGTGTCTTTTTATCTATAATATATTAGTCAAAAACAACAAACTATATCAATGTTCCTGTGCAAATAGCAGAGAGGGAGAGAGCCAGGGGAGAAGAACAGAGAGTGAGACTGCTTGTAGTAAGCTGAATTGGCAAACAAAGCTCTTGGCTCACGGAGTTTGCTGGCCGCAGGGAGATAACTTAAGCAAATTTGTTTGATCATCATAATTCTAGAGCAGGATATGTTAATACTGTTTGACCCATTGTGAAATGTATAAAGGGAAAGTTGTGTAGTTAGGTGCATTCCCTACATTTCTATAACAAAAGGAATAAAAAAAGGAATATAATATAGAACACAAAATAACTATTATACTGTATATGAAACAATTTATCCTATGTACTTTGCCTAGAGAATTACATTTAGAACTACAATATTTAAAAACTACATTTTGATTTTGTATTCTATGCTGTATAAAATGAGTCTAATGGTGTTGGCAAGAGGGCTGAACAAACTGTTGCTGAGCATGTTTGATTTTTTTCTATTAGGTGGAAAATAAAAAAACTACTGACTGCTTTTTAACATGGACAAATTATATGACTTTTAAGTATAAGTTTGTAGGTAACTCTTTCTGCATTCTCTTGTGGTTGAAAAGCATTTGAATTACTTTTTAAAGAAGTACTGAATTCTTTTACAGCCAGCCTTGTTGTTGAACTCCCCATCCTTCAGAGCTTTATCCCTTTTATTTCATGTAATTGGCAAGAGTCCATGAGCTAGTGACGTATGTGATATACAATCCTACCAGGAGGGGCAAAGTTTCCCAAACCTCAAAATGCCTATAAATACACGCCTCACCACACCCACAATTCAGTTTTACAAACTTTGCCTCCTATGGAGGTGGTGAAGTAAGTTTGTGCTAAGATTTCTACGTTGATATGCGCTTCTCAGCATTTTGAAGCCCGGTTCCTCTCAGAGTACAGTGAATGTCAGAGGAATGTGAAGGGAGTATCACCTATTGAATGAAATGGTTTTCCTCACGGGAGATCTATTTCATAGGTTCTTTGTTATCGGTCGTAGAGATTCATCTCCTACCTCCCTTTTCAGATCGACGATATACTCTCATATACCATTACCTCTACTGATTACCGTTTCAGTACTGTTTTGGCTATCTGCTATATGTGGATGGGTGTTTTTCGGTAAGTATGTTTTTATTACTTAAGACACCTCAGCTATGGTTTGGCACTTTATTAATATAAAGTTCTAAATATATGTATTGTACTTATATTTGCCATGAGTCAGGTTTATGTATTTCCTTTTGCAGACTGTCAGTTTCATATTTGGGGAAAAACATATTTAGGAAATATTTTTCTTACCTGGGGTTTAGTCTTTTTCTCAAATTGACAGTTTTTTTCTTTCAAAATTAGCGGGCAAAATTAGGCCCGCGAGTGCGCAAAATGCCAAAGTTTATTGCGTCATTCTTGGCGCAGGAATTTTTTGGTGCGAAGGTACGTCCGATGATGCAAATTCGTCATTTCCAACATCTTAATTGACACCAAGTTCCTTGCACAAGGTTGCGTCGTTAGTGACGCGAGTGTGTCATTTCCGGATGTTGTTAGCGCCAAAACATTTTCAGTTACGTTGTGCGTCATACTTGGCACCAAATAATTTCATTATTTAAAACCCCATTCCTATATGCCTCTTGCCTTTTTCTATGTCAGAGGGCTATGCTGTTTGCATTTTTTTTCCCATTCCTGAAACTGCCATATAAGGAAATTGATAATTTTGCTTTATATGTTGTTTTTTCTCTTACATTTTGCAAGATGTCTCAATCTGATCCTGTCTCAGAAGTATCTGTTGGAACTCTGCTGCATGATATCAGTTCTTCCAAAGCTAAGTGCATTTGTTGTAAACTTTTGGAGATTATATCTCCGGCTGTGGTTTGTAATAGTTGTCATGATAAACTTTTATAATGTGTCCATCAGTAATAGTACATTGCCTGTTGCTGTTCCTTCAGCATCTAATGTACAAGATATACCTGTGAATTTAAAAGAATTTATTGCTGATTCTATTCAGAAGGCTTTGTCTGCCATCCCGCCTTCTAATAAACGTAAAAGGTCTTTTAAAACTTCTCATAAGGTTGATGAAATTTCAAATGACCGACAACATACTGAATTATCCTCCTCTGATGTGGATCTATATGATTCAGAAGATCCTTCCTCAGATATTGACACTGACAAATCTACTTATTTATTTAAAATGGAGTATATTTGTTCTTTGTTAAAAGAAGTGTTGATTACATTGGATATTGAGGAGACTAGTCCTCTCGATATTAAAACTAGTAAACGTTTAAATTCTGTTTATAAACCTCCTGTGGTTTTTCCAGTTCCTGATGCTATTTCTGATATGATTTCTAAGGAATGGAATAGGCCTGGTACTTCTTTTATTCCTTTTTCAAGGTTTAAAAAATTGTATCCTTTGCCAGCAATTTCAAAGGAGTTTTGGGAAAAGATCCCCAAAGTTGATGGGGCTATCTCAACTCTTGCTAAATGTACTAATATTCCTATGGAAGATAGTACTTCTTTTAAAGATCCTTTAGATAGGAAACTTGAATCTTATCTAAGGAAAGCCTATTTATATTCAGGTCATCTTCTCAGGCCTGCAATTTCTTTGGCTGATGTTGCAGCTGCATCAACTTTTTGGTTGGAAAATTTAGCGCAACAAGAATTGGATTCTGATTTATCTAGTATTGTTCGCTTGCTGCAACATGCTTATCATTTTATGTGTGATGCCATTTTTTATATCATCAAAATTAATGTTAAATCTATGTCTTTAGCTATTTTAGCTAGAAGAGCTTTGTGGCTTAAATCTTGGAATGCTGACATGACTTCTAAATCCAGATTTCTATCTCTTTCCAAGGTAATAAGTTATTTGGTTCTCAGTTGGATTCGATTATTTCAACTGTTACTGGGGGGAAGGGAGTTTTTTTGCCTCAGGATAAAAGACCTAAGGGTAAATCTAAAGCTTCTAACCGTTTTCGTTCCTTTCGACAAAATAAGGAACAAAAATCTAATCCTTCCCCCAAGGAATCTGTTTCCAATTGGAAACCTTCTTCAAATTGGAATAAATCCAAGCCATTTAAGAAACCAAAGCCAGCCCCCAAGTCCGCATGAAGGTGCAGCCCTCATTCCAGCTCAGCTGGTAGGGAGCAGATTAAGATTTTTCAAGGATGTTTGGATAAATTCTGAGAGCAAGTGAAATTTTATTGGCTATTCAAATCAGCCAATAGAATTTCACTTGCTCTCATGCTATTGGCTAATTTAAACAGCCAACAGGATTTGAGTAGCTTTCATCCTATTGGCTGATTTGAATTGGAAGAATCAAATCAGCCAATAGGAATTCAAGGGACGCCATCTTTAATCGTGTACCTTGAATTCACTATTCAGTGTACAGCGGAGATTGTACGAAGAGGATCCTCCACGCTCCATGGCTCCGCGGTTGCCGGTCTTCAGTTCCAGGGTCACCGATCTTCAGCTCCGCAGTCTCCAGTCTTCAGCACCGCACCGCACCGCGCAGGATGTTTCTGGAAGAAGAAGAGGTTGCACTTGGAAGAAGACTTCACCACCTGGAACAGGACCTTCTCTGCCGGACTTCAGGAACCGTGGGTACCAACCTGGGGGTTAGATTTAGGATTTTTTAAGGGTTTTTTCAGGGGAATTTGTTTTATTTAGATTAGGGATGGGCAGAAAAAGAGCTAAATGCCCTTTTAAGGGCAATGCCCAAACAAATGCCCTTTTCAGGGCAATGGGTAGTTTAGGTTTTTTAGTGTTAGGTTCTTTTATTTTGGGGGGGTGGGGGGTTAATGTTAGGTGGGACTTTGTATATTTTTTTTAAAAGAGCTGATTATCTTGGGGCAATGCCATAAAAAAGCTCTTTGAAGGGCTACTGGTAGTTTATTATTAGGGGGTTATTATTAGTATTAGTATTAGAGGGTTATTATTAGTAGGGGGTGTTTTTATTTTGGGGGGTCTTTTTTATTTTAATAGGGATTAGGTTTAATTTTGTTAAATTTGGTAATTTGATTTTTTTATTTTCTGTAATGTTAGTTTTTTTATTTTTTGTAAACTTTTTTTGTAACTTTTCAATGTATTAGTTTAGGTAATTAGGGTTTATTTAATGGGGTGTTAGGTTAGGGGTTGTTAGGTTAGGGGGTGTTAAGTTAGTGTACTGTACTGAGATATTTAAATAGTTATTTGCGTTGTGGGTTTTTGCGGTTTAAATGGTTAATAAGTTAAATAGGTTTATTGATGTAGGGGTTTAGCGATTTAGGGGTTAATAGGGTAAAAAGGTTTATTGTGATAATAGGCATTTTGCGGTTTAGGAGTTAATACTTTGTGTAGGATTTTGTTATATTTCGTGCGGGTAGTGTTTTTTTTAATACTTGATGCAGGCGTTTTTTTGTTTTTTTAATACTTGATGCGGGCGGTTAGTTTTGGGGTTTTTTAATACTTGAAGCGGGCGGTTATTATTATTTTTTAATACTTGATGCGGGCGTTTTTTATTTTTTTTTAAAATACTTTAATGTGGCAATTAGGTGTTGCTTTTGTAATGCTCAGTTTGCCTTCACTGCATCCCGGTGGATTACGAAAAATGGCAGGGTGGATTCCGAAAATGACAGGGTGCATTCCGAAAATGACAGGGTGGTGAAAGAATCCACCGTGCCATTTTTGGAATTCACCTGGATGCAGCTTCGCTGCATCCAGGTGAATTCTTTTGTCCTCGCGCTGCCATCATTCCATTCAAGATGCGTGCGCAACTGCCGACGGCGACACAAATTACAAACGCAATTATAGTATAGATAATTATATATAGGTATATATATTTACAGATATATATATATATATATATATATATATATATATATATAAAGGAATATCTACATAAATACTTAGAACATATTCTGCTATGTGCAGAACATTGGAATGTGAAATATTTTCAGTAAATACACAGTATAACACTTTATTAAATATGAAAACTGCATAAATATGCTTTACTTGACAGCAAATGGCTCCAATTCACTTCAATATATGCCCATAGCTGTAAACATATGTATTTGTGTTTATATGTGTATATATTTCTGTTAATAAATATATACACATACAAATACCTGAATAACTATGTACACACAAATAAACACACACATATATATATATATATATATATATATATATATATACATATACATCTTAAGACACATATATATGTATGTATCTATATGTTAAAGCCATTTGCCTGTCTTTTTTATTTAACACCTGAGACCTTATATCTCTGAGCCCTTATAACATTTTTGTGCAATTTTTAAAAAATAATTGTTATTAGATAGTGTTATTATGAGTGTAACTGTACTTTGTAATGTATTTTTGATGTGATTTGTGACACTTTTTGGTTTCGCAAATCAATTAACCAGAGCTCTGTGGACGAGCTATCCCGCCGTGCATTAACTTAAACTGCGCTTGAGCAATTATGTCTACTTTCAGCTTATAATACGATTGCTACACCCAACGTGCGCAAACAGCTGTGATAAACCCCTTTTCGTGTGTGGGATAAATATTTACATATGCTCATGTACTTGATAGACAGATATATGAAATTTTGCTAATGAGATCTGCTGGAAATGCAGGAAAAAATAACTCACGATCACAACATCATGAAATGGTATCTTGCAACCGTGCTCTTAATAGCTTTGTTTTTATTTCATTCTCAAATGTTTGCAGGGGAAATGTCCCCTCCAGGAGGTTTGGAGGGCAGCAGCTGAGTTAGGGCATGTGTCACACAAGTTAATGGTCTGCCGGTGAGGCTGTGCGTGCAGCAAGTACTCTGCTTAATCACTCCTTGCTGCACCTTCTCTTAGTGACCAGTGTTTAAATTGCCACAAATCTGAAGAAAAAACACTTACAAACAGCTCCATCACACTAAGCAGTGTGCCACTATTGTAGATAATTTACTGTTTGCATTTTTGCATTATTTAGTCATAAACAAAGTAAACATACACCACTTCCTACACACAATAAAAACATGTGAAAATTGCTGTCAGATTAAAAAATACAAAAATCAATTTGCCCCCTACAGCTCACCCAGTTCAGTAAGATCAGCTGCACTCAGTGTTTGCTGTGTCTCCCCTGCACCTCTTCCCTCAGAGTGTCATTAGGAGTCCAGGATAACTTAGGCAGTATTGCTGCTGGCTTTTAGGACAGTGTATCTAAGGTATTTTTAAGTCACTTCAGTTCTGTGTGTCTTTAAGCAATCAGATGAGCCCTGCAATAGTGTAATATATAGGGAAGTGATAAAATAAAAGAACTGGACAGTTAAAAAATAATTGAATAGGAGATGGTTTATGTTTCATTATAACTTTACTGCAATAGTGCAAGAATGTTTCTATTTTGATGGTCTTTTGGAAGAATTAATGTCTGCTAATAGTAAATGCTTTGTAAATATATGTGCCCATGTATTATTTGTTTACACTTTAATACATTTTGACTAGTGATGCCTGGCTCAATGATCTAAACCTCGCCAGATCAGATGTTGTTTTTCTCACCGACCCTCGCAGGGGCTGTCCTGGTTGAATGATCGTAAAAGGGACACTTCGCTACAGAAATAGTCTAGTCAAAATTAAACTTTCATGATTCAGACAGAGCGTGCAATTTTAAACAACTTTCTAATTTACTCCTATTATCAATTTTTCTTTGTTCTCTTGATATCTTTGTTTGAATGTAAGCTTGGGGCCGGCCTATTTTTGGTTCAGCACCTGGGTAGCAATTGCTGATTGACCAATATTTGACAAGGGACTATATATATAAAGTTGCCCAGAGCCGCACACAAACTATACTTGTCTTATGGCATTTTTAAATCTTGTTTCTAGTAAGTACATATGGTTATGTGCTTTAATAAAATTGTATCTGTTTTACCTTGAATCGAGGTTGCGCTTCTCTGTTCTTATGTTCCAGTGTTATTTCGGCTAAGTACTCCTTAAAGGGCCACTAAACCCAAAATATTTCTTTCATGATTCAGATAGAACATACAAATTTAAACAACATTACAATTTACTTCTATTATTTATTTTGCTTAATTTTTTAGATATCCTTATTTGAAGAAAAAGCAATGCACATGGGTGAGCCAATCACATGAGGCTTCTATGTGCAGCAACCAATCAGCAGCTACTGAGCATATCTAGATATGCTTTCCAGCAAAGAATATCAAGAGAATAAAACAAATTAGCTAATAGAAGTAAATTAGAAAGATGTTTAAAAATGCATTATCTTTCTAAATCATGAAAGAAAAAATGTGGGTTTCATGTCCCTTTAAGTACTTGGAGAGTAAGGGAGCTGCACCTGTGATTCCTAAAGGGAGTGCTATCCGATTTTAAGGAAGCTGAGACATCACATTCACGCCATTCACCTATACTCCTGGAGACACGTATGCGGGACATTTGATAGTGGGACTTCAACATATGGTTTATGTACCAGTGCTGACCAACGGAACACTTAACAAGACTTGGACAATTTTTTTCTGGTCTTTATATCAATAACCCAATAACTCAAGACCGATAATAATATTTATGCATATTAATTTTACTGATGTAGTGATACACCATTTGTAATTATTGTACTTATTGTTTATTATTGCACTTATTCCTGTGCGCAGCTCTGCATTGTTTGTGATATATATATATATTTCTTTTTTTTTTCTTTATGAATAACAATGCTATATCAAGTATTTATTAATGCACCTTCCGCTTAAGCATACTTGGCATAGCGCACCTTCTGGTTAGCGCACAAGCAAGAACCGGCTTTTGTAAAGGTGATTGATAACGCGATTGTTACTATGGAGTCTTGCAAGATTGTTGTAGGTGTTTTTTTCTGGTTGATTTGCTCAATATAGTGTCACATGTCGCACGCAGTGCATAGTATCATGTTCACCATATTTGAAAAATACAGACATTGATTATTTCATGTCATATGTTCACATTTGTGCTCACACC
This sequence comes from Bombina bombina, assembly GCF_027579735.1. NCBI lineage: Eukaryota > Metazoa > Chordata > Amphibia > Anura > Bombinatoridae > Bombina > Bombina bombina. Next base: position 220,552,583 of record NC_069504.1, on the reverse strand, counting down.
GGCTCCCATTCCAAAATGTCTGAAATTGTACACAAAATCATATTACAGTAGCTTGTTATAAGAAACACATATAACACTAGATTTTCAACTGGTTTTCTCAAGGGTTCTTGAAGACCTTCTTGAAAGAGAGAGAATTACAGACAAATCAAAAGTAATACATAGCAAAATATTAAAGTTATTGTAAAGCATAATGTTGTAAATCACTGTATATTAAGGAAGACAATGCACAGATATGGGAGATCAAGTTATTGTCTAAACTAATACAATACATAAATACTTTTTTTTTTAAATGACTATTAAATACAGTAGAATTGTATAACTTTTTTTCAGGTTTAAGTTATTATTTTCAGTGACATTCCATATAAAGTTTTTTTTTTTTTTTTTTTAAAAGAGGCTTCATTGAGTATCGCATGAAATATAAATATAAAGCAAAATATTTATCACTGTCTTTAAAAAAAATCATTACATGATTATCACCTAAGGTCTTTAGCATTGTGCTAGCACAGTTTTCTGCAGCCTGATGCTATGCTTGCAAATTAAGGGGCCTCACAAGGCTACTTGGGCCACCCTAGAGGAGAAGGATTGTCACATTTACAAATAAGATGGCTTCCACGGAGAGAAGTTATACTAAACATGCACGCCTTTATCACATAAGGACGCTGTACCACTTTGTAAGCACATATTAAAAAGGCATATTTGTAAAGGTAAGAGATTCAGTGACAAGTACACACTTTACACTGTAAAGTATGAAGATTCTAGTGAGGGAAAATAAGTCTAACCATTACATACATCTACCTACAAAGAAATCATTGTCAACATAGGGCTAAATTTATCAATCAAGGGAGGACAGGGTCGTACATATTCGCCACTGTCCGCCGGATCTCTCCTCTGGCGGTTAGCAATCTGCTGTTCGAATTCAACATTGCACATGAGCGATATTTTGCGCTTGCGTGCAATCCTGTCCCCTGCCCACGAACAGACAATCACGCTCAAGCAGGAGCTGTCAATTTTCCCAGTCGGAAAAGAAAAAATGTGGGTTTAGTATCCCTTTAAGCAGATGAAAACATGTAAAATCATATTTATGCAATATTCATAATTATTAAAGTGTTTTTACTGTAAATATTTGACATTCCAATGTTCTGCACATAGCAGAATATGTTCTATGTATTTATAAATAGATATTCCTATATATATATCTGTATATATCTATACCTATATATAATAATCTATATCTATATATACAGTATGTGTACATACACTCACCAGCCACTTTATTATGTACACGTGTTCAATTGCTTGGTAATGCAAATTGCTAAACAGCCGATCACATGGCAGCAACTCAATGCATTTAGGCATCTAGACGTGGTGAAGACGACTTTCTGAAGTTCAAACTGAGCATCAAAATGGGGAAGAAAGGGGATTTAAGTGACTTTGAACATGGCATGTTGTTGGTGCCAGACGGGCTGGTCTGAGTATTTAAAAAACTGTTGATCTACTGGTATTTTCATGCACAACCATCTCTAGGGTTTACAGAGAATGGTCCAAAAAAGAGAAAATAGCCAGTGAGTAGACGAAAATGCCTTGTTGATGTCAGAGTTCAGAGGAGAATGGGCAGACTGGTTCGAGATAATAAAAAGGCAACAGTAACCAAAGTTTACAGGCCAATGTAATGCAGCAATATATTCATAGCTGTTGATGTTATCTGTGAACTGATTGATGTTATGTTATGTTATGAATACAAAACTCAATAAAAATGATTGATTAAAAAAAAAATGCAACAGTAACTCAAATAAACACTCATTATAACCAAGGTATGCAAAATACCATCTCTGTACACACAACACATCGGAACCTTGAAGCAGATAGGCTACAGCAGCAGAAGACCACACCGGGTGCCACTCCTGTCAGCTAAGAACAGGAAACTGAGGCTACAATTTGAACAGGCTCACCAAAATTGGACAATAGAAGATTGGAAAAACGTTGCCTGGTCTGATGTCTCCCAATTTTAGCTGTGACATTTAGATGGTAGGGTCAGAATTTGGCGTAAACAACATGAAAGTATGGATCCATCCTGTCTTGTATCAACGGTTCTGGCTGGTGGTGGTGATGGTGTAATGGTGTGGAGGATATTTTCTTGGCACACTTTGGGCCCCTTAGTACCAATTGAGCATAATTTAAAAACTACGGCCTACCTGAGTATTGTTGTTGACCATGTCCATCCCTTTAAAGGGACAGTCTACACCAGAATTTTTATTGTTTTAAAAGATAGATAATCCCTTTATTACCCATTTCCCAGTTTTGCATAACCAACACAGTTATAATAATATACTTTTAACCTCTGTGATTATCTTGTATCTAGGCCTCTGCAAACTGCCCCTTTTTTCAGTTCTTTTGACAGACTTGCAGTCTAGCCATTCAGTGCTCCCAGATAACTTCTCGTGCACGAGCACAGTGTTATCTAAATGAAATAGGTGAACTAACACCCTCTAGTGGTGAAAAACTTGTAAAATGCAATCTGAAAGAGGTGGGCTTCAGGATCTAAGAAATTAGCATATGAACCTCCTAGGTTAAGCTTTCAACTAAGAATACCAAGAGAACAAAGCAAAATTGGTGATAAAAGTAAATTGGAAAATTGTTTAAAAGTACATGCTCTATCTGAATCATGAAAGTTTATTTTGGCCTAGACTGTCCCTTTAAGACTACAGTGTACTCATCTTCTTATGGTTACTTCCAGCAGGATAATGCACCATGTCACAAAGTTCAAATCATTTCATCATTTCTTGAACATGAAATGAGTTGATTGTCCTCCAATGGTCTCCACAGTTACAGTGGCATCACTAGGGTTGGTGTCACCCGGTGCGGTAAGTCATGGTGTCACCCCCCCCAGAAAGCAGACACACACAAAAACACAGGCAAACACACATACAAACACTCAGACACACTTAAAAACATACTCAGATGCACACACAAACACTCGGAAACACACTCAGACACACACACAAAAACACACACACACAAAAACACTGAGACACACATAAACTCAGACACACACATACAAAATATGTAAACTGCACTGCATTAATTATGAAGCTCATGCCTAGAGCTGCTCCCTGGCTCAGCAGAACATAACATGAAAGATAAACAGAGCACTCTAAAATAAATCACTGAAGAAAAGGTTTAGGCGCGCAAACTATGAAAATTCTGCTCTCTGACTCTGTTCCAAGTCTGTCAGTGCACAGCCCTGGGCCGCATGTCACTGAGCAGGTGAGCACAGATAGGCAGGCAGGTTTAGGCAAGCAGCGCAGCTTTGCAAGCCCCACGGCACACCCACAACATTCATAGTGAAATTGGGCAGGGGAGGAGCAAAGTACAAACAAGCAAAAGCAGCCGGGAAAACTATTTGGTGAAATTGCAGCACTGGCTCAAGGGGCAAAATTGTGTGTCTACAACTTCCCCAGTCCCACTAATGTTCACAAATGCCAGCCTCTAATAAAATAATCTATGCATCTCAACATTGTATTTCTTTGAATTTCAATAAAATTTAAAAAAAAAAAAAAAAAAAAGGGTTTTTTTTTGGTTGCACCCCCTGGAGGGTGTCACCCAGGTGTGGCCCGCACCCCCCGCACCCCCTAGTGACGCCACTGCACAGTTACCAAATCTCAATCCAAAAGAGCACCTTTGGGATGCAGTGGAACGGGAGATTCGCATCATGGATGTGCAGCCGAAAAATCTGCAGCAACTGCAAGATGCTATCATGTCAATATGGACCAAAATCTATGAGGAATGTTTCCAACATCTTGTTGAATCTATGCCATGAAGAATTAAGGCAGTGCAAGGTGTACCTAATAAAGTGTCAGGTGAGTGTGTATGTATGTATATATATATATATATATATATATATACTGTATATTTATATGTATAGGTATAGATATATATTGTACCAAAATGCCAGAAGATATATGTAGAAATATATATTTATGAATAAATATAACATATTCTTCTATGTGAAGAACATTGGAATGTGAAATAGTCATATTTTTATGTTGGGTTAGCACACCTGAGAATGTGCAATCATGTTTGCGCTCGAGTAGGGCTCCTTTGACTTCTATGGGGGAATAGGTCGCCGCAAGTACGTGAGTTGGGTTAGCGTGTTAACAATAACTTTTTATTTTTAATATGAGCGTAACCCAATGCACCCAAAAAGCTTAGTTCTAGCGCAGTTAACGCTCAGTGCAGGAGCATTAAATAGCGCTCCACTTGTAATCTGGCCCTCTATATCTAGACCTTTTAAAATCTTTCTGAACTCTTAATACCTCTTCTGGCCTTGATTGTGCATAGACATTAGTTACACTCTTGTCTTGCCGTCTGGATACCTTGCTTGGATAATTGTTTTATTAACTTCATATATATATATTTCCTGCTTTGAAAAATGAATGCATTCTGGTATGCACTGAACTTGCCTTATAACTTCTCAGACCTTGTGTGGGTCTAGTTACAGAACCTTAGTAAATTTTACATGTCTCATAAATGTGGTTAGCTTGCTTCCTTCCTGCTCTTCAAAGGGCTTTCAAACTTTCATAAACAGAATTGTTACAATTACTTGCAGATTATATTATTATTATTACACTTTCTGTGATTCTAGGAGCTGAGAGCGATGAAACGACTAATCAGTGTGTTTTAGTGACAACCTAGGGATCAAAATTACAGCTAAACTTGTTTTCATGGCACAAATAGGATAAATCTGTTATTGGTACTAATAATAATGATAGCACTCCACTTGTAACCTAGGCCTTCAAACTAATCTGTAAGCTACATAAGATACACAGATGACAGTCCCCCTTAAGGTAACTTTTTAGCAATTGGACAGATTTCCCTCAGGATAGTTTTGAAGTATGCATAATCATTTAGTTACATGGTGCAGTGCTACAGTTATGGTCTTATGAACAAAGAGGTTGAGGTGTTCTCAATATATATATATATATATATATATATATATAAACAGGGGTGGACAAATATCACTATGGGGGATATTGAATGTGGAGAGCAATACGCTCTTGTCAGGGTGCCAGGAATCAGACTGAGACGAGAAGTGCAAAAATAATCACACCTTTATTAATAGCAAAAAATAATAAAAAGTCCACAAGTCAAATAACAAGCCAGGAGTCAAAACCAGAGCTGGTAGTCAGACGAGCCGAGTCAGGAGCCAAAGCAAATAGTCAGACGAGCCGGAATCAGGAACAAGGAAAACAGCAGAGTCAGGAACAAGCCAGGGATCAGGAACCAGGAAGGACGTCAGGCAGCCAGGTAATACACAGGAACTCTCATAAACAGGTCTGAGACAACGCAAAGGCAAAGCATACTGAACAGAGGCCCTTTAAATAATAAGTGATGAAATCACAATCCTGAGACTGCATCCTGTCTCACACGAATGATGCACACCAGTCTGGCAATAAAAGGAAGTGCAGGAAATGAGCAGCATCCCCCACAATGCACCAAGTCAGCAAGAGAGGTAAGTAAAATGGCTGCCAGCAGCACATGGCAAACAATAGGGAAAAAACCCTGACAGCTCTCCATATTCAGCATTGCACCAGCAGTTCTTGTGAGCTGCTGGTGCAACGCCGTACCCTGCAGATTTGCGGCCAATCAGCCGCCAGCAGGGAGGTGTCAATCAACCCGATTGTACTCAGAGCAGGCAAACAGGGTTATGGAGCAGCAGTCTTTAGACCACTGCTTCATAACTGCTGTTTCTGGCAAGCCTGCAGGCTCGCCAGAAACACAAGCCCTCAAGCTCCATTCGAGCTTGATAAATATGCCCCTATATGTGTATATATATGTTTATATATACACTCACCGGCCACTTTATTAAGTACACTTGTTCAATTGCTTGGTAACACAAATTGCTAATCAGGCAATCACATAGCAGCAACCCAATGCATTTAGGTATCTAGACGTGGTGACCACGACTTGCTGAAGTTCAAACCGAGCATCAGAATGAGGAAGAAAGGGGATTTGAGTGACTTTGAAAGTGGCATGGTTGTTGGTGCCAGACGGGCTGGTCTGAGTATTTCAAAAATTGCTGATCTACGGTATTTTCATGCAAACCATCTTTAGGGTTTACAGAGAATGTTCTGAAAAAGAAAAAATATCCAGTGAGCAGCAGTTGTGTTGATGAAAATGACTTGTTGATGTCAGATGTCAGAGGAGAATGGGCAGACTGGAGTAACCACTCGTTACAACCATGGTATGCAGAATACCATCTCTAAACGCACAACACAACGAACCTTGAAGCAGATGGGCTACAACAGCAGAAGACCACACTGGGTCCCACTTCTGTCAGCTAAAAACAGGAAACTGGGGCTACAATTCGCACAGGCTCACAAAAATTGAACAATAGAAGATTGGAAAAACATTGCCTGGTCTGATGAGTCTCGATTTCAGGTGAGACATTCAGATAGTAGGGTCAGAATTTGTCATAAATAACATGAAAGCATGGATCCATCCTGCGTTGAATCAACGGTTCAGGCTGGTGATGTAACAGTATGGGGGATATTTTCTTGGCCCACTTTGGGCCCCTTATTACTAATTGATCATCGTTTAAATGCCACGGCCTACCTGAGTAATGTTTCTGACCATGTCCATCCCTTTATGACTACAGTGTACCCATCTTCTGATGGCTACTTCCAGCAGGATAATGCATCATGTCACAAAGCTCAAAACATCTCAAACTGGTTTCTTGAACACGACAATGAGTTCACTGTACTCCAATGGCCTCCACAGTCACCAAATCTCAATCCAATAGAGCACCCTTGGGATGTTGTGGAACGGGAGATTTGCATCATGGATGGGCAGCTGACAAATCTGCAGCAACTGCGTGATGCTATCATGTCAATATGGACCAAAATGTCTGAGGAATGTTTCCAACACCTTGTTGAATCTATGCTACGAAGAATTAAGGCAGTTCTGAAGGGAAAATGGGGTCCAACCCAGTACTACCAAGGTGTACCTAATAAAGTGGTCTGTGAGTGTATATAGCCCTGTATATGTATGTGTATTTATTTATATATATATATTTATATATATATATATATTGTGACAGAACCCAAGGCATAGTAATGGAAGGTGTCTATATTCCCTCAAAAGTGCTGCAGTGCGGGGTATGGTCTGACAACCCCAGGGAGCATTGTTATGTTTGTTTGCCACATAGAGAAAATATGTGATTTATTTCTGGGTCCCTGGGGTGGAGTATTTGGAGAGTAGGGTGGGCCAGTGCTCCACCCGCAGTTTGCAGGTAGCACATTATGTCAAAAAGTCCAGTTCAGGAATTCTGTCTGACTCAGCTAGCTACTCACCTGCATGTGGTAATTGGCAGCAGGTGTTAATAAAATCCCCAGTCAGGGGTCGAGAGGTAGATTTTGCCAGCAGTAAAGGGAAACTGCAAACACTCTCCTGAGAGACTGAGAGGAATTATCTCTAAAGGACAAACAAAGTTTGAAAGGTCTGTGCATTATTACTTTTGTGAAAAGCTACTTAGTGCAGACAGTTGTATTTGTTAGTAAGTGCTCAGTGGAGCAAGCCTCTTTTGTTTTGTTTATGTTTATTTTGCCTGTTTTTTTTGCCAGACCTGATAATAAACAGACTGTATTTTATAAAGCTACAACCTTGTGTGGTGTTTCCAGCTTTGAGGACTGTGTGTTTCCAAGATCCCAGGTCACAATATATATACACATACAGTACGTGTATAAATCAATATTTTATAATACACAAGAAATCTAAGCCAGCAGTAGCACTGATAAACGGTAAAAATGTCACATACTTTATTCAATATAGTAAAAAAATGTACTTATCACAGGACAAAAAATAGAGGAGTCTAGGGACTGCAGAACAGCCGGTGCTTTCCTTTGGAGAGGAAGGGGAGACCTTTTCATCAGTTCCTTAGGTGTTTCAATCTTCGCTTTGGATATTTGAGATATATATATATATATATATATATATATATATTCATTGTTTATAACCCTTATTTTATAACTTGGCTATGATCCTCATTTTTTTTGGTGTCATTAGCACATACAGCAAATTTTCCAAGAGTAAAATATGCATTACTATTAAAGCAGGACCATCCAGTGCATTGGGGGGTTGTCACCTAGGGACACATTTCAACCTAGGGGTTTTTGGCTTACACCAACAAGTCAATCGAATGTTCAAAATGTATGAACCTTGCACAATTCCGGCATATGTACAAATATATGTGTTTGTGTGTGTGTGTATATATATATATATATATATATATCACTCTCGAGTCCTGGCTCCGCCCCCTGCCCCACCCCATTGCTGAGTGCTCACACTTTGCTATTGGGTGGGGAGGGAAGCTACAGCAGAGATATTGTTCTCTGGTTAGTGTAGTGAGGGACTATTTTTCCAGGATGAATAGTTCCCCTTGCAAAAATAGTGCAGGGCCACCATTCCCATGCATTCCCACTGAACTTGACCCCTGTTGGTAGCCAATAGTGGTATATTATCAATATGTGTAGTGATAACAGCCAGAGGAGTGGAATCATTACTCTTTGCATAATAATGGTAACCAGAAGCAGTAAACTCACAAATATGTTTCTTTTATAGGTAACCACAGGGGTAAATGTGTGTTGTCAACATATTCACAACCTTGTGTTACTGGCAGTCAATTTGGATAAAATCAATGGTCTGTAATTGCTACTTGCAACCAATGGATGTAAAATTATTGTCCTGTGTGTGTTACTGGAAGCCAAGTGGAGTGATATAATTTCTCATTGTGTATTATTGGCACACAAGGTGAGTAAAATCAATAATATGTGTGTTACTGCCCACCAAAATCAGTTTAAATCAGAACTCTATGTGTAAAATTAGATAATTCATGGTTCTCTGTGTTTTACTAGAAACCAAGTGGGTAAAATTACAGATCTGGAAGTGTTACTGACAACCATCAGGGCATCAATGCTTTTACTGCAGTAATAGACCAAAGGAGGGTGACATGTTGTTGGTGTCGTTAGTGAACTTGTAAACTGGAAAGTGCCTTTGTGACCATGAGTTCAATCAATAAAGTGCAAGTACTTCAAAACATACTGTAATGACCGCCTTTGGATTTAAAGTGAATGGATTAATTGGATCCAAACAGGACTCAAGGTTTGTAGGCTGCAGCAATGGAGAGCTACTTTAGTGAACCTGCCGACCTCAACTCTTAAAGGGAAATGAAACACATTTTTTCTTTCAGAGCATACAATTTTACACACTTTTCTACATTTTACTATTATAAAATTTGCTTCATTTTTTTGGTATTCTTTGTTGAATGAGCAACAATACACTACTAGGAGTTAGCTTAACACATAAAGTCAGCATAGCTGTACCTCATATTAAAACCCGTACTTTCTACACTCTTTCATGGGAGAGAAGTCATGGACAGGAGAGCTTGCAGAAAAGAAGCCCTGCACAATTTTAACATATAGTCACAACCTTCACAGCACACAGAGGGGAAAGCTCCCTCTACTGTTTTATGACTGCACGCGCAAGAAGAGGCAAAGTGATAAACTTATATATGCCCCATAATGACTAGATATGGATATAAGGGCCTCTAATTATCAAGCTCCGTAATTTGCTTGCATTCGCCGGCCCAATACGCCCGCCTAAGCACGCCTCACATCGCCGCCGCGCACCAAGTACGGGGTGATGAGCAGCGGACTGTGATAGTTATCACACATCCAATCTCGCTGCTCTTCGGCTTTTCTACAGCTTTATTAATACCCCTGTCCCTAAGCACTCACACTATACTATACTGTTCTACCCCCTATACTGGCGCCCCCGGAGCCCCCGCAACTAAATAAAGTTATTAACCCCTAAACCTCCGCTCCTAGACCCCGCCGCAACTATAATAAATGTATTAACCCCTAAACCGCCGCTCCCGGACCCCGCTGCCACCTATATTAAACTTATTAACCCCTAATCTGCCCCCCCCTACACCGTTGCCACCTATATTAAATTAATTAACCCCTATCCTGCCCCCCTATACTGCCGCAACCTATAATAAAATTATTAACCCCTAAACCTAAGTCTAACCCTAACCCTAACACCCCCCTAACTTAAATATTAATTAAATAAATCTAAATAAAATTACTATTATTAACTAAATTATTCCTAGTTAAAACTAAATACTTACCTTTAAAATAAACCCTAATATAGCTACAATCTAACTAATAATTATATTGTAGCTATTTTAGGATTTATTTTTATTTTACAGGCAAATTTCAATTTATTTTAACTAGGTACAATAGCTATTAAATAGTTATTAACTATTTAATAGCTACCTAGTTAAAATAAAGACAAATTTACCTGTAAAATAGAAATTAACCTAAGTTACAATTACACCTAACACTACACTATCATTAACTAAATTATTCCTATTTAAAACTAAATACTTACCTGTAAAATAAACCCTAATATAGCTACAATGTAATTAATGATTACATTGTAGCTATTTTAGGATTTATTTTTATTTTACAGGTAACTTTGTATTTATTTTAACTAGGTAGGTTATTAACTATTTAATAACTACCTAGCTAAAAGAAATACAAAATTACCTGTAAAATAAATCCTAACCTAAGTTACAATTAAACCTAACACTACACTATCATTAAATAAATTAAATTAATTAACTACAAATACCTACAATTAAATACAATTAAATAAACTAACTAAAGTACAAAAAATAAAAAAAACTAAGTTACAAAAAATAAAAAAACTAACGCCTAGATTTAGAGTTTTGTCGGTAACGACCCGCGTAGCTAACGCTGGCTTTTTTTCTCCCGCTGGTATTTAGAGTTCACAGAAGGGCTGCGTTAGGCTCCAAAAAGGGAGCGTAGAGCATAATTTACCGCCACTGCAACTCTCAATACCAGCGGTGCTTACAGACGCGGCCAGCTTCAAAAACGTGCTTGTGCACGATTCCCCCATAGAAAACAATGGGGCAGTTTGAGCTGAAAAAAAGCAGCGTTCAGCTCCTAACGCAGCCCCATTGTTTCCTATGGGGAAACACTTCCTATGTCTGCACCTAACACCCTAACATGTACCCCGAGTCTAAACACCCCTAACCTTACACTTATTAACCCCTAATCTGCCGCCCCCGCTATCGCTGACCCCTGCATATTATTATTAACCCCTAATCTGCCGCCCCCGCTATCGCTGACCCCTGCATATTATTATTATTAACCCCTAATCTGCCGCTCCGTACACCGCCGCAACCTACATTATACCTATGTACCCCTAATCTGCTGCCCATAACACCGCCGACCCCTATATTATATTTATTAACCCCTAATCTGCCCCGCACAACGTCGCCTCCACCTACCTACAATTATTAACCCCTAATCTGCCGACCGGACCTCACCGCTACTATAATAAATGTATTAACCCCTAATCTGCCTCACTCCCACCTCAATAACCCTATAATAAATAGTATTAACCCCTAATCTGCCCTCCCTAACATCGCCGACACCTAACTTCAAGTATTAACCCCTAATCTGCCGACCTGACCTCACCGCTACTCTAATAAATTTTTTAACCCCTAAAGCTAAGTCTAACCCTAACCCTAACACCCCCCTAAATTAAATATAATTTAAATCTAACGAAACAAATTAACTCTTATTAAATAAATTATTCCTATTTAAAGCTAAATACTTACCTGTAAAATAAACCCTAATATAGCTACAATATAACAAATAATTATATTGTATCTATTTTAGGATTTTTATTTATTTTACAGGCAACTTTGTATTTATTTTAACTAGGTACAATAGCTATTAAACAGTTAATAACTATTTAATGGCTACCTAGTTAAAATAATTACAAAATTACCTGTAAAATAAATCCTAACCTAAGTTACAATTAAACCTAACACTACACTATCAATAAATTAATTAAATAAAATACCTACAATTATCTACAATTAAACCTAACACTACACTATCAATAAATTAATTACATACAAATACCTACAAATAAATACAATTAAATAAACTAACTAAAGTACAAAAAATAAAAAAGAACTAAGTTACAAAAAATAAAAAAATATTTACAAACATTAGAAAAATATTACAACAATTTAAAACTAATTACACCTACTCTAAGCCCCCTAATAAAATAACAAAGCCCCACAAAATAAAAAAATGCCCTACCCTATTCTAAAATAAAAATAGAAAAGCTCTTTTACCTTACCAGCCCTTAAAAGGGCCATTTGCGGGGCATGCCCCAAAGAATTCAGCTCTTTTGCCTGTAAAAAAAAAACATACAATACCACCCACATACCCCTAATCTAACCCAAACCCCCCTTAAATAAACCTAACACTAAGCCCCTGAAGATCTCCCTACCTTGTCTTCACCACACCGGGTCCCGATCGGTCCAGAAGAGCCTCCGAAGTCTTCATCCAAGCCCAAGCGGGGGCTGAAGAGTGACGTCCATCCTCCGGCTGAAGTCTTGATCCAAGCGGCGGCTAAAGAATTCCATCTTCGGGCAGAAGTCTTCATCCTATCCGGGCAGAAGAGTAGATCCGGACCGGCAAACATCTTTATCCAAGCCGCCTCTTCTATGTTCTTCCATCCGATGACGAGCGGCTCCATCTTGAAGACCTCCGGTGCGGATCCATCCTCTTCTTCCGACGACTAGACGACGAATGAAGGTTCCTTCCATCCAAGATGGCGTCCCTCGAATTCCAATTGGCTGATAGGATTCTATTAAAGTTCAGATTAAAGTTCAATCCGATTGGCTGATCCAATCAGCCAATCAGATTGAGCTCGCATTCTATTGACTGTTCCGATCAGCCAATAGAATGCGAGCTCAATCTGATTGGCTGATCGGATCAGCCAATCGGATTGAACTTGAATCTGGCTGATTCCATCAGCCAATCGGATTGAACTTGAATCTGATTGGCTGATTCCATCAGCCAATCAGAATTTTCCTACCTTAATTCCGATTGGCTGATAGAATCCTATCAGCCAATCGGAATTCGAGGGACGCCATCTTGGATGACGTCCCTTAAAGGAACCTTCATTCGTCGTCTAGTCGTCGGAAGAAGAGGATGGATCCGCGCCAGAGGTCTTCAAGATGGAGCCGCTCGTCATCGGATGGAAGAACATAGAAGATGCGGCTTGGATGAAGATGTTTGCCGGTCCGGATCTACTCTTCTGCCCGGATAGGATGAAGACTTCTGCCCAAAGATGGAATTCTTTAGCCGCCGCTTGGATCAAGACTTCAGCCGGAGGATGGACGTCACTCTTCAGCCCCCGCTTGGGCTTGGATGAAGACTTCGGAGGCTCTTCTGGACCGATCGGGACCCGGTGTGGTGAAGACAAGGTAGGGAGATCTTCAGGGGCTTAGTGTTAGGTTTATTTAAGGGGGGTTTGGGTTAGAGTAATGTTGGGGGGGGGGGGTATTGTATGTTTGTTTTTTTTACAGGCAAAAGAGCTGAATTCTTTGGGGCATGCCCCGCAAAGGGCCCTTTTAAGGGCTGGTAAGGTAAAAGAGCTTTTCTATTTTAATTTTAGAATAGGGTAGGGCATTTTTTTATTTTGGGGGGCTTTGTTATTTTATTAGGGGGCTTAGAGTAGGTGTAATTAGTTTAAAATTGTTGTAATATTTTTCTAATGTTTGTAAATATTTTTTTATTTTTTGTAACTTAGTTCTTTTTTATTTTTTGTACTTTAGTTAGTTTATTTAATTGTATTTATTTGTAGGTATTGTATTTAATTAATTTATTGATAGTGTAGTGTTAGGTTTAATTGTAGATAATTGTAGGTATTTTATTTAATTAATTTATTGATAGTGTAGTGTTAGGTTTAATTATAACTTAGGTTAGGATTTATTTTACAGGTAATTTTGTAATTATTTTAACTAGGTAGCTATTAAATAGTTATTAACTATTTAATAGCTATTGTACCTGGTTAAAATAATTACAAAGTTGCCTGTAAAATAAATATTAATCCTAAAATAGCTACAATATAATTATAATTTATATTGTAGCTATATTAGGGTTTATTTTACAGGTAAGTATTTAACTTTAAATAGGAATAATTTATTTAATAAGAGTTAATTTATTTCGTTAGATTTAAATTATATTTAATTTAGGGTTAGGGTTAGAATTAGCTTTAGGGGTTAAAAAAATTTATTAGAGTAGCGGTGAGGTCCGGTCGGCAGATTAGGGGTTAATACTTGAAGTTAGGTGTCGGCGATGTTAGGGAGGGCAGATTAGGGGTTAATACTATTTATTATAGGGTTATTGAGGCGAGAGTGAGGCGGATTAGGGGTTAATACATTTATTATAGTGGCGGTGAGGTCCGGTCGGCAGATTAGGGGTTAATAATTGTAGGTAGGTGGAGGCGACGTTGGGGGCGGCAGATTAGGGGTTAATAAATATAATATGGGGGTCAGCGGTGTTAGGGGCAGCAGATTAGGGGTACATAGGGATAACGTAGGTGGCGGCGGTGTGCGGTCGGCAGATTAGGGGTTAAAAAATTATAATAGAGTGGCGGCGATATGGGGGGGCCTCGGTTTAGGGGTACATAGGTAGTTTATGGGTGTTAGTGTACTTTAGAGCACAGTAGTTAAGAGCTTTATAAACCGGCGTTAGCCCAGAAAGCTCTTAACTACTGACTTTTTTCTGCGGCTGGAGTTTTGTCGTTAGATTTCTAACGCTCACTTCAGCCATGACTCTAAATACCGGCATTAGAAAGATTCCATTGAAAAGATAGGATAAGCAAATGGCGTAGGGGGATCTGCGGTATAGAAAAAATGCGGCTGCAAAGTGAGCGTTAGACCCTTTCCTGACTGACTCTAAATACCAGCTGTAGCCCAAAACCAGCGTTAGGAGCCTCTAACGCTGGTTTTGACGGCTAACGCCAAACTCTAATTCTAGCCGTAAGTTAAAAAAAATAAAAAAATATTACAAGATTTTTAAGCTAATTACACCTAATCTAAGCCCCCTAATAAAATAACAAAGCCCCCCAAAATAAAAAAATGCCCTACCCTATTCTACATTAAAAAGTAATCAGCTCTTTTACCAACCCTTAAAAGGGCTTTTTTCCAGGGCATGCCCCAAAGTAATCAGCTTTGCCTGTAAAAACAAAATACAACCCCCCCAACATTAAAACCCACCACCCACATACCCCTACTCTAACCCACCCAACCCCCCCTTAAAAAAACCTAACACTAACCCCCTGAAGATCTCCCTACCTTGAATCGTCTTCAGCCAGCCGGCCACTGATGGAACAGAAGAGGACATCCGGAGCGGCCGAAGAGATCATCCAAGGGGCGCTGAAGAGGTCTTCCATCCAATAGAAGTCTTCATCCATGCGGCGTCTTCAATCTTCATCCATCCGGAGCGGAGACTTCTTCAAACGAGCCGACGCGGAGCCATCCTCTTCCAACGACACCTACCCGACGAATGGATATTCCTTTAAGTGACGTCATCCAAGATGGCGTCCCTCAAATTCTGATTGGCTGATAGGATTCTATCAGCCAATCGGAATTAAGGTAGGAAAAATCTGATTGGCTGATGCAATCAGCCAATCAGATTCAAGGTCAATCCGATTGGCTGATCCAATCAGCCAATCAGATTGACCTTGCATTCTATTGGCTGATCGGAACAGCCAATAGAATGCAAGGTCAATCTGATTGGCTGATTGGATCAGCCAATCGGATTGATACTTGAATCTGATTGGCTGATTGCATCAGCCAATCAGATTTTTCCTACCTTAATTCCGATTGGCTGATAGAATCCAAGGGACGCCATCTTGGATGACGTCACTTAAAGGAATATCCATTCGTCGGGTAGGCGTCATTGGAAGAGGATGGTTCCGCATTGGCTCTTTTGAAGAAGGCTCCGCTCCGGATGGATGAAGATTAAAGACGCCGCATGGATGAAGACTTCTATCGGATGGAAGACCTCTTCAGTGCCCTTGGATGATGACTTTGGCCGCTCCGGATGTCCTCTTCTGTTCCATTGGTGGCTGGCTGGCTGAAGACGACTCAAGGTAGGGAGATCTTCAGGGGGTTAGTGTTAGTTTTTTTTTAAGGGGGGTTTGGGTGGGTTAGAGTAGGGGTATGTGGGTGGTGGGTTTTAATGTTGGGGGGTTTGTATTTTTTTTTACAGGCAAAAGAGCTGATTACTTTGGGGCATGCCCCGCAAAAAGCCCTTTTTAATGTAGAATAGGGTAGGGCATTTTTTTATTTTGGGGGGCTTTGTTATTTTATTAGGGGTCTTAGATTAGGTGTAATTAGCTTAAAAATCTTGTAATATTTTTTTATTTTTGCAACTTAGTTTTTTTATTTTTTGTAACTTAGTTTTTTTTATTTTTTGTACTTTAGTTAGTTTATTTAATTGTATTTAATTTTAGGTATTTGTAGTTAATTAATTTAATTTATTTAATGATAGTGTAGTGTTAGGTTTAATTGTAACTTAGGTTAGGATTTATTTTACAGGTAATTTTGTATTTCTTTTAGCTAGGTAGTTATTAAATAGTTAATAACTATTTAATAACTATTGTACCTAGTTAAAATAAATTGAAATTTGCCTGTAAAATAAAAATAAATCCTAAAATAGCTACAATATAATTATTAGTTAGATTGTAGCTATATTAGGGTTTATTTTAAAACTAAGTATTTAGTTTTAAATAGGATTAATTTAGTTAATAAGAATAATATTTATTTAGATGTATTTAATTAATATTTAAGTTAGGGGGTGTTAGGGTTAGGGTTAGACTTAGGTTTAGGGGTTAATAATTTTATTATAGTGGCGGCAGGGTAGGGGGGGCAGGATAGGGGTTAATAAATTTATTATAGGTGGCGGCGGTGTAGGGGGGCAGGATAGGGGTTAATACATTTATTATAGTAGCGGCGGTGTAGGGGGGGCAGGATAGGGGTTAATAAATTTATTATAGGTGGCGGCGGTGTAGGGGGGCAGGATAGGGGTTAATACATTTATTATAGGTGGCGGCGGTGTAGGGGGGGCAGGATAGGGGTTAATAGGTATTATGTAGGTGACGGCGGGGTCCGGGAGCAGCGGTTTAGGGGTTAATATATTTATTATAGTTGTGGCGGGGTCCGGGAGCGGCGGTTTAGGGGTTAACATATTTATTATATTTGCGGCGGGGTCCGGGAGCGGCGGTTTAGGGGTTAACATATTTATTATAGTTGCGGCGGGGTCCGGGAGCGGCGGTTTAGGGGTTAACATATTTATTATAGTTGCAGCGGGGTCCGGGAGCGGCGGTTTAGGGGTTAACATATTATAGTTGCGGCGGGGTCCGGGAGCAGCGGTTTAGGGGTTAATATATTTATTATAGTTGCGGCGGGGTCCGGGAGCGGCGGTTTAGGGGTTAACATATTTATTATATTTGCGGCGGGGTCCAGGAGCGGCGGTTTAGGGGTTAACATATTTATTATAGTTGCGGCGGGGTCCGGGAGCAGCGGTTTAGGGGTTAACATATTTATTATAGTTGCGGCGGGGTCTGGGAGCGGCGGTTTAGGGGTTAACATATTTATTATAGTTGCGGCGGGGTCTGGGAGCGGCGGTTTAGGGGTTAACATATTTAATATAGGTGGCGGCGGCGTAGGGGGGCAGATTAGGGGTGTTTAGACTAGGGGTACATGTTAGGGTGTTAGGTGTACACACTTCCCATAGGAATCAATGGGATATCGGGCAGCAGCGAACATAAGCTTTCGCTATGGTCAGACTCCCATTGATTCCTATGGGATCCGCCACCTCCAGGGCGGCGGATTGAAAACCAGGTACGCTGGGCCGGAAAAGTGCCGAGCGTACCTGCTAGTTTTTTTAAAACTCCCAAAAGTAGTCAGATTGTGCCGAACTTGCGTTCGGAACATCTGGAGTGACGTAAGAATCGATCTGTGTCGGACTGAGTCCGGCGGATCGTTGCTTACGTCACTATATTCTACTTTTGCCGGGCTGTAGTGCTTGATAACTACAGCGAATCAGCCTCGCCACAAATACGCTGCGGAATTCCAGCGTATTTGAGGTTGACGGCTTGATAACTAGAGGCCCTGGTGTCAATCTTGATATTGCAAAACAACGTATGTATAATGTGCGCAAATCTTAAAATGCATGTGTGTAAGTCGAGACATTGTGCTTGCGTGTTTCCCAAACATAACTCAGTATTACATCTATAGTTATATTTATCTTGTTGTTTAGCAATGTGTAAATAGAGTAAATCGCCTTGAAGGCCATACTGTTGCCTAGCAATGTGTAATGAGAACCAACTGCGCTGATTGGCCATACACACCAAAGTACATGGCTCAGGAGTTTTACCAAATATAAATAAAAATAAAGGGAGCGATTAGCTTATATCGCAATTTAGATACATTTATATCAATATACTTGCGCACTGAGCTAGCCATAGTACACACATAAAAGCAACAACTGAAAAAATATAACATTGATAATAATTAAAAATAATAATGTGAATACTAAAAATAAAAATCACGAAGTTCATTGTTGTCTAAAAAAACAAAATTGCCTACACATTATATAAACTGGTGTTCCAAAAAGTGTAGTGTATATGGTCACCCACAAAATTCACCAAAACCAAATTGGTATACCAAACAAGATGTACCTGATCAAACATAAATTATATTCCATTTAGAGATTAAACTACTAATCGGAGAGACCTCAAGCGTTCTCCCATATAAATTGCTAATTGTTAAATGATACATTAATTAAAAGTGAATAAAAAAAATGTGACCTGAATCACCAAGTGTGCCCAAATTTGCACTACATGGTAATTCATTGTGATGGTTGCTATACATGGATAAATTTCTTATTCAAGCTAAAATGTCACCCAAACTGAAGCAATTGGAGAGGAAAAATAATAAAGCCGCACCTGCTATCTCCCGAAACAGATCTATGGTGGAAGAGAGGAACTCTGAGGCTACTCATGCTATAAATGCTGGCAAAATTGCAACTCTGGTGGCGGACCTAATTAGTCCTAAAATAGAGGAATTCTATAAAAGGGTGGACACAATTCTGGAAGAAATAAAATCTCAAGCAGTAAGGATAAGAGAAGCTGAACAGAGAATTTCTAATTGTGAGGATAATCAAAATGCTATACAGCTACAAATAGAAGCACTCCAAAAACAGAACGCAATGCTAACCAGTAAAAATAACTATATGGAAAACAGGTCAAGGAGAAGTAATTTGCGGCTCATTGGAGTACCAGAAGCCTTGAAATTCCAAGACCTTAAGAAATTTGTGGAGTACTCACTTCCTGAATTACTAGGCCTAAATCATGAAAGCAATATTTTTATAATTGAAAGAGTGCATAGGCTGGGAAGAGAGAGAGAGGATAATACGCTGAATGAGAGGAAACCAAGGCCTGTGATTGCGAAGTTCTTGAACTTTCAAGGGAAAAACGAGATCTTAAGAGCCTATAGGAAACAGAGGTTGCTACAATACCAAGGAGCAAAGATCCTACTTTTCCAGGACTTTTCCATGGAGACATCGCTGAAGAGGAAGCAGTTTTCATCGGTGTGCACCCGCCTGGTGTCTGAAAACAGTTTTTTTTCTCTTTTATACCCAGCTAAACTGAAGATTAAATCTGGGTCAGACTTTTTCTTTTTTGATTCACCTGATGCTGCTAAAAAAAAATTAGAAAATGAACAAAAAAGTTAATATGTTTAATGAGAGTCCCCTGTCCCTTGCCAAGCTAAGTTTCCCCTTGGGTCTAATTTCTCTTGAAAGAAGCAAAGTACATATCTTAATGTTTAATTACAGAAAGATCCATAGGCATTAATGTGTATTCCTCTAAGAGGATTGTTAAAGGAAAAAGAAAAGGAAAAGTACAAATATATATGCTCATTAACCCCTTTTTTTTTATATATATTTTGTGTAGGATATTATTATGGGTGCTTTGGTTAAATACAACTGTATAGTGTGAATTATGTTTAATTATTGAGGAGACAGACACTGTTATAAGTTTATTTTTAGATAAACTGTATTGTTTGAACTATGCACATTTATTGAAGAGACAGACACTACTTATAAGTTTATATTCTGGTCAACACTGGTTAAATACCACACGAGGTTGTTAAATACAAGTGTGGGCTTTGTAAATGTAAATTGTATTGCTTGAATCATGTACAATTACTTAGGAGACAGACACTGGTATAAGTTTATTTTTAGATAAATTGTATTGTTTGAATTATGCACATTGTTCTTGAAGAGACAGAAACTACTTATAAGTTCACACTCTGGACAACACTGGTTAAATATTACACGAGGGGTCTTTTTTTTTGTGTGTAGGATGTTATTATGGGTATTTTTGGTTAAATACAAGTGTGGGTTTGTAAATGTAAACTGTATTGCCTGAATTATGTACAATTATTGAGGAAACAAACACTGTTTATAAGTTTATTTATTTATTTTTTTATTTATTTTTTCTTTCTAAATTGCATTATTTGAAATATGCACAATTATTTATTTATTTTTATTTTTTCTCTCTCTCTCCTCTCCCGCATTCCGCTCCTCCTCCTCTGATATTTTACTCTTACGTAGTTAAATTATGGTAAAAGTACTAACCTGGAACGTAGGGGGGATTCATTCTCCAGTTAAAAGAAAAGCAGTTTTAAACTATTTAGGTAGAAGTAACTTTGACATAGCCTGCCTTCAGGAAACCCACTTGTCAGATATAGAGCATAACAAGATTAAAGCAAAGTGGTTGGGAGAGTCTTTTTTTTCATCTTATGCCAAATCATCTAGAGGGGTAATGATCTTGTTTCACACGAAACTTGACTATAAAATTCTTAGGGTCTTAAAAGATAAGGAAGGAAGGTATCTAATTATTAGGCTTATTATACAGAATGAGGAATATTTATTGGTCAATATTTATGGTCCTAATAATTTAGACGAAAGGTTTTGGAATTCGCTAGTTAAAACTGTGTGTAAATTTTCTAAGGCCAAGATGTTATTATTAGGAGACTTTAATTTAACTCCCAACTCTTATCTGGATAGAAGGAAAATGGGTTCTGACAGTATTAAGGGTAAATACAAAACATCTCAGATTAAATTTGAGAAAAAGATTTTTAAATTATTGTTTGAGGCTCTGAATGTGGTGGATATATGGAGACTCTTAAACCCGAGTAATTTGGAGTATACCTGTTGTTCAAAATCACATAATACCCTTTCAAGACAGGACTTGTTCCTCATTTCTGAATCTCTAGTTACTAAAGTTGAGAAATGTAATATATATGATTTTGTGTTATCAGATCATGTCCCGGTGATTTTATCACTTAAAACAAAGATGAACTTTACCTACAACTCCTTTTTCTTCCCTACGTTTCTAAGAGATTCGGTTAAATTTGAAAAATTTCTTACCACTACATGGGAAGAATTTAAGATATTTAATAGTCATTGTAGAGAGAATATCCAATTATTTTGGGACACTGCTAAAGTTTATATAAAAGCGGAAATCAATACTTATGTAGCGAGGTTAAAGAAGGAGAAGGCAAGGAAAGAGAAGGAGTTGTCTGATAAGGTAAGGGAGGCATACACTTTCT
Organism: Bombina bombina; assembly: GCF_027579735.1. NCBI lineage: Eukaryota > Metazoa > Chordata > Amphibia > Anura > Bombinatoridae > Bombina > Bombina bombina. The sequence continues at coordinate 220,531,006 of NC_069504.1, read as the reverse complement.
ATTTAAAAAATCCTAACAAAGTTAACACAGATACTTATTTCTCTACTAAGAAAGAAAGAGAGACTTTTCTTATGGGAGAGGCACAGGAGCTCCTCTATAAAAGTGCCGCTAGATTCTCAAAATATGGTAATAAAGCTGGTAAATTGATGGCCGCAACTTTTAAGAGACAAACGAGGAGGAAACCAGTTGCAGCCTTGAAAGTAAAGGGTATAACCTATACAGGGCAAGAGAAAATTGCACAACTATTTCAGAGTTTCTATAAAGAACTTTATACGTCACAGGGCCCTGTCTTAGAAAAAATTATAGAATTTCTGGATAATACTGATATTCCCCAAATCTCAGAAATAGAGTGTGAACGTTTGAACCAACCAATAACTGAAAATGAGATTCAGAAAACAATTAGCTTGATGGCCAGGGGGAAAACCCCAGGGCCAGACAATCTACCCCTCGAGTTTTATCAGATGCTACGGGTTGAAATTGGTCCGGTTTTGACGGATCTTTATAACGCTTATTTTGGATCAAATCTCAAAACATCAGAAAATTTTAAAAGAGCGAATATTATTTTAATTCCTAAAAACAAGGATCCTTCAGATATTGCCTCATATAGACCATCTCCCTGCTTAGTCTGGATTATAAAATTTTAATGAAAATTCTGGCCGATAGATTGAAGTTAATACTTCCTAAGGTAATTCATCAGGATCAGGCGGGATTTATTATGGGCAGGGCTTCGGAGTTTAATATAAGGAAAATTCTTCATGTAATTTGTCATTATGAGGGGGGCTGCTCGGCTCTGCCGGAGGCCTTCCTGCTATCTTTGGATGCAGAGAAGGCCTTCGACAGAGTGGAGTGGCCCTTCCTTTTACAGGTTCTGGGCAAGTTTGGGATTGTGGGGCAGTTCAGGGATTTTGTGACCAATATCTATTCAGATATTAAAGCTTCCATTTTGATTAACAACGGGATCTCAGATGTTTTTTCTTTGACAAGAGGTACCAGACAGGGGTGCCCCATGTATCCTCTATTGTTTGACCTGATAATTGAGCCCTTAGCTATTAGATTAAGGAATCTGCTGACTGGAATCAGCATAGGCAAAGAGATATTTAAAAATTCTTTATTTGCGGATGATCTTTTGTTGTATGTTGTTAACCCAAAAAAGCAGATTGATGAGATTGTGAATCTACTGGATCAGTATAGTAAAGTGTCGGGTTATAAGATCAATCTTGCAAAATCTAAAATTTTATGCTTAAAGCATAATGCAGAAGAACCTCAACCCTATCAATTTATAGAAACCAAAACTCTGAGTTATTTGGGGCTGAAGATCTCTGCCAATTCGGCGGACTGGTATAGGGATAATATTCATATGGTCTTGTGAGATACTGAAGAGAAGATGAAATCCTGGGAGGCACTTCCAGTTTCTTTAACTGGTAAAGTGGCCTTGTTTAAGATGTTTATTATTCCTAAAATTCTTTATACGTTGAGGATGCTCCCATTTTTGATCAAGAAGATTGATCACTGGCGTTTTAATCAAGCATTAAGATATTATCTTTGGAGTGGAAGGAAAGCAAGAATTAAGCTGGCGAAGTTATACCAACCTTATTGTAAAGGAGGATTAGCTTTATCGAATTTAGAATGGTACAACCATGCTTCTATTCTGCGCTTTCCGGTAGATTGGCTAAAACAGTCTTTTATATACTCAGATGAGTCTCTGGAAAGACAGGTTTGCTCCTCCTTTCCCCTGAATTTTGTCCTATTTGCTTCTAATAGGGAACTGAGTAGGACTATTTTTGATTACCCTTTATTTAGGGATATATTGTGGACTTGGAGGAAGTTATCTAAACGTTTGGGATTAGCGCAAAATATTTCTAAATGGCTACCGATAAAAGGTAACGTACGATTCCCGTTGGGCAACATGACAGATATTTATGAAAAATGGGCACCAGCTAACCCCTTGACTGTTAGTGATTTTTATGATTACAAACATGACAAATTAAATACACTTGAAAATCTTCAAAAAAAATTCCAGAAATCCAGAGAAACCACATTTTTTACTTTTTACAAGTAAAAAGCTATATTCTTAGTCTAGTTAAGATCCTTCCCCAAATATGGGAGGACCACCCTCTTATTAACGACAAACTATCAGGGAAAAGGTTACTGTCAGTTATCTATAGATTCCTTCTATCTATAGAACAAAAGGGCTCGATACAGGAACTAGTTAAACAGTGGAATAAAATAACGGATTCAGAAGAACTAGATAGAACACTTTTGAATAGTCTTACATCTACTCAAAGACTCTTCTCTGCTTCTTATTATAGAGAATCTCAATTTAGGCTAGTTCAGAGGGATTATCTAACCCCACGTAGGGTGGCTAAATGGAATAAAGGAGTGACCAATGTTTGCCCTAAATGTTCTTTTCAAGATCCCAATTTGGGTCATCTGTTATGGGATTGTCCCAAGCTCAAACAGTTTGGGGCAAGGTTAGAGTATTATCTTTCATCGATAGGGAAAGGGAGGGTCTACTTTGAAAGGGATTCTATTCTCTTCTTGGTAGGCCACAATTCTTGGGGGAAAAATAGCAAACTTTATACGTACGGTAATAATAATTGTTAGGACACTTATTTTTAACATTGGATCACTTCTAAAATCCCCTCCATGACGGAAGTGAAAAAACTTTTGCTAGACTCAATGATCAAAGCAGCTTTTGAGTCTAAGTTAAGCGGGGTAAGAGGAAATTGCTTCCTCAGGACTTGGAGGGATTTTGCTTGCTGTCAAAGCGAGGGTGTTGTACTCTATATAGAACAAATTATTAACTTAAAGTTAACCTGAGGAGATAGGGTAGGAGGGATAAATTAGGTGGAGTGCCGTGGGGGGAGGAGAGAGCGGAGTGCGGGAGAGTTGTGTTGTGTTTTGTTTTGTTGTGTTTTTTTTTTTTTTTTTCCTCTTGGGAATCACATAGATAGTTAGCTTGCAGGAAAGCAGATAAGGCAGGATAGGGGGACAGGGAGATGAGAGATTAATTTTGTATTTTTTTCTTGATCTAGAACTGTTGCTATTTTGGGAAAAATTTGTTTTATATGTTGGTTATTGTTTTTTTTTTATTGCGTGTTTGTTTTTCTTTTTGGATATTAATAAAGATTGTTAAAAAAAAAAAAAAAATTCATTGTGATGGTACCTAAAATGAATATATTTAAAATAATAAAAAAATTACTTGCAACAGATTGCCATAATCATGGATAACACATGTAAAACTCCTCATGGGAAAAAAAATAATAAATACAACTATAGTGATCCTCATAGTGGACCTGATACTCCATATTGCACTAAACTAAATATAATAATGTGACCACAAAGTGTAATAATCATTTACTAATGAAATAGTTCTCTTATTAAGTGCAATACGGACAACAATAATGATAGCCAATGATGTATGTGGAATATACAAAAGCATAACTCAAGGTGTATAATTCATTGTGTTGGCATCTAATAGAAATACTCAAAAACCCTTCACACAATCTGTGAAGATGACAAATTGCTTATGAGTTAAAAACTGACAAATTTAGACCATAGGGGGCTAAAGTTTCCAGATCCAAAAGGTCTCCCTCTGTCTCAAGCGGGTAAATCATCTACATTAAGTAATTAGAATGCAGCAATATTACAGAGTGACAAATTGTGCGAATGCCTGACGTGTGTTTCGATGATGCTTTGTCAAACGTGCTTTGCTTTGACAAAACATCAGCGAAACATGTGTCAGGCGTTCGCACACTTTGTCACTCTGTAATATTGCTCCATTATAATCCATCAAGGGTAACATGATTGCCACAATGTAGATGGTGCTAAACTCTTTGTTGTTCAGGGGTTGACCATAATTGATTGTATGATACTGCCTACTTAGCAAGGAAACACCCAGCAGTTTTAAATAATTTCCGAGGTTCAGTGATAGAATAGTTTAAATCGTTTATTAGCCTATAATAGGGATCTTTTAGGGATCTCTACAAATAACCGATAATAAAGTTATCCTTATTTTGCTGACCTCGTAGACTTGCTTTCTTTGTGATACTTTATTGTTCCTATGTCGCTCTAGAATTTATAGTTTTAGAGGACAGTGTGCTTGTGTATAAGTTTTTTACTTATGTTTTAACTTCTGCTTGGTTAATTATTATATACTGTATTAAAGGTTAGATTTTATTGTATAGGTCACCCACATTTCCTACTACTACTTTAATTGTGGATTGACCACAGGCACACACCATGAATTTTGTGCTATATTAATGCACTTTTTTTCTCTTTCTTGTTAATACAAGTGATAAACTCATTAGACTGGTAGTCTGCAATACAAAGTTAAAAGGACAGTCTAGTCCAAAATAAACTTTTATTATTCAGATAGGGTATTCCATTTTAAACAACTTTCCAATTTACTTTTATCACCAATTTTGCTTTGTTCTCTTGGTATTCTTAGTTGAAAGCTAAACCTAGGTAGGCTCATTTACTAATTTCTTAGACCTTGAAGACCGCCTCTTATCGGAATGCATTTTGACAGCTTTTCACAACTAGAGGGCATTAGTTTATTTGTGCCATATAGATAACATTGTGTTCACGCCTGTTGAGTTACCTAGGAGTCAGCACTGATTGGCTAAAATGCAAGTCTGTCAAAAGAACTGAAATAAAGGGGCATTCTGCAGAAGCTTACATACAAGGTAATCATAGAGGTAAAAAAGTGTATTAATATAACTGTGTTTGTTATGCAAAACTAGGGTATGGGTTATAAAGGGATTATCTATCTTTTTAAACAATAACAATTCTGGAGTAGACTGTCCCTTTATCACAGGGAAGTAAAAATTACTGAACACCCAGCTGGCCCCCCCAGCTATTGTAAAATGAAGCTGTATTTAGAAGGGAAGCTACCACTGTACCACCCACAAGCACTTAGCCTCAAGAACACGAAGCTCTGATCACTCTTTACTGCTGAAACTACAGACACACTCTAACTTAACATCAAGGCAAGACGGCAAATTAAAAAGGCCAAAACTACAAGTGTGATAAATATTACTGCACCCACCTGTGCAAAGCAAACAGCTTGCAACTCACATAGGCTGATGATCTAAAGTTTTCCACTCTGATGGAGTTTTTTAACAACTCTGTACTGTCAGGTTCCTCAAAGAATATATAAAGGCAAGTTTTAGCTTGAGAGCTATTTATCTCTCTGTCTAGTTCTGGATATAAAGGAGAGATTCAGGCATTGTAATATAATGTTCAAACAAGCCCCCAAAGATTATGTATTGTAAGATTTCTCTCCATGCTGGCGAGATTTGATCATCAGACCCATAGAGAAACACAGACAGCACAGTGCAAGCAGGACCTGCCTACTCTTGCAAAGTGACGCTGCATGCAGAGGTATTACCCCAGCATCAATTAATTAACCAACAAAGGCTATTCTTTTATCGCTCATGAGCACTGACTGCACTCAAAGTAAAACATTAGCAATGGTATTACAAGGTTAAAGTAAAACATTAGCAATGGTATTACAAGGTTAAAGTAAAACATTAGCAATGGTAATACAAGGTTAAAGTAAAACATTAGCAATGGTATTACAAGGTTAAAGTAAAACATTAGCAATGGTATTACAAGGTTAAAGTAAAAAATTAGCAATGGTAATACAAGGTTAAAGTAAAACATTAGCAATGGTATTACAAGGTTAAAGTAAAACATTAGCAATGGTAATACAAGGTTAAAGTAAAACATTAGCAATGGTATTACAAGGTTAAAGTAAAACATTAGCAATGGTATTACAAGGTTAAAGTAAAAAATTAGCAATGGTATTACAAGGTTAAAGTAAAACATTAGCAATGGTATTACAAGGTTAAAGTAAAACATTAGCAATGGTAATACAAGGTTAAAGTAAAACATTAGCAATGGTATTACAAGGTTAAAGTAAAACATTAGCAATGGTATTACAAGGTTAAAGTAAAAAATTAGCAATGGTAATACAAGGTTAAAGTAAAACATTAGCAATGGTATTACAAGGTTAAAGTAAAACATTAGCAATGGTATTACAAGGTTAAAGTAAAACATTAGCAATGGTATTACAAGGTTAAAGTAAAACATTAGCAATGGTATTACAAGGTTAAAGTAAAAATTAGCAATGGTATTACAAGGTTAAAGTAAAACATTAGCAATGGTATTACAAGGTTAAAGTAAAACATTAGCAATGGTATTACAAGGTTAAAGTAAAACATTAGCAATGGTATTACAAGGTTAAAGTAAAACATTAGCAATGGTATTACAAGGTTAAAGTAAAACATTAGCAAAGGTATTACAAGGTTAAAGTAAAACATTAGCAATGGTATTACAAGGTTAAAGTAAAACATTAGCAATTGTATTACAAGGTTAAAGTAAAACATTAGCAATGGTATTACAAGGTTAAAGTAAAACATTAGCAATGGTATTACAAGGTTAAAGTAAAACATTAGCAATGGTATTACAAGGTTAAAGTAAAACATTAGCAATGGTATTACAAGGTTAAAGTAAAACATTAGCAAAGGTATTACAAGGTTAAAGTAAAACATTAGCAATGGTATTACAAGGTTAAAGTAAAACATTAGCAATGGTATTACAAGGTTAAAGTAAAACATTAGCAATGGTATTACAAGGTTAAAGTAAAACATTAGCAATGGTATTACAAAGTTAAAGTAAAACATTAGCAATGGTATTACAAGGTTAAAGTAAAACATTAGCAATGGTATTACAAGGTTAAAGTAAAACATTAGCAATGGTATTACAAGGTTAAAGTAAAACATTAGCAATGGTATTACAAGGTTAAAGTAAAAAATTAGCACGTGAGCGAAATACTCTTCTGAAAAGACTTTTAGACTTTGGCTATCGTAACCACCCTAACTCCCTCTCCCCACAGGGGCCTATTTATGAAAGGCCTGTCGGACATGTTCCGACATTGCGGATCTTGTCCGTCACACCTCGCTGAATGCGGAGAGCAATACTCTCTCCACATTCAGCATTGCACCAGCAGCTCTTGTGAACTGCTGGTGCAATGCCGCCCCCTGCAGATTCGTGGACAATTGACCGCGAGCAGGGGGGTGTTAATCAACCCGATCGTATTCGATCTGATTGAATTGCGGCGATGTCTGTCTGCCTCCTCAGAGCAGGCGGACAGGTTATGGAGCAGCGGTCTTTAGACCGCTGCTCCATAACTTGTGTTTCTGGCGAGTCTGAAGGCTCGTCAGAAACACGGGGCTTCAAGCTCCATATGGAGCTTGATAGATATGCCCCATAAACTTCATTTTATCGCTCGCACACAAACCAGAAGCTGCGATATGCCAAGTGCGTTAAAGCTGAAGGTGTGTTAGGAATACATCTTATTTCTTCACTTATAAGAAAATATTATTTTAATTTAAAATATTTAAAGTGAAGAATATAGGAATTTCAAGTATTTCTATAAAAAAACAACATTAAAACATATTAAAAACAATTTTACATATTTTAAAGTATTTGACAGGGAAGGGCTTGAAAGTGTGTATATATATATATATATATATATATATATATATATATGTGTGTGTGTCTGTGTATATATATATACATATTTATATATGTGTGTGTGTCTGTATATATATATATATATACATATTTATATATGTGTGTGTGTCTGTGTATATATATATACATATTTATATATGTGTGTGTGTCTGTGTATATATATATACATATTTATATATGTGTGTGTGTCTGTATATATATATATATATATATATATATGTGTGTGTAAATATGTGTTTATATGTTTAGTATATATGTGTAAATCTATTTGTGCACACATACAGACATGTGCATTCTTATTTTCGAATATAGCACAGAACCGAATGAACGAACAGCAGCCTGCACGAGTTCAAAGAATAACAAATGAACATATTAACAAAATTTGTTGATATTTGTTCATTCGTTATTCTTTTAATTAAAAAAAATACCTACACAGCTCTACACTATTAACTCCTTAACGGTCACAACCTTTATCGCAAAGTACACACTAGACTGAACCGCCACAACACCCATTGTGAAAAACTCCTCCAATACTTAACCCCTAAACTGCCACAACCCCCTTCACAATAAAACCCCTACTCTATTCAGCCCCTAACTGCTAACCCCCTAAGACACCTAACCTAAAAGTAAAAAAATAAAGCCCCTAAAAAAATAAACTATATAAAGTAAAGTAAATATATATAGGAAAAAAAGCTAATTCTATTGCACATGTCTAATAGATACACATATATAGACATATATACACATATGTACACATATACATATAATTTTGAGCCCTTTCCAGTTAAATACCTTGACATATACCAAAAGATATTTTTTTATTAAAAATGTGTGTGTGTGTGTATGTATGTATATATATATGCATACAGAAGAGAGAAGCGCTCTACTCCCTATGGGTGTTAGGGGCAACGAGATATGGACTCCTTGGCCAGTGCTTGCTTAGAGGAATGTGGCTGCACCTCACCGATGAGGCCCAATAGGCCGAAACGATCGTCTGGGGTTGTCATGTTCCTTGTTCAAAGGAGAATTGCCTGGTATTTCGGGGCTGGACTGACCTTAACTGGCGGGATCAGACTGATATGCTTCAGGATAGTTTTCCAATGTGAAAGGCACACTGGTCTAAAAGAGGCTGCTCCAGGTGGTAAATCGCCAGAGAACTAGCTGATGAGCTGTTGTTCGTTCCTGTTAGAGCGCTTCTCTCTTCTGTATGCAAATGTATATATATATATATATATATAAATAACTCATTGTGTAGTTCATTAACAAATCTAGACAGGCCCGAAGGCTTGTTTTCCCACAGAAAACCTCTGAATTACATTGTTTCCAATGCAACAAAGGATTCTGGGTAAGATATGCAAATTAAGTACACAATGACACACCTTTTTACTTCAGTCTGATTTTCGGCAGATTTCCTTTACGCCAAAGTATCGCTGTTCACACAGCTTATAAACTTAGCTAGGGTTAGTGCAGTGATTCATAACCATCCCAGGACAGACTGTTTCGTAGTTGTTGCTACTCATCAGCTGGGAGAAGGCTTGAATCACTGCTGGGTGAAGTTGATTCCGGGCAGAATACAACAACATTGTTGATTCCGGGCAGAATACAACAACATAAATGTTGTTGTATTCTTCCCGGAATCAACTTCACCCAGCAGTGATTCAAGCCTTCTCCCAACTGATGAGTAGCAACAACTACGAAACAGTCTGTCCTGGGATGGTTATGAATCACTGCACTAACCCTAGCTAAGTTTATAAGCTGTGTGAGCAGCGATACTTTGGCGTAAAGGGAATCTGCTGAAAATCAGACTGAAGTAAAAAGGTGTGTCATTGTGTACTTAATTTGCATATCTTACCCAGAATCCTTAGCTGCATTGGAAACAGAGGTTTTCTGTGGGAAAACAAGCCTTCGGGCCTGTCTAGATTTGTTAATGAACTACACGATGAGTTATTTTTCTATATTTTGTGCGTAGTGGAATTTCCACCTCCAGCTCATAATTAATATTGTTTCATACACATGCACGCACTCTCTGTATTTATATATTTATAATCTATATTTGATCGGAACCTTAAAAATACTGGACATTTCAGTAAAATACCGGCTGGCAACCCTACCGCCGTTCCCATGCTTTCCCACTGGACTCAACCCTTGCGTAACTCTCCTCCAACATACAGCGTCTTTCCCTTATTTATATATAGGATAGCTTCTTAATATTTATTCTCAAGTTTATAGTGTATCTTTTATTCACCATATATTTATATACTAAATTTGGGTATTTTGTCTGAGCCACCTACTAAATGGACATATAAACTCTATTACCCCTCTCCTTCCCAGATATTTGTTTCAAACATCACAACCCTACTGAGAGAGGTATACTTGATGTAATAATACCTTCCCTATCATTTGTCACAGTTGCTATAGCCAGCACAGTATTGAGACTAATTGTATGGAAATATATATAAGTGTAACACTTAGGGATAGATTATAAGTGGAGCGCTTAATTATTCAGATCTCTGGATAGTTTTTTTAATCTGCCTCAAATGCCCCCAAAATACTGTCTACTGTAGTTTAATGAAAAATAAAGATGGCAGCATCTTTATTTTTTAATAAACTTACTGCAATAGGTATTTTGGGGTTAAAATTGGTGGGAGTGGTGTGTGTTCCCAGTAAATATATATGTGCAGTATATGCTTATATGCATATACATATTTATGTGTTAATATGTGTATATACACATACAGTATTAACAAATACATATATATATATTTTAGAATACATATATATATTTCATTGCTGCGCAACTTACCTGCTTCGCTAGCGCTGAAGTTCTGAAGCCATTTGTGACGGCATCAGAATGAGGCTCCCATTGAAGCCTATGGAAGCACTCTCGTGAGCGCAATGCTTTCTAGCAATGCGAAAGCGAGGTCGCATTCACATTGCGGCTAACTTGTAATGCCAGCGCACATTATCGTGCGCTGCTATAACAAAATGGAGTGCTAATATTGCTTTCATGAAAGCAATATATATCACTCCACTTGTAATCTAGACCTACTGTATATGCATTTTACAAGTGTTTTATGAAACATTTTTTTTAACCTTAACACTTTGCGGTCGCAATACGCATTGAAAGTAATGGGTGCACTAGAGGGATGTTGCAAGCGCTAAACCTTCTCTGTTAAATCTGTAGTAAATCTATTTTACCGTGGACTTGTAATATCAATTTGTGCGGTCCAACAATATTGCCGTCACTTCTCGTGCTAGCATTAGTGCACCGCTTGTAATCTGGGTCAAAATGTTTTCCCAGCAAAAACAAGAAGACAAACAGACTAAACATTAGGCTGAAAAATATGCAGCTTCAGTTTGCAGGGAAGAGGTATGCCCCAAAGATAGGCAACCAATTGGAGCTCAACTTTCCTTGCTTTTACTCCTCAAAATTGAACAACTACAAACAGGAGTTGATTCGCTAGCTAGTGAATTTAAAGGGACATAAAACCAAATTTTTTTGTTTCATAATTCAAATTGAACATACGATTTTAAACAACTTTCCAAATGACTTCTATAATCAAATTTTCTTATCATCCTGTGTTGAAAAGCAGGACGGTAAGTTCAGGAGTATGTGTCTGCAGTTTTGCAATAGTGTTATACACAATTTCCTGTCATGTAGTGTTACCTATCTAAATATCCCTTCAACAAATAACATGAGAACATGGGGAACTTTTTAAAATCTGAATTCTCTATCTGAATCATGAAAGAAAAAAATTGGGTTTCGTGTCCCTTTAAGCAATTCTCAACCAGATTATGTCAAGTGGAACAAAGTCTGTCTGATGTAGAAAACAAGCAAAAAGAAAACACACCTATGGTAGCACAACTGCAAAATCAAAATGTCATACTTTACACAAGAATGATGACCTAGAGAACAGGTCATGCAAAAACAATCTAAGCCTGGTGGGTCTTGGAGAATCAATTTCTAACTTGGCCCTAGTGGACTTTGCTGAAAATACATTACCAAACCTACTAAATATGTGGGCATACCATGCACGGTCAAATGTGCACACTGGGTGGGGGGGGGGGGGATAGAAGATTGAGAACAAACCACTACTAGTCATGATCAAATATCTTAACTTCAAGGACAAGGTAACAATTTTAAGAGTCTATAATCAAATAGGAGCTGACGATCATGAAAGAAGATGAATTTACCTTTTTCAAGTTTACTTCACAGAAGTCACCAGAAAAGATGAGGGAATTCTCACCGATCTGCAAAACACTGACTGAATAGGTACACTCAATTGCATTACTCCACCCTGCTCGACTCATAGGGGCCTATTTATGAAATGTCTGTCCGACATGATCTGATCAGCGAGTCATGTACAACAGACATCGCTGAATGCGGAGAGCAATACGCTCTCCGCATTTAGCATTGCACCAGCAACTCTTGTGAACTGCTGGTGCAATGCCGCCCCCTGCAGATTTGCGCTAGCAGGGGATGTCAATCAACCCAATCGTATTCGATCGGGTTGATTGCACGCAATCTCTGTTCAGCTCCTCAGAGCAGGCGGACAGATTATGGAGCAGAAGTGCACAATAAAATTTGTATTTTAAAAATCTTGCAAAATTAATAATTGAACCATTCACACAAAAATACGTAGGAAAAAAAATTGGATTGTTAAGGTGCATCAAAAAGAAGAACAAAATTCTTCAACAAAAATCATATTTTAAAAAAAATGTGAAATTGTCTCTCTAATCCCAGCATAATTCAGTAAAGATTTTTGCACTAAAGATCTTACAGTTTTTTCTCGCAAATTAAAAGATGGCGAGCTTTTCTCAAAACACTCAAAATACTTATACCCCTAAAAGTAAAAACCATGCATACAAAAATATGCAGAAAGCAGCGTAATGTGATGTTTATTGGATGCAGGATTTAATTTTTAAATTGTGCCCCCTGCTCACTGCTAACTTTGCTCCATGGAGTGAAGTGTTTCTTTCCAACTAGCACTATTATTTTCAATACGAGTCATCTTGCCACTTGCAGGGACTGCCCCTTTTTTTACGATAATTCCATCCAGGGCAGCCACTGCGAGCATTGGTGAGAAAAACCATGTCTGATCTGGCGAAGTTTTGATAATCGGCACTAAGGGAGGCCCAATTAAAAGAACATCCAAATTCCTCAAAAATTAAAAACTTTTTACATTCTCACCCTAAAGCAGGCAACTCAAAAACAACTAATACATCCACTTAGTTTTACAGATTGTGTGCAGGGATACCAGTTGAAAGGTCAATGGAATTTTCACTTCACAGATGAGATTGAGACAAACTGAGAGAACACTGGACCCTAATATATAAAAATGCATAAGAGTTGGAAGAATCCTTGGGGGAGAGATGAGACAAGTTCCATAATGCTAACTGAGCCTAAAACAAGTACCAACTTTTCTATACATATTGCTGAATCACTTTTAGGTTATGTTTCTATTAAAAAGACATAAACAGTTAAAAGAAGACAAAAGAAAACCATGGATATGATTTGTTCTACAATACAAGAAACCTTATTGATGAGCAGTGTAGTAGGTTTTACAGTACTCACTGTCATACACATTTCTGTATTTGTACATGACTTGACTGTAAGATGTCACCTGAAAACTGACTAAATTGGATTTATTTTTCCTTCTTAATATGAGGAGAGTCCACGGCTTCATTCCTTACTTGTGGGAAATACAAAACCTGGACACCAGGAGGAGGCAAAGACACCCGAGCCAAACGCTTAAATACCTCCCCCACTTCCCTCATATCCCAGTCATTCTTTGCCTTTTGTTGGCAGAGAAGTGTCAGAAGATTCTGAGTAGTTCCTTATGAAGGGTATCTACCCTTCAAAGTGGGACTGGAGTTGTCAGTCTCTGGAGATGTAGGGAGAGTCTTTCTGCGAACCCATCCAGACTCGTATTAACAGCTCCTAAGCAATCAATGTTGATGAGTTTCACTGCCTGCTTCCATCACTCAAGTTCATGTTAGGAGCGATACAACAGGACTGTCAAACTTGAGAGGCTGTGTTTCTGTTTCACGGCATAGATTCCGGTAAGATTGTTTCATTTATTATACACACATGATAACCCAAGATGACAGGGTCACAGTGTGGCTCCTTTTATCTGTATGGAATCAAGGGTTAATATCTCCTGAGGGGGGATTATTGAACAGTGGGGATTAATCTAATAAATCTCATAATTTTTTATTTTATTACACTGTGTTATGCGTGAGATGTTTTTATGTGGAACATACAGGTTACTTTAGAGGTGCAGCTTTAGATGCTTGGCGCGCTTTTCCTTAGCGGAGACTGTCCTAGGTTGCGCTCCATGTGACCCGGTGTGGTCGTCACTTCAATTCCTACTCTCTGACCATGCTGGTTATTGGAGAGAATTAGTTTTCTCTGTGTGCCTGAGTCATAGGAGGTGGTGAGTGCCCAAGCCATTGGGGGTATAAGATGCCGTTTTTGATATTTTATATAACATTCGCTATTGTTATATTAGGACCTAACCCTTAGCTATGGAGGATTCTGACTTTTTAGACTGTACTCTCTCTATACCTAAGACTAATGCCTGTTTATATTGTGAGAGGCCGAGGTATACCCGCCCTCTCAATTATGTTCCCCATGCCTAGAAAAAGTGATTTTTTTTAAAAAGGTTAACATGTTTGATACCGCTGAGCCTTCCACCTCTGAGGGGTTCCTGTCCCGTGAGGTGCGCACCCTGCTTTCATCTCCTAATACACATGCAGTTTGCCATAGCACGCCTGATCCTCCATCTGGAGGGGGCCTTTTACCTCCAGACTTAACTGCACAGTTACAAACGGCGGTGTCTGCGGTCATTAGTGCTTTACCTCGACTGCTAAGCTCAAGCAAAAGTTGAAATATTGCTATCCTTTCCAGGGGTCCTCATTAAGTTTATTGGCTATAGCTGATAGACGGTTATCTGATGATGAAGTTCTTTCTGATACTTCAAAGTGTGAACTTTCTCGGTCGGAATCGCCTTCCTCTAAGCTTCCAATTGCGGAGGAACCAGATTTTAGATTTAGAATGGAGCACTTGTGCTTTCTTTTATTTTAAAATACTTTTTATTGAAAATTTTTGCAATATACATACAAAGAAAGAAGTACTTTTACCGTTACATTCTCATCCCTTCTAACATATAAGCATTCGGGGCTAGTTAGCAATCCCTAAGCCCATCTATATATCTTCCCAGATAACAGCTTGCATGTTACTAACTTGGGCTAACATTTCATAGCAAGTTTACCCCTAGAACATGACCCATCTTAAGTAACCAGGAAGATGGGTCACATATTTGTGGGATGAATAGTATTCATGTCAAATATAATAAAGTCAAATAGTAAAGTAACAACTATAAACAAACCAAACAATTTCTCCCTCCATTCATATATAAAACAGTGTCTCTTTTTAAGAGTAGTACAGTACCTGGGGATTGGAGACACTTCTCCCTGCAGCACACTCCCGCCGACCCCGTATCAGCTCTTGTGAGTTTCAGACTTTAGACGTTTGTTCTTGTCTACCTATCCAATATAGCCATACCTTTTGTACTGTTTCTCTGTTGTTTAGAATTCCTGCGGCTTCCTCGTACATGGTGTATGTAAATTGTATTTTATTATATATTTCTGTCCATGTCGGTGTACCTATCTTCCAGTATCTCGCGATACATATTCTTGTGACTGTACATAGAATTCTAATGAAAGTGTTCAGGTGTCTGTGATAAGTTTCTATGGGTTCATGTAGTAGTGCTTGTTGTATGGTAAGAGTCACCTCCTCGTCTATCAACTGGCCTATAAACGAAGAAAGTTTACTCCATATTTCTTGCACGGCTGTGCAATCCCACCACATATGTTTGTATGTGCCTTTCTGTCCACATCCCCTGTAGCAAAGGTTACTTCCCTGGGGTTTGATGTGTGCCGACCTAACTGGGGTCAGATACCACCTGAAGGCTGTTTTTAGTGTGTTCTCTTTTAAGTCAACGCTTAGTAAGCCCTTATCTCCCGATTGAAATATTGTCTCCCACTCCTGTTTATGTTTTACTATATCTAACTTTCTCTCCCATGCCAGCATTACCCGTGTTTTTGGTTCAGATGGGGGGGATTGGATAGCTACATATAGCTTGGATATTGAGTGTTTGGTTCTATGTGGGCAGACGCTAGAAATTTCTAACGATGTGGACACCCCACTAGGCGCATTTTTGAGGTATTCTCGGAGAGAAGATTGCAGCTGTAAATATATGAACCAGTGTAGCTTGAGGGGAGCGATCTTCTCTTGTAAGTGAGAGAAAGGTATCAGTGCGCTTTTCTCTATTATGTCTGCTACCCTATAGAGACCTTTGTTTTCCCATTTTCCTATATGTTTATGTGTATCTCCCTGTAGAAGGTATCTGATTGCATCAGCAATGAGTTTTTAGGGAAGATGTCCACTCTCTTCCTAGTTGTTGACCATAATTTGATGGTAAGGTCTCTTGTGTGTGTATCTGAGTGACAGGTGTCAAACTTGTTCTGCTGAGTGGCCCATAAAATGGAGTCTGGGTATGACCTCCCCTCTAATTCCGCCTCTAGGTTCTTTGTCTGGAAAGAAGGTAATTTTGATCACGACATCTCTTGGAGGAAGGCCCAGTTTCGGTTTAGCTTTTAATGCTCTGTGAGCTCTTTCGATATGGAAGGTGTAGTCTGAGGGAGAGTTTGTGATCTGGGTGAAAAGTTGTGTTAGGTAGGCCTGGAGTTCTCCCCCTGCTATTTCCTCTGGGACTCCTTTCAGTCTGAGATTGTTTCTTCTGCTCCTGTTTTCCAGGTCATCCAGTTTATCCTGGAATTCTAGCAGCTGTTGTTGTTGTGTTGAGACTGTGTGAGATAGTTCATCCACATTTTCAACCATAGCATCTTTTTGGTCTTCAAGCGTATCTATCCTATTTCCCATATCTGTTAGGTCGGATTTAATCTCTGAGAGACTGCTAGTGACCGATGAATGAATGGAGTCGATTTTCTCCCAAAGTTTCTCAAAGTTGTCGGCGATGTCTTTTTTTGAAACTAGGGTCTGTAAGTCTGCCTTGGTTAACAGGGTATTATCTTCTGGCAATTGTATGGAGTCGAGATCCGAATCCTCCTCTTCCTCCATGTCCTTATTAGGTTTGGCTGATTGTGAGGATTTAAAGAAGGAAGAGACCGTAGAGGGTTTAGAGACCGGTTTATCACCTTTTGTCACTCTCCTTGAAGACATTGTGTTATTAAGAGGCGTGTACAGTTCTATTGTAATGGATAGTATGTACCCACCAATGGGAGGCCGTATTTAGTATTTTGATGATCTGGACCTTTACATGTGGCAGTGTTGCGGTATTGTGGAGGACATATGAATATTAATATCTCATAGAATCATAGTGCTCAGCTTCTCTTATGCATTACTGTGCTAGATGGGCACCTCCTTGTGATACTATCATATAGATTACATGTCAATGGTTAAGGCACAGATAGATGGAAAAAGTACAGCTTTGTGGCTCCCTTTATTTATAGGTGTAGTCTGATAGATATGCAGAGGCTTTTAAACTGGTATTGCTATCCGGGCTCTAGAATGTTGCTGTGTATTAGAGGGAACTAGTACAGCGACTGTGTAGGTCTCTCTATGCTTGTCTGGACCACCTGGCTCCTAACCCCACAGACGGTACTGAGTTACAGCAGATTTTGTTAGGTAATCCTCCCAAAATATCAGAGTGGGTAGACAGGTTCCCTTGCTTTATGATTTCCTGAGGACACCCCAGTTTGCTGTCAGCTTTAATTATATAAAGTGTTCCTGTTGTCAGTACCACACTCCCTTATATTTTTGTGAGCGAAATATCTCCTGGGCGCAAAAGACTTCAGTCCCCAGATTTTAGAAAAGTCCTTGTAGCTAATTGGATCTCCTGAGGCAGTTTGGGGCCAAAGTAATCACAAGTTTAATGGCTTATACTATGTCGTGATTTGCAGGGGATGGGTGTGTGCGGTTAATAAGCAGTCTATCAGTCCCTTTAGTCTTCCCCGCAGCCCGGACCTCCTTTTATTTTTGAGATGTGACTTTATTTGTTGGGCTTATGCTGTTCCGGAGCGGAGCCCCGACCCTCCGGAACAGAGTGGAGTGCAAACTTTCCCAGCCCTGATAGCACTCTTTAAGTACTTTTCCTGACCCCGGCTGGTATGAATGAGCTGTCAAGGTGTATATAATTGGGGACTTAGTACCTTTCACCTTCAGTGTCTTGGGTATCTTGTCACGGGGCTCCGCTCCAGCCTACACTCCAGGGTGTAGGGGCGCCTTCTTCCCCGCAGCAGCTCGATGACGTCACTAAGTAATGGCGTGGGTTTGCGCCTTTTTGAGTGCCGGGCGCCAAGTGTGTCACAGCATCCAGATACCTGCGAAGCCCCCGCTAGTCCGACTGTCGGCTCACCTCCACTGCCTCTGGTAGCCGGTACGACTTTTCCCCCGCCTGGGTGTTTGGGGCACTGTTCTCTCTAATGTCGGGTCGAGGCGGTTCTCACAGTGTATGCAGTAGTCGGGAGGGTGGTTAAGAATCTTCCGCTTCTATGTTAGGATCAGACAGCACTCCCTTCTCCAGCTAGGGTGGCATAAGAATTTTGTGAGAAGCAAAGAAAAAAGGCTTTTTAGGGCATAAATAGAGTAAAATTACGCAGGAGCTCTAACAAGTTGCTTCTGCTCGGCTCTAAGGCTAGCTCCGCCCCTTCTTGTGCTTTCTTTTAAAGGAAGTTCTGGCTACCTTAGAGGTTCCAGAGGCCAAGCTGCCTGAAGAACCTTTAATTCCTAAACTTGACAGAGTTTACGAAGACAGGGTTGTTCCTCAGACTTTCCATGTTCCTGTAAAGATGGCAAACATTATTAAGAACAAAATGGGAGAGGATCGGTTCTTCCTTTACCTCTTCGTCTGCCTTTAAGAAACTGTTCCCGGTTCCATCCCTAAGGTGTATGGCGCTGTCTCCATGCTGGCAAAATGCACTACTATCCCACTGGAGGATAGTTCGTCTTTCAAAGAGCCCATGGATAAAAAGATGGAAACTCTGTTAAGAAAGATGTTTCAACATTCGGGATATTTATTTCAATCAGCAGCGGAAGTTGCTGCAGTTGTGAGAGCGGCTACCTACTGGTGTGACTCCTTATCGGAATTGATCGAGGTGGAAGGTCCCCTCGATATTATTCTTGATAGAATGAAGGCTTTAAGGGTCACTAATTCTTTTATTTGTGATGCGAATATGCAAATTATTTGTTTAAATGCTAAAACTGCTGGGTTTTCTGTTCAGGCCTGCCGGGCTTTGTGGCTGAAGTCCTGGCCTGCGGACTTGACTTCCAAGTCCAGACTCCTTTCCCTTCCATTCAAGGGCAAGATTTTGTTTGGTCCAGGCCTGGACTCCATTATTTCCATGGTTACAGGGGGCAAGGGTGCCTTCCTACCGCAAGATAAAAAGAACAGGTCTAAGGGACAACCTAATAATTTTTGTTCCTTTCGTTCTGAAAAATCCCAGTGCCAGCAATCCTCCGCTAAGACCGAGCAACCTAAGACTTGGTAACCGGCTCAGTCCTGGAATAAGTCCAAGCATGCCCACTGAGACTAAATCAGCATGAAGAGGTCGCCCCCGATCCGTCTATGGATCAGGTAGGGGCAGACTTTTGCGCTTCTCAGAAGCTTGGTTCAGGGATGTGCAGGATCCTTGGGTCCTGGAGGTAATTGCTCAGGGTTACAGAATTGGGTTCAAATCTCTTCCACCCAAGGGCAGATTTCTTCTCTCAAATCTGTCATCAAAACCAGAGAAGAGGGATGCCTTTCTGGTGTGTGTTTGGGATCTGTCCTCCTTAGGAGTCATTGTCCCGGTTCCTAGAGAGGAACAAGGCTTTGGATACTACTCAACCTTTTCGTGGTTCCAAAAAGGAGGGAAGTTTCCACCCGATACTGGACCTAAAGTGCTTAAACAAGTTTTTGAATGTCTTCTCATTCAAAATGGAGACGATAAGGTCTATCCTTCCCTTAGTCCAGAAGGGACAGTTCATGACCACTATAGATCTGAAGGATGCTTACCTTCATGTTTCAATCCACAGGGAATACTTTCAGTTCCTAAGTTTGCCTTCCTGGACCAGTACTTCCAGTTTATTGCTCTTCTGTTTGGCCTAGCTACTGCCCCAAGAATTTTCACAAAGGTTCTTGGGGCTCTCCCAGGGCATTGCAGTAGCACCTTACTTGGACGATATCCTGGTACAAGTACCATCCTTTCGTCTAGCGGAAGAACGTTCATAATCTCTTCTCTCTCTTCTTCGATCCCAATGATGGAAGATAAACTTAGAAAAGAGTTTCTTATTCCAAACACCAGGGTAGAATTGCTGGGCATGATAATAGACTCTCTAGTCATGTGGATATTTCTTTCAGACCAGAGACGCTGCAAGCTGGCTTCGGCATGTCTTGCCCTCCAGACCTCCTCAAGGCCCTCTGTGGCGCAGTGTAT
Source organism: Bombina bombina (assembly GCF_027579735.1). Classification (NCBI taxonomy): domain Eukaryota; kingdom Metazoa; phylum Chordata; class Amphibia; order Anura; family Bombinatoridae; genus Bombina; species Bombina bombina. The sequence goes on along the minus strand of NC_069504.1, from coordinate 220,510,963 downwards.
GGAAGTGATGGGTCTCATGGAGTCCAGCATGGACATAATTCCCTTTGCCAGGTTCCATCTCAGACCGTTACAACTGTGCATGCTGAGACAGTGGAACGGCAATCATTCTGATCTGTTTCAATAGATCTTTCTGGACAACCGGTCGAGAGAATCGCTCTCTTGGTGGCTCTGTCCAGATCTTCTTTTTAAGACCATTCTGGGAGATTGTGACTACAGATGCGAGTCTCTCAGGATGGGGAGCAGTTTGGGGAGCCAAGAAGGCTCAGGGCTTTTGGTCTCGGGAGGAGTGCTCTCTTCCGATCAATATTCTGGAACTTCGAGCAATCTTCAATGCTCTGAAGGCTTGGCCCCATCTGGGTTCGTCCCAGTTTATCAGATTCCAATCGGACAATATCAGATCGGTGGCTTACATCAACCACCAAGGAGGAACAAAAAGCTCCCTAGCAATGAGGAAGGTATCTCAGATTCTGGAGTGGGCAGATGCCCACAACTGTTTGCTGTCAGTGATCCACATTACGGGTGTGGACAACTGGGAAGCGGATTTTCTCAGCAGACAATCCTTTCATCCGGGGGAATGGTCTCTCCATCCCGAGGTGTTTGTGGAGATATGGAACAGGTGGGGGACTCATGGCATCCCATCTCAATACCAAGCTACCCAGGTATGGGTCAAGATCCAGGGATCATCAGACGGAGATAATAGATGCATTAGTGGTGCCTTGGAGGTTCAGTCTCATATACCTTTTTCCGTCATTACCTCTCCTTCCTCAAGTAGTGGCCTGCATGAAGAAGGAGCAGGCATCAGTGATACTGATTTCTCCATAGTGGCCGCAAAGGATGTGGTTTGTGGATCTAGTGGGGATGTCATCATTTCCTCCATGGAAGTTACCTTGTCACAGGGACCTGATACTCTCATTCAAGCTTGTAAGCTGGTTACTCGTCGCATCTAACATATGGTGTGGAGGACCTACTTATTCTGGTGTGAAGAGCGTGGATCTTTCCTTTCACCAGGATGATCTGGAGAAGGGCCTTTCTGCTAGCTCCCTTAAGGGACAGATTTCGGCCCTATCCGTTTTACTGCACAAGAGGCTCGCTGAGCTTCCATATGTTCAGTCTTTTGTTCAGGCTCTGGATAGAATCAGGCCTGTGGCTAGAACTAGTGCTCCTCCCTGGAGTTTAAATCTTGTTCTTAAAGTTTTGCAGAAGGGTTCTTTTTCTACTGGCTATTGCTTCAGTGCGCAGAGTCTCAGAAATGGCTGCCTTGCAATGTGAGCCTCCTTACCTAGTATGTCATGCTGATAAGGCTGTTCTTCGTACTGGGTTAGGTTTTCTTCCTAAGGTCATTTCAGATCGCAACATCAATCTGGAGATTGTGGTGCCTTCCTTGTGTCCTAATCCTTCTTCTTCAAAGGAATGGTTACTTCATAATTTGGATGTGGTTCGGGCCTTGAAGTTCTATCTTCAGGCTACGAAGGAGTTTAGACAGACTTCTTCTTTGCTTGTCGTCTATTCTGGGAAGCGTAGGGGCAGAAGGCCTTGTCCACTTCCTTATCTTTTTGGTTGAGGAGCATTATTCGCTTAGCTTATGAGACAGCGGGTCATAAGCCTCCTCAGAGGATTAAGGCTCATTCAACTAGAGCAGTGGCTTCCTCTTGGGCCTTAAAGAAAGAGACCTCTATGGATCAGATTTGTAGGGTGGCTACCTAGTCCTCCTTACATACCTTTTCTAAACTTTACAAGTTTTACGTTTTTGCTTTGGCTGAAACAGCTTTTAGGAGAAAGGTTTTGCAGGCTGTGATGCCCTCAGAATAGGGTCTGCCTCCTTTTTTGCCCTCCCGTTCATTCAGTGTCCTCTGGAGCTTGGGTATATGTTTCCCACAAGTAAGGAATGAAGCAGTGGACTCTCCTCATATTAAGAGGGAAAATATAAATTATGCTTACCAGATCATTTCCTTTCCTTCTGTATGAGGAGAATCCACAGCCCCCGCCCGTATTCTCAGTAGGGCAAACCTAAATTTTGTTTTGTTCTTCTGGCACCATTCATACCCTGATATTTATCCTACTGTTCCTTGTTCCCTTGGCAGAATAACTGGGATATGAGGGAAGTAGGGGATGTATTTAAGCCTTTGGCTGGGGTGTCTTTGCCTCCTCCTGGTGGCTAGGTTCTGTATTTCCCACAAGTAAGGAATGAAGCTGTGGACTCTCATCATACAGAAGGAAAGGAAATTATCTGGTAAGCATAATTTATGTTATTTTTAAATTGTATACTCTTCCTGAATCATAAGAGAATATTTTTGAGTCAATAGAATTTCTTTAATATTGAAGAATGTAAAAATATTCATTATTTTTCATTAAAGGGACAGTACACTGTAAAATTGTTTTTATATGAATGTATTTTCAATGACTTGTTATACCAGCTGCAGAATATAAAATGTATGAGCAATTGCATTTTCAGGTTAATTTGTGTATATGAAGTAGCTGGTTTTGTGCTTTTAAACCACAGCCTATTACAATGGGTTGAGCTTCAGGTAATATCAGATCTCATTATGTTATCACTTATCTACACAGACTTGTTTCCTTTTCTTATATTTCTCTAGAAAACCAAAGCTCAATACTTAGAGAGAGAGTTATAATTTTATTACTTAACTATCATGCCCTCCACTGAGAGTGTAATCTCTTCTTCTGATTGTGTTTACTTAGCTAATTCAATAGAATATACTCCAGTATAGAAACTTTCAGTATAGGTTGGGATACCACAGGCTAAATCAGCTATTTCAAATGCCAAAATAGGGGTAAAGGAGCTACTGGTAAACAATTTAAAACACTCCAGCAGGTAAAATGAATCATTGGGAACAATTTAAAGGGGAGAAAAATTTTGGGCGAACTGTCCCTTTAAGGACTGAAAATAAAAATCAGATGGGTTTTTTTTGTTGTTTTTTTTTTTTTTTTTTTAAAACTTATTTTTTTCCCTAAAATTATAATTTTTCTAATTATTGAAATTGTCAGTGAGGTACATGTACCATTGTAACTGAACAGCACCTCTAACCTTAGATAATCTTTGCATTATATTTCTGCATCCAGCACTGACCTCCAAGTATTCTTCCTCAAAAGAACTGTCAATCACTCACATGCCCTTCGGCATTTTCACCTCCCCCACCTTACCTCTAAACCCTAGTTAATCTCTGCCCTGGAACTGGCTCCAGATGGACTGGCAAGACATGAGTGACGTACTTATCTAGCAATGAGGAAATGCAATTATACCAAGTTATAGCTAAGTATTGCTTTAAAGGGACTAAAAACATTATAAAAATGTGTTATATAAAGAAAATATTAACCTAAAAATGTTATATAAATGTACTTTTTACAATTATATTAGTTGCTATAATAGGGAGGAAATAATTGTAAAGTTTTAGTTTGCATAAATAAATGGATGGATGTCCCATGTTATAAACTTGGTTTCCCTTAAAGGGACATTATACACTAGATTTTTCTTTGCATAAATGTTTTGTAGATGATCCATTTATATAGCCTATACAGCTTTTTTGCTTTTTTTTTAAAATGTATAGTTTTGCTTATTTTTAAATAACATTGCACTGATTTTCAGACTCGTAACCAAGTCCCAAAGTTTTAGAAGAATACTGATGTATACCTACTCCAGCTTGCTCCTGTTTGTGTAAAGGGTCTTTTCATGTGCAGAGGAAGGGGGAGTGTCTGCTTTTTGTGCTATAGAACCACTTTCAGTGGGTGTTCCAGCTAATCTTTTCAACAGAGCTAAACTGGGAGCTTCTAAGTACGTTTTTAAACGTTTTTATACTGGATTTTTAGATCAGTATCTGTGCATCTTATTCTTTATAGTAGTGTCTATTACATGTAGTTAAAGGAAAATTGGTGTATACTGTCCCTTTAAGACCCTTTTTCTTTTGTTTGTTAAATGTTACCTTCTTTGCTGAGGCTAGTTAGTGCCAGATAAAAAGAGCCACTACAGTGATCAAGTTCAGTGAAGAATTTAGCAGGAAAAGAAAACATTGTATATATCAAATGTTTAGTTATGAGTAATAAAACAACTTTACAATAAATGTCCATTATTTATTGTACCCACTTTGTATGTAATTTATTTCTGAGAAGTAAGGATTTATTAATTGTCTGCACCCTGATGACTTCCCAAGGCTAACCCTGCTACATATATTTAAATAATTATATTTAACTTTATACTAACAATATTATCACCGTCAGCCTTGTAGTCTGCTGTCTCAAGCCTGGTTCCACTATTCAAGTAAGGCAAATAATGGGTGGAGTTTACCTGTTGAAAAACACTTGCAGCAAACAAAATGTTCATTTGTTTTAAAAACACAGACTTGGCTGATATGTTGTTCTATAGCGACACAACAGAAATGTCTTGTAATTACAAAGTGTTTACTCTCCTTTTAGGCTTGTGAAGTATGGAGTATGCACTTGATATGGAAAGCAAATATAATAAATGTTGTTGCAATGTTTAATATCTACACAAAGGGGCATTATTGTTAAAGGGAGAGGGGAGAGTAATCTCAAAATTAAACTTATTATTTAGGTAAAGCATACAACTTTAAACAACTATTTTACTTCTATTATCAAATTTGCTTTGTTCTCTTAGGTTCATTTGTTGAAAAAAATACCTAAGTAGGCTCAGGAGCAGCAATGCACTGCTGAGAGATAGCTGGTGACTGCACATGTTTACTTTTTGTCATTGGCTCACCAGATGTGTTCAGCTAGCTCCCAGTAGTGCATTGCTGTTTCTGAGCTTTACCTTCAACAAAGGATATCAAAAGAATGGAGCAAATTTGATAATGGAAGTAAAATGGAAAGTTGTTTAAAACTGCATGCTCCGTCTGAATCATAAGTTTATTTTTACTTTACTGTCCCTTTAATTTTATAAAAGCAGAACCAATTAAATGCTTACTATGTGTAAGTATGACATCATTGTCAATTTCACGAATTATATGTATTGAGCTTTTGTGAATATAGTTACTATTTTAGCTTTTATTGTTTCCACTGTCTTCCAATTGGTCTCCAATAAGCAGTGACATATGCACATATGCTTGTACCACCTGGCCATGTGTACATCTTCCATCCGCTATGTCACCAGTTAAGAAAGCAGCAGTGACCATGGGCTAGAACAGAAATCCTTAGACATGGACCAGCGTACAAGTGCACAGGTCAGCTACATCCTAGGCAAGGAGGAAGGTATAAGGCACACGTGTCTGCAGTCTGTAAACGATCTGAGCAGCCTCCCATATCAATAGCTATTCAGCTTGCTGGTTCTCATCTATGCATATTATTGTCTGAACTGCACAGGCTGCCTCACCAGATCCCTTTTCTCTCTCCATCACATAGGAGCATGGTTACCTGCTCTCTGGTCTACAAATAAAGAAGTGAGATCGAAATATGCAGAACAAATGAGAGCAAGATCCGGTTACTTGTTTGGGAGAAATATTCACATGCACAAGTATTTTTATTTTTATAATTCTTATTTCTACGTTCGCAAAAAGAAGTAACTAATTGATCAGCATGCAGTTTTAGCTTACAATATTCATATTTTTACTTGGGCAATCTAAAGCAATGCTGCAATGGACTATTCGTGCCAATCAAAATGTTTTGTTTGTTTTGTAACTACATATATTGCAATATCTTAACAAGTAAACTCACTTTTAATATCAGTGGGACATGTATACATTTTGTAATCAAATAAGTTACTTTCATGATGGCCCTTTAAACATTTAATATTACATTGACACACAATTCAATAGGTTTTTACTTAGTGTCACTTAAACTTAACACGTGGTCAGCAACATCAATGACGTTTGAACTTGTCTCCTGAGAATAGAGAGCTGAGTTAGAGATCAATTTAGTGAATCCGTTCCTTATGATAGCACTGCCCTTTCTATCATTTTACTGATTTATTGAATTGTTAATTAATCCAACCAATAGCAAAATCACATTCTAAAAATCCATGAAGTCTGACCATTGTCTGTATATTTACAATATTACTTTTATCAATTATATCATTCATGTCACATTGTCACTAGCAACTTCTGATTATTATTTTTGTCCCTAGACTTTAGAAATAGCTCATTATTTCTTTGCACACAACTAGTGCAGTACAGCCACAGCACAGAGTAGCACTGATGATGTGTGGGTGGGTGTAAGGACCGTTCTGCACATGTGCAATTCTGATGCAATGTGAGCTCCTTTGTATGCCTCGTTGTTAAGCTGCTACATCCATGAACTGAGGGCTTTTTACCTTATCCAGACGTTACTCTGACACAGGATTCTGATCCAATTGGATTTATTTGATTTGATAAATCATCATTGTTTGACAAATCCATTTATTCACCATCCAGGTAATTTTTTTTAATTGAATAAGCATGTGGCCAGTGTATAGGTAATTCTTGCATTAATTATAGACTCCATGCATTATATTTTCTGTTAATGGCAGAATATAGTTATTTTCTGTTATATGATTATGTGCCATCATTGCTTTTATTAACTCAGTCATTTAGAGAATATAATTTGCTATTCGTTGTTTTTTAAATGGCATTGAAACAGTGTATCCCCTATAGGGCAGTGCACTAATCCCATTCTGCCCTTGAGTTCTGTATGTCTGGCCATGCACAGGATGGGCTCAAGAGCATGTGTGTAAACAGTAGCACGTTTTATCTTTATTATGTACACATGTAACAGAGATGGAGACACTGTGTTTGGTACTCACCTAATATAGAGACCACGACTGACAGTGACCTTTACCTAATAAGCAGGAAAAAATAAATAAATCGTACGTCACAGATTTTCATCTTTTCATTGGTTTCCTGATTTGTGTGTTTATTGTCACGTGCCAGGTCATTCCAATATTTATGTTATTGAAATAATTTGTTCTATTTCAAGTGGAAGATTATTATACTTGCAAGGATACAGTGAGTTCTCTGTATGGTGGGAGATGTATAATTTTAGAAGCTGCTTAGTGTGTGCTACAATGTATGGTTAGATAGGAAAAGCATTAGAACAGCTATGTTGTACAGGGTGTTTATTAACCCATTGGATGCTGTTGCAGCTTTCTATGGCAGCTTTAGTTTGACAGGGTTATGTTGACCTTATAAGGTGTTAGTGACCTTGCTTTTAATTTGCAATAATAATTTATAAGCAGCCTATTTTGTCTTCCTATGAAGAGTATAATATCAGTGGATGGAAAGGGAACTGGGTAGCAAAAGGATATCTGAACAATAATGATTCATATACTGCCAGATTACATAAATTGCTGTAAAACAAAATCAGTTTACAATTGCACAATACCTTTGCAGTTAGATTTATTAGTATGATAACCCACCCCTAATAGTATTTGCTCATACATACATTTGTGCAACTGTTTTACCTAGGTCATGTCTGGTTTTATTTGTACAGCTCAATAATAATGGAGGTATTGTTATGATATTGGGATTTCCAGTTAGTCATTGGTTGTCTGTAAATGACGTTGCAGGAAGAACAACAACGTTGTGTTTAAAATGACGTGTGTGCTACGAATAGGACAGGGCTGGTTTTAGTAGTATAAATAAATCGTCTATTTTCACAGAACACCAGGGAATAAAATCATTTCAGTTCTACCTTTCATTATAAATGGAGAAGTAAATTATACTTCCACATTACAAACAATAACTGCTCACACACTGATTGTATAACTGCCCACACACAGACACACAGATAGATATGTGATAGATAGATAGATAGATAGATAGATAGATAGATAGATAGATACATTGGTATCTGTACAAATATTCTTCTATGAAAAATGTACCCAATTTTTGTTGCAGTTTTGCAGCTGTTATATGGGTATGTATATGAAACTTAAATGGAAATTTTCGTTTAAAAATAAAATGCTATATTCCTTTTTTATATTCTCTTTTATAAATTCCTTTTTTTAAAACAATTTATTTAACCCCTGCAAAGTTGTGCTCTTGTCCAGATGAAAATACAGCTGATGAACCCATCAGGAGTAGGCATGTATGTGTATATTTGTTTTAAAGGGACAAAAACACATTTTCATGTTTCCAATAAAGCATACCATTTGAAACAACTTTCTAAATGTATTTTATTATTCTCTTTGTATCCTTTGTTGAAGGAGCAGGAATTCACTACTGGGAGCTAGCTGATCACATTTGTGAGCTAATAACAAGAGGCATTTAGGAGCAGCTACCAATCAGCATTACTGCCCTTGAATCTACCTAGTTTTTCTTTTCAACAAAGGATACCAAGAAAACAAAACAATTTAGATAATACAAGTACAATTGGAAAGTTATTTAGAATTGTATGTTCTATCTGAATAATGAAATAATGTGTTATCGGTTTTAAGTCCCTTTAAAACTCAGTGAGATATATCTGGGTTAGTTGAAGTCGCGCTGAAATTCAGAACTGCAAGCAAAAAAAAAAATACATATATTAGATCTGCTGTGCATATACTGGCGCTTGTGTGTGTGTGTGTGTGTGTGTGTGTGTGTGAAAAAAGGTTTAGTAAAAGCTGTTTAAACTTAAATTTACAGAAAGTCTCCAAGAAAGCACTCACTGGATATTTTTACAGAAAACATAATGTTTATTCCTTCAAATGTAAAATGTTCTGCCAGTATAGACATGCCATTCTTGGATAATGGTTTTGTATGTGAAGTTTAGCACCCTGGTGTCTGTGAAGCTACATAGAATGCCTATATATATAAATAAATATAAATATATAATCTGGATGAGTAAGAAATAGCAGCAGACAAGTTAAAAATGGGACTTTTCCTATCTTAACATTTAATGGACTAGTGACTTTTTCCCCTTTGGGCTCAAAATTGTAAACTATAAACTATAGTGATATTTTATCGCCCCTGTGTATAAATATATACCAGGTATACAACGTTTCACTTTACAGCGCTTCGCTAATACAGCGCTTCGCTAATACAGCGCTTTGTGGAGCTGAAGTTCAACCTCCAAGGATTTTGAAACAGTGCTGTAATCATCGTGAGATTGTGAGAAAAGTGACTGGCACCATTTTGTTATGAACATTTCACTCTGTTTACAGCATTACAGTGCAATCTGTGTCTCACTGCTATAGTTTGGCAAATTGTACTACAGTAATTGTCACTATTTTACAGGTAAAGTATTTATTGAATACTAATAGAATATTGTGCTGTGCTAGTGTTAAAGTGTCAGTAAACTTTAAAAATAATGTTATATAATTCTGCACATAGTGCAGAATTATATAACATTATATTAGCCAAACATTATTAAAGCATAATTTCCCCTATTAATTTTATTAAAAAAGCGCTGTTTCACAGACCCGCTCTCTGCTCTCTGCTGAGCGGGTCTGTTATATTTACTCAGCGCATCGGGCCAGCTGTATAGTCACAGCCTGGCCCGACCGCGCCATAAGACTAAATGCAGCTCGCTCCTGTCACAGGAGCGAGCTGCACTTAGTCTTATGGCGCGGTCGGACCAGGCTGTGACTATACAGCTGGCCCGATGCGCTGAGTAAATATAACAGACCCGCTCAGCAGAGAGTGGGTCTGTGAAACGGCGCTTTTTAAAAAAAATTAATAGGGAAAATTATGTTTTATTTTTTTTTTTAAATATTTTATTTTCAGTTTTCAACATAAACAAAAAACCAAAACAAACAAAAGATTACATATTTTGCATCCCTGCATTACATTTCAATTGTCTCATATTGCTATTACCCTTCCCAGAGGAGGAGAGGCATTTTAAGATATGATTATTACATTGATGGTCCTGGCAAAATTGAATAACACATATTAGATATATCCTTAAGTTGAGCAAGTCTCACCCGAACCAGGAATGCCTTCTATACATAGGTCGCATGTGCACAAGTCCAATGTTGGGGTTGTATTTGCCTCAGCTATACTTCCAATGAGGTTTTACATAGCAAAGTAAGGGAGCAGTCATGCAACAAAAATAAAATACAATACAGACAGACAAGACATACAGGAAAACAAAAAGTCTCCAAAAATTATCTTATGAGTGTGGGCGAATCACAAATGTTTTACTACGAACCATATAAAAGGACCTAACAGCTTCCAGAATATGCCCCTGAGATATGAAAACCAGACTGGATGGGGTTTGCCAGTGTTCTGAACTTAATACCGTGTATCTATTAGTGTTCACTTCCTGCTTCTATATTTGTATGAGTCCCAGATGAACAATATGTCTTCGTATAGATCTAGTTTTCCCTCCCTAAGGAAATAAAATCTCTCGAGGAGAAGGTCAGAATCCACCTGACTCTTCCAATCCTCTATACTGGGAATGGTGGATGATTTCCAATGTCTAGGTATATTTTGCTTTGCTACATTTATCATTATTAAAAATAATTGCCTTCTAATCTTGCATGGGATTTGAGGGGTTTGAGATAGAAGAATTAGTTCTAGACTAGGCGCTAATTGTGTGTGCAGTATCGAGTTTATTTCCTCGAAAATATTCCTCCAAAAAACATTGATTGGGATGCAATCCCACCAAATGTGCCTCATGTTACCGATTTGGCCCCCACATCTCCAACAAGTATTAGAGCATTTTTTGAATATATATTTAAGTTTTGCTGGTGTTAAATACCAACGCATAAATATTTTAATGTTCGTTTCTTTAGCCTTAGCGGAGTGGGCTGATTTTGACAAATTTTTAAACCTATTGCTCCATTCCTTAGGAGGTGTAGTTTCTATTAATTCCCTGTCCCAGCTCTTAGTGTAGGTTGGGAGATCCGGAAATCTGTTGTCTAGGACTAATTTGTACATTGTTGAAATAGATCTTTGGGATTTCCTACCATGTATGCAAGCTTGTTCAAATTGAGTTGGGATCCTTGTTAGGTCTGATTTGCATCTATGGGAGTAAATGAAGTGTCTAATTTGATGGTACCTAAACCACGAGGACAAAAAAGGAATATCCATGTCATTGAGCTGTTGTTTTGATTTTAATTTGCCTTTATCCATAATTGTATGTATGGGGATCTGCGAAAGGAAGTCAGGTTTGACATGTGCAGGCTCATCCAATCCTGGGGGGAATTCCTGGTTTGATAATAATGTTGTGAGTGGGGAGTATTGTGTGGAGATTCTTTTAAATGATTTTAATATGAGTTGCCAGTCTTTCCAGGTCTCATTGGTCATTGAAAGATGGGAGATAGTTACTCGTTTTACTGCTGGGAGGTTCCAGCAACTCGTGCCCAAATGTGTCACCCCTGCTGCAGAATTTTCTATTTGAACCCATCCCTTTGGGGAAGTTGCGGAGTGGTTACACCACTCTACAATCCTTTGTAGTGATACTGCCAATTTATACGAGTGGAGGTGAGGTACTCCCAATCCTCCCCTATCTGGCACTCTGTACATTGTCCCTTTGTTGATGCGGGGTGGTCTACGGCCCCACACGTAGTCATTTATGACCTTTTGTAGTATATCAATGTCTTTGGATGTATTCTGTATGGGGGCTGTCTGGAGTAGATATAGAGCTTTGGGTAGTAACACCATTTTAGACGCCTGTATTCGGCCCAACCAGGAAATATTCTTAAGGAGCCAGGAAGAAGTCAGAGATTGAAATTCATTAATCAAGGCTCCATAATTGAGTTTACGTGTAAGCTGTGGGTCAGATGAGAGGTATATACCTAAATACTTTAAACAAATTGGTTGGGCTTTCAAGGGGCATTGAGATCTAATGGATTCCAGGGATTGTGGGGTGAGATTAACCGGGAGGAACTCTGATTTTGCCATATTTACCAAAAAGTTTGAGACTTCTCCATAACATGTGAACTCGTTCATGACATGTGATATAGAATTTAGTGGGTCTGATAGAGTTAGCAGTAAGTCATCCGCAAAAATCGCTAATTTATGAGAACTGTCTCCTAAGTTGATTCCTTTTATATTGGGGTTTGCCCTTAATTTGGCAGCAAGGGGTTCTAAAGATAGAATAAATAGAAGAGGGGATAAGGGACAGCCCTGTCTGGACCCATTTCTGATTTCAAACATATCTGAAAGGGACCCATTCACCCTGACTTGAGCAGATGGGTTGGAATATAGGGCCATGATTTTCTGTATAAAATGAGTTGGGAAATCAAACCGTCTTAGTGTCCTGTCTAGGTAAGTCCAGTCCAGTCTGTCAAATGCCTTTTCGGCGTCGGTAGAGAGAAAGATAGCAGGGGAGTTTGTTTTAGAAATATGATTAATTAAATTGAGGACTTTGACAGTATTGTCCTTCGCCTCCCTGTTCGGTACAAAGCCCGCTTGATCTTGGTGGATAAGATGGGGTAGTAAACTGTTTACCCGGGAGGCTAAAATTTTTGCATAAATTTTTAAATCTACGTTCAGTAGGGAAATTGGTCGGAAATTGGCCGGTGTGTCTGGTATCTTGCCTGGTTTTTCCAGTACCGTAATATGGGCTTTGAGCATGGAATCTGGGAAGGGAGACGAATCTGAAATGGAGTTGAAAAGATTAGTTAAATGTGGGGCTAATTGCTTCGCAAATGTTTTATAATAAAGGCCTGAAAAGCCATCTGGGCCCGGGGCTTTATTGGGTTTTAAAAGTTTAATGGCGGATAGTACCTCTGCAGAAGAAATAGGCTTGTCTAGTGCTTCTTTTTGGTCTGGTTTAACCTGTGGTAAGTCTATTTGGTCTAAGTACTGATCACATTTTTGGGAATGAAGTTTTGCGTCTCTGTCAGGGAACAGATTGTATAATTTGTGATAGAATGCTTTGAAAACAGATGCTATAGTTAATGTGTCCTCAGTGTTTTTTCCCGTCTTGTCTTTGATCGAGTGTATGTAAGTGGACCTTTGTTTTTTCTTTAGGGCTCTAGCCAGCCATCGGCCTGACTTATTGCCCTCCCTATAAAATGTCTGATTAAAAGATAGCAACTGTTGTTGGGTGACAATCTGTAAGGCCTTATTAAATTGATTCCTTTTAGAGGAAAGAAGTTCAAGAATTTGGGCATCCCCCGGGGAAGATTTATGTCTAAAATCTAATTCTGCTATTTCTCTTGCTAGTTTTGTGTGTTCCTCACGTCTCTGTTTAACTAAGTGAGCTTTAATTTTGAGGAATTCCCCTCTGATGGTACATTTGTGAGCTTCCCAAAGGGTTTTAATATTTACGTCCGGGGTGTTGTTTATTGAGAAATAAGCTTTAATTTGTTTAGTCAGATTTTTAACCCTTTTTTGTCCTTGGAGGAGAGAGTCATCTAACCTCCATTGGTAGGTTCTTAGCGGGGCGGATGGCCACACTAGTCTGCTCGAGACCAGTGAGTGATCCGACCAAGTGGAATGTGAGATCCTAGCCTCTGTTAAGTGAGAGAGTACTAAGTGGTCAACAAAAATATAGTCCAGTCTAGAGTAACATTTCTTGGGGTTAGAGAAGAAGGTAAAATCTTTTTTATGTGTATTGAGATATCGCCATGTATCGTGCAAACCAAGTAACTTAAGATTCTGCCAAATTGAATCCAGGTGGGGAGTTTTTGCTCTGGTGTCTGGGTTGGTGCAATCTACTCTGGGGTCTAAAGGAACATTCAAATCCCCTGCCATTATTAAAGGGCTTGTGGGTTTCCCCAAAATGGAATCGGTAATTGTCTTAATAAAACTATGTTGGTTTCTATTTGGGGCATAGAAATTGACCATGGTTACTGGCCTGCCATATAGCAAGCCCGTAAGGCACAGGTATCTCCCTTCATTGTCTTTGTCTATATGGGTTTTCTTAAATGGGATAGATTTGTGTATGAGGATACACACACCGTTAATTTTTTTTGATGAGTGAGTGCTGTGAAAATGTTGAGTGTAGTGCGGTGATAAAAAGCTAGGGATATTTTTGCCCTTATAGTGTGTTTCCTGAAGCATGATGATGTGCCCCCCCCCTCCTGTGCAAGTCAAGAAGAGCCATCCTACGTTTTTTGGGGCAGTTTAACCCTTTGGTATTTTGGGTAAAGATGTTCAGTACCTGTGAGTTATGTTGATCTTTATTGGTCATGTGTATTGTGCCCTTCCTCCCACCTTCTACCTGAGTTATCCTGGTTCTTCATTAAACATTCTAAGCATCCGGTCCTGTAGCTATATGGAGACAAATAAAACAAATAATAACAAAAACAAAAACATACAAAACATTTAACAGTCTCCTCTAACAAAAGGAGAGTATACATCCTAACACTCAGTATATTGGGGATAAGAAATTATCCCAACTGGCTAGAACTTCTTTAGCAACTTAAGTGGAAACAGAAAAAGAAAAAGGAAAGTTTAAACTAGGTAAACACATTCAAGAAACACCCTGTTTAGGTTACTATAACAAGACTGATATGGTAATCAAGTGGACTCTCATTAGTGTCTGTTAAGATGGGTCCATGTGCCTAGGGTCAGACAAGCCCCAGGATCCTTGCAAACAAGCTCAAGTTCTGTCCATAAATACAACAGTTCTGAGGAGTCTGCAACCCCTTGGAGGTTGGGAAATTAGTATATCTTCCATCCAGTGTTAATCACCCTTTTTCTGGCACTGTGGTATTGTTGGTCGGCTGGTTTCTCCCAGTCCTCTTCTTCTGGACTTGCAACCATTCTTTTCTTTGTGGGAGGGGGTTAATGTCCAATCTGTGGTTTTTGCTGTTGTGAGCATTTAGATTGCCATCTTCCTCCGGTATTTGAATGTCCAGTTCTTTGCATACTCTGGGAATATCCTTTGGTGATTGACAGAGATATCGTCTGCTTTTCCATAAGATTATGAGTTGGAATGGAAAGCCCCACCTGTATGGGATGTGATGCCTTTGCAGACTCATGGTCAAGGATTTCATCTCTCTTCTTTTAGTGAGGGTTCTCTGAGAGAGGTCTGCATATAGCTGTAGGTCTGAGTTCTCAAACTTAACCGGTTGCTGTTCCCTCGCAAGTTTCATTATGCTTTCTTTCATTTGGTAGCTTGAAATACGGACAATGACGTCTCTGGGAGGCTGTGCATCTGTCGGCTTGGGGCGAAGCGCTCTATGTGCTCTATCAATTTCTATTTTGATCGGTGTCTCTGTTTTTTTTAGAAAATTGAATAAATCTTGCAGGTATTGATCTAAGTCAGGTGCGTTGATGCTTTCTGGGATACCTCTGATTCTTATATTCTGCCTCCTAGATCTATTTTCCATATCGTCGATTTTTTCTTCCAGATCTTGAATTGCAGAGTTTTGCTCAGTAATAATATTGTGCAAGTCTGTAATTGTAGCAGAATGAGTATCTTGAGTGTTTTCTACAGCTTCTACCCTGTGACCCAAATCAGACATTTCTTTCTTTAAATCATTAAGTTCTTCCTTAATGCAGTCCTTAACTTGGGCAACCAAACTAAGAAAATCTTTCTTTGAGGGAAGTGCTTCAAATAAGGCTTTAGGGATTGTGATAGTATCTGTTGTGGCTTCATGGTCAGAATCTGATGATGAAGATGCCTCTGCGAAATCTTGTTCCTCTGCAGCCGCCATGGCTGAGGATTTAGCCTCAAGAGTTTTAAAAAAGCTATTTACAGAAGGAGTTTTGTGTGCTTTTTGTTTGGTGTTGTTGCCTCTTTTAGGTTGTCTTTTTGGAGACATATTGGTATGGCAGGTGACTAAGGCTCCTTAGTTGCTGCACTACGTGCTCTTAAATCCAAATGTAAGTATTCCTCCCTTGCTGGGTTTTGCAGTATTGAAAGGGGAGAGTGGAGCTTTATACAGTGTGTTTATGCTTAACTGATCATTTGATCTGTGCTTTTGGTGACTCTCCTTATCGTGTATCTAGGCGTAGTAACATGAGTAACTGTTCAGGGCTAGATTATAACATTATGTCCACACATGGATGCATTTTTTAAAATCATTGGTGTAGGGAGGCATGTACCTTGAAGCAGGCGAGACACAGATATGATCCCTTCACTGTCTCTGCTCCCGGACGGCCACGTGGGAGCCGTTTATTCCTCAGCGCACCGGGTAAAATGTGCGTTATACATATAGGAAACAAAAAAGGAATGCAGCTTAGCGCTTTTACACCTATACTTCACCTCATCTTGGGGTTGCTGGCTGCCCTTCAGATTTGCGATGCCCCTGAGGCTAGGGTTATCCTCCGTTGCTAGGCCGCAAGTCGTATCTGTTTAGTAGAGGCCTAGACGTAATAGCACCGGCCGGAGCTTCTAAGAATCACCGCTCCTTCCGGTTTGCTATGTGGCAGGTAAATGTCCCGTAGCTTAGCTACTGCTGCTGGCTGTCTCCCGAGCTGATTAATAAGGGCATGAACTGCGTCCTAGCCAGTTTGGGTGCGGGAGCTCCATCACACCGCGTCCATCTTCATGACCGGCTAGCTCCGCCCCCCCGGAAAATTATGTTTTAATAATGTTTGGCTAATATAATGTTATATAATTCTGCACTATGTGCAGAATTATATAACATTATTTTTAAGGTTTACTGTCCCTTTAAACTAAACATAGCACTATTGTACCCCTAATATATGTTGGTTCAAACATGTTTTCAAGTCTTTAAACACACTGGCAAGTGAAAAGAAAGCTAAAACTGCCTTGTTTCACTTTAAGGTGGTTTTCACTTTACAGCGGGGCTCCGGTCCCTAACCCACTGTATGAGCGGGGTATACCTGTGTGTGTGTGTATGTATATATATGTATATGTGTATATATATATATATATATATATATATATACAGTATATATATATGTGTGTTTGTGTATGTATGTATATATATATATATATATACATACAGTGTATATATATATATATATACTGTATATATATTTAGTGATACATGAAGGGCCTTGGTCCTGTATTAATTTGTTTTGTTTACTCTGTTCTTTTGTATCAGTATTTTTATTTTTATTGAAGATCAATTATGAAAATAATAATACGTGAAATTACACACACACACATTTGGGAACAATTTTGGCTAAACTGTCCTGTAATACTTAAAGGACAGCCACCTACACATTTGATTACTTAATCATGCCTTTTAAATGAAAGAAAGTCAAAAATATACTATCATCATTCAGACAGAGTTGAGTTTACTTTTTTTTTTACTTTTGTTATCAAATTTACTCTGTTCTCTTGGTACCTCTTGTTGAAACATTTCTCATATCTATTAGAGCATACCTAGGTAGGTTTATAAGCATGAATTGTATAGCAGCAATGTTTGTAACAATGTTTTAATAGGGTACATACATAAGCCACATATAGTCCTCAAGACTGTCCAAAACCAGAAAATTCTCCCTTTCGTCAGGAACAAGTAGCTACTTAGAACTTTTAGGTTGAAATTAAAGACCTTGTATTTCAGCCACAGTCATTAGAAAATAGGCTTATAATGGAAATTTTAATAGAACTTATTATTATCTTGAGGTTTAATAACCTAGTGCAGATTTTATCCCTGTTTGGTTATTTTTCTCTGGCTACAAATTCTTTAATTCTTTTTGTGAGTGTAGAGTGTATACATTATGCTAGATGCATGGATACAAATCTATGGTCCTATATTCATTTGTTTCTGAGCATGGATATGCTGTAGCCATTTACTGCCTATGCAAATTATCTCAGGCACAGGCTTCAACAAAAATCAGACACCAAGGTTCTGTGGCATCAAGAAAATGGTCAATGGCACTGGTTAAATTATCTGGCCTTGCAATCTGTATGGGCGGTAAGATATACTGTAGACCTAAAGCCATCTCTTTCCTTTTTCCGTTGTTCAGAACTCAACCATGTGGTGTCACTTCAACTTTCCTGCTATATCACCATAAAAAGCATGGCTCAGTGCAAATCACTGCTGCATTGGTGCAATGGACAATGAATAACTGCATAACAATAACACTATAATGGTTTTAAGTATATTCCAATGGTCTATACTACATTGTGACATTTCCTGTAAGTATCAGTACTGTAAGTTTTAACTACAAGAAAATAAAACAGACTTTTATTTTAGTATCCATTAAAGATGTTTTGTATTTATTTATGTATTTATTTTGTTAGAAATTATGTTGAATGTATAAAAAGTTATTTTACCCAGAAAACAAACTGCTATAAATTGGGGTTGACAA
This sequence comes from Bombina bombina, assembly GCF_027579735.1. NCBI lineage: Eukaryota > Metazoa > Chordata > Amphibia > Anura > Bombinatoridae > Bombina > Bombina bombina. The sequence goes on along the minus strand of NC_069504.1, from coordinate 220,492,916 downwards.
CTGTGCATGGGACTTGTGGTCAATCAAGTGGTTAAATAATTTGCAATAAACGGGTTAAAATATTGCTGTATCTGTGATACTATTAATGCTGTAAAATAGTAACTTGGTAACATAGAACAACCCACAGGTCAGGAAGTCATGGCTCATAGAATTACAATTCTTGTTCCTCTCTCTATGAACCATTTGATTTAGGCTCCTTTGATATTTGACTTGTATATAATATAATAATAATAATAAAGCTTTGTTATTCCATGACAGGGTGATGACTGTAATGTACAATTAAACTGAAGCTTAAACCTATAGGCATGTGTACGTATGTATGTATGTATGTATGTATATATGTATGTGTGTGTATGTCTGTGTGTGTGTATTTATGTATGTTTATGTGTATGTATGTGAATGTATGTGCATGTTTGTATGTAAGTGTGTATGTGTATTTATGCATTTATGTGTGTGTATGTATGTATATGTGTATGTGTGTGTATGTGTGCATGTTTGTATGTAAGTGTGTATGTGTATTTATGCATTTATGTGTGTATGTATGTATATGTGTATGTGTGTGTGCGTATGTGTGTGTATGTATTTGCATGTATGTGTGTATGTGTATTTATGCATGTATGTGTGTATGTGTATTTATGTATGTATGTGTATGTTTGTATGTATGTGTGAAGAGTTTTTATACTTAAGTTTCATTGAAATAGTGTAGTACAGAACTAAATGAAGAACTCTACTAGTTAAGAGGATTTTTTGTGCTCTATAAGCTTAGCTCTTGAGCAGTAATTAACATGAATGTTACTGTGCGCCCCACAAAAGTTTATTATGTGAGTGATTTAATGCACCCATACTTGTAATATGAGTGCATAAAAAGAAGTGGTGTGGACTCCACTAATCTAGTCCATAGGGTTTTGAACAGATGCTTAGCAAAATGTTATAAACTATATTATTTAAAGGTAGATTACAATTGAAACATTTTTAACAAAAGCTCTCAAAGCTCTGTTGGCAGACAGAGAATGCCTCCAAAATCACGAAACAAAAATTTGTTTTTATTCAGGATAGTAACAGACAGTAAAAATGAAACACATTTTATGACTCCATATTAGACATACGCATAATAAAGAATACAATACACAAGAGAAATGGGTGTAAAGGCTGCAGCCCCCATTTATTAAAATTATTTAATCAATATATAACTTATAAATTCAATAGAATTCCAATAACCTGTAAACATATTAACCTGAGGAAAAACATAAGGTGCTTGCCACCAGAGATGTACCTTCCACCGGCTTACCACCAGGTACATCCCCCCAAACAACTCTCCCGCCTCTTTAGGGAGGTACCAATTTACCTAACTTACAGCATAGAAAACAAGTACCCCCGCCACAGCACATCAATGACGAGCAGATCTCACACAAGCTAAGGCCTTTAACACCCCCTCTCTGATGTTGAAATTAAAAAGATGCAAACCCACTTTGTTCAAATGGACCCCGTCCCTTAGGAAAAAACAACGGCCTGTCTCCCCCTCAAACTTCAAATGACGAATGCAAAACCCCCCAATATTAGCTACAAAACTACTAACTGCTCTATTAATCTTTTTCCTAGAGGCCTCCAGCTTCTTGAAATCCCAAGCCGCCCTCCACACAGAACGAGGTTCAATGTCAGACCAAACTATAATCCGATTAGGGAACAACTCCCTTAATCTGCCCAAATCCTTCCTAATCCTATCCACCAAATATCCCTCTGTGATTTAAATTCAAGTTGTTACCTCCCGCATGGATCACCAAATAGCTGGAGGCCGGAACAACCTAGGGTAATCCACCACCTTTCTGAGAATCCTCAAACCCCGGACCCCAAACCACCGCAACAACACTGTCTCCTCCGAAAAAGTTTAACTGTGTTCCTTGATCCTTCACTGCCGCTGCCTTTACGGGCCCAATATATATATATATATAGGAATGACCTGCTACAATCCAACAGTGAACTGGACCTGTCAAAACAAACATTCTTAGCCTTCAACTCCGGTCTAACATACAAACGGAAACATCCAGACTTCCAACCACCAATTTTCCAAATCACATTCTCACTTAACCCCAAGCTGTAGACTTCAGTGGCAGCCCCGATCCAGAAGGAATGCGTGCCAAATTCCTCTGCCGCATAACCCAACCTAGCCAAAACCCGACAGAAAACGGCTAAAAACTGGAAACGTGATAATGCAGATCCGTCCCCGTGAACAAACAACGGAAGAAAACCGACAGGCCAAACCTCCAAAAATGCAGACACATTGGCTACCAGGAAACAAGTCCCCCTCGTTTCCCTGATTCTGATCCACTGCCCTAACCCCCCCTGATCTGTTTTAGAACTTCTAAGCCATATCCACAACACCTCATCTCTGATCAAAATGTCACTGGCCTGCAGGCCCCCAACATCCCTCCTATTAGCCCCCACCAACTCGGATATACGGAAAGCCCCAAAAAACGCTAACACAAATGCGGCCCGGAACAAAAGCATCTCAAACTCTGAAGAGCACACCCCCACCAAGGCCTCAAGTAACTTCACCAGAATTTCGAAAACCAGCAGCCGCCTCCTATCCCTACCCACTTTTCCTTTGCATATCCCTTTCACTGCTAACTGAATAACAAACATTGTTGTTATGTCTTCCCAACCCAACAACTTAAAAATAAACCCCAATGCTGCCATGTTCCTCCTCACCACCGACTTTGACATGCCTTTTACACCCCAATCCATGCCAGCAAACCCTGAATCCACCCTTCTCTAGAGGATTCTACACCTTTTTCCTTCAAAACTTTAAGCCACTGACCCCATGCTCTTACATAAGCAACCCAAGTACCTTGAGCAAATCCAAAACTTCGACTCCAACAGCTCTGGTGGACAGCTGACTCCTTACTCCTCTGCCTCCGGTGCCGCTTCCCGAAACCTAGCCCACTGGAAGCGAGAGAGCATCAGCAATTACATTTTTGCAGCCTGGCACATGAACAGCACGGAAAATTACATTAATTTACATACAATCCAACACAAACAGCTTTAGCAAGCGCACAACCGGCAGCAAGCTAGACGTCAGCTTGTTAATCGTGAACACACCCTACTATCCTGCAATCTCACGCGCTAGACCTTCAACGCCACCAGTAAAATAAAAAGCTCCAGGAATACCAAATTCTTAGTGAGCCCCTTCTAGAACCAAACTGTGGGCCACTACCCCGCACTCCAGCTCCCCTGACAAAATGCATCAAAACCCACTGACCCGCTGCATCCGTAAACAGATGCAACTCCTCATTCGAAACCACCCTCTCCTGCACAAAAGTCCTACCATTAAAATTCTCCAAAATAGCAACCAAACTTTAAGGTCCTCCTTAAGATCAGCACCCAACCGGATCCAATGGCAAGGATCCTTCACCCCACCGTAGCCATTAAGCTTGCCCACCAAGGATTGAATCTCTCGAAGCTGAAGCTTCTTTTTCCCGATCGCCCCTGGGATGGAACCTTTCAGGTCCACCAACTTGTCCGGCGGCAAACGGCACTCCATCCGGCTGGAATCAATTTCAATGTCCACAAAACTCAAAGAAGTCACCGGGCCTTCGGTCTTCTCATGAGCCACGGAGATACCGAACTCATCAGCCACCCCAAAGAAATGCTCCATTAACTAGACGCAATCCGAGTTCCCCGCCAATCCTACGAATAGGAAGTTGTCAAAATAACGACGACAAACCAAAAACCTGTCGTACAACCCATTCCACAAAGGTGCTAAACTTCTCAAAGTATGCGCACGAGATAGAACATCCCATCAAAAGACAAAGATCCACGTAAAAGGCTCCCCGGAAAAAACAACCGAGCAAATGATGACACACCGGGTGCACCGGCAACAGCCGAAAGGCAGCCTCCACATCCACCTTCCCCATCAGCGCCCCCTTTCCCACTTCTTTTACTAAGCCCACCGCCTTGTCAAAAGAAGCATACCTCACTGCCGCCACCTCTGGGTCAATGCCATCATTCACAGACTCTTCTTTCGGGTAGGACAAATGATGGATCATGCAGAATTGCCCCGCCACTTTTTTGGGCACAACCCCCAATGGGGACACCCTCAAGTTCCAGAAAGGAGGGTGCGTGAACGGACCCGCCTTCCTTCCCAATGCTACTTCTTTGTCTAGCTTCCCCTGAACCACCTCAGGAAACTCTCTGGCCGACTTTAAATTACCTGAAATTTTTACCTCCCCCCCTTCCACGAACGGAATCCAAAACCCTGAGTTAAACCCTGTAAGTAACAGCTCCACATCCCCAGCCTTCCCTCTAACCTTAGTGAACCGTTTTAGCCAAGGCACCATCTTTCCTACCCTCACCGGAGTCCTGGCCCTTAGGAGTAACTTCCCCTGTTTCGCACTTCCACCACCTCTCTTGAAGCATCAGACCCATGGATGAGTCCCTTCACATCCCTAGCAAGCGTGCTTATACTTGCATCCGCTCACGAATTTACACTGCCCGTCATTGAATTGGAAACAGAGGCCCTTTCTAATGGCCACAGCTGCTCCCCCGCTCGAGTTCCCAATGTTCGCTCCTCCCGCGGAGCCCCCCGCCGTTACACTTGAACCACGAAAGGACCCCCGCAATAGAGTCATCAACTCCAACCAAATCCCCATGTCCCTATCGTCCCATCTCATTTCTGGTCTCACCGCCAGCCGCTGTTCATCCTACCGCCACCAAGCCAGACCCCCATACATCCAATAGGCCCCCGCAATCTCGTCATAATAACAAAACAACGCAGAGCACTGATCAGGTATTTTTTCACCCATCACTGCTGCTAAAATACAGAAAGCCTTTGACCAATTAGTATTTCTTCCTCTCGTCTTCTTCCTTCTTCTACTTGTCACCCTTTGTGTTTTCTTTTATCTCCAGCACTTGGTCCAACTTTTCCATATCTTCTTCTTCATCTCCTGCGCAAGGTGAATCCCCAGCGGCCAATCGAACACAAGCAGGGCCTCCTCATCGCACTCTCCACTACCTTCAGAACGTTTCCTGTGCTAGTCCCACTGGCCTGCACCCCTGCGGCCCTCCCTTGCACCTGGCCAGAACTTTCCATCACTGTACCCATACTTGATGCAGGAATCCCCATTCCTGACCCTACTCCCCACGCCGCTGCCACATTCCTTTGTTGTCCTGCCAGCTGTTTCTCAAATTGCGCCAACAGTTCACTTAAACCACGCACCAATGAACTCTCAGCCACACCTAAACCATGCTCCCTGCCAACCACACTCAATGCATTGTTAGCACCCTCACCTGCCATCCTGGGTGCTGTTGCTGCTCCCACTGCTCTGGGTCCCACTGCACTCTCCACCACCCTGACCTCCATCTGTCCCCTTGGCTCCTTCTCTCTGGGCCTGGTAGCGCCCCTCCTTGGTGTTGGTGATCTGGACCTCCTCCTTCTGCTGCTTCTTTCCGCAGCCCTCTCAAGCCTCCCCATGTAGGGGATCATTTCTCAGTCTGATTCCTCTCCCTGGGTGAACAATATTTCTCCTGTGCCATCCTGCTCCAGACCTCCGTGGGCTGTGGCGCACCAGGGGGTCCCTCCCCTGTGGCCGTGTCTGTGGAGAGGAGACAGTGAAAACCCTATCCTCCCTACCCCCCCTCTTTCTCTTCTAATGCTCCCTTCCCTAGATCCTAACACTAGCCTAACTTCCTTGTCCGCCCCCCCCATGCTCCTGTACACTCTGCTACCAAAGATCGGAGCAATTGCTCCAAAGCAGCCAGGTCCCCTTCCTGCCGTGTTACCCCTGGTCCTGAAGACTGTCCTTCCCCAGGATCCTCCAGCTACAAGTCACTGTATGAATAATCTATCCACAGTGCGTCCCCATCCAGGTCCCGCATTGTGGATTCAGCAGAAGCCTCTGCCCCACAGCCCACCTGCTCCTCGGGCTCACTACCCTCACTTGCGGAAGACAGACATGCCACATTAACCCTCCCCTGTGTATTCCCTCCCCCCTCCTGTCGCCCCTGACCTATCCCCACAGTTCCTCCTCTCCCTGACCCCCTCTTTCTTCCACGACCCCTCCCCCCCATCCCTACCCTTTGCTGCCCAACCCTACCTCCCTGATTATCCATTCCTTGGGAGACCGCATCCCTGCCCGCCCTTGCATGTAACCCTTGTATCGCCCTCATCCTTGTGCTCCTACCCTCTTCCTGCCTCTTACCCCTCTTGCCTCCTGCCCCATCCAGCTGCTCCTGACTTCCACTGTTAGCCCAGGGAAATCCCTCCCCTGCCGTAGCCCTTTCCAGAAGAGCTAATGTCCCCTGCGCCCGCTCCATATGCTCCCGCCCTGCAACCTCCGGTTGCTGATCGAGGCCCAGCCCTCCTCCACCTCCTCTCTTACCTGCCGCAACTCTGCTCTGGATAGGCGCCCTCCTCGTGCCATCGGCTGCCGCCATACGCACCACCATCTGCTCCTGGGCCTCCACTCCGCTACAACTTCTCTCTGACCGGCGCATGGACCCGCTGCCAACCTGTACTGGCTTATCGCCGTCACCACTCCTCTCGCCCCTACCGCCGTCAGGGGACAAACGATCCAGAGGCCTCGACCGCCTCTGCGGCCTGCCGTGCCGGCTCCCGCCTCCATCCGACGCCTCTGCTGCTCCAGAAAGATTAGCTGTGGCCAGGTAGTCCTTCAGCCAAACCGCAACCCTCTCCGTTGCCTTTCACCTCACGTCTTCAAGCAAACTGTCCATCTTCTCTAGCCACTGCAATCGCCAATAGAATTACAGTAGCTCTTATTCTATTGGCTATTCAAATCAGCCAATAGAATTAAAGTAGCTCTCATCCGATTGGCTGATTTGAATTTGAAGGCTCAAATCAGCCAATAGGAATTCAAGGGACGCCATTTTTAATTACATACCTTGAATTCCTATTCAGTGTACGGCGGAGATCGTATGAAGAGGATCCTCCACGCTCCATGGCTCCGGTCTTCAGTTCCAGCGTCGCCGATCTTCAGTTCCAGCATCGCCGGTCTTCAGTTCCAGAGAGGACGGTCTTAAGTTCCGCGGTCATCGGTCTTCAACTCCTCCGCTCCGCGCCGGCTGGTTCCTGGAAGAAGAAGAGGTCGCCGCCTGGAAGAAGACTTCTCCACCTGGAACAGGACCTTCTTCGCCGGTCTTCAGGACAGGTAAGGACCACTTGGGGGTTAGACTTAGGTTTTTTTAAGGGGGGATCAGGTGGGTTTTAGAGTAGGGGTGTGTGGGTGGTGGGTTGTAATGGGGGGTTGTTCTTTTTTTTTACAGGTAAAATAGCTGATTACTTTGTGGCAATGCCCCACAAAAGGCCCTTATAAGGGCTGGTAATAGAGCTGATTACTTTTTTAATTTAGTTTAGGGTAGGGAAATTTTATTATTTTGGGGGCTATGTTATCTTATTAGGGGGTTTAGATTAGGTGTAATTAGCTTAAAATTCTTGCAATCTTTTTTTATTTTTTGTAATTTAGTGTTTGTTTTTTATTGTAATATAGATTAGTGTATTTAACTGTATTTTAGTTGAGATAATTGTAGTTTATTTAATTAATTTATTGATAGGGTAGTGTTAGGTGTAATGGTAACTTAGGTTAGGATTTATTTTACAGGTAATTTGGTAATTATTTTAACTAGGTAGCTATTAAATAGTTATTAACTATTGAATAGCTATTGTACCTAGTTAAAATAAATACAAAGTTACCTGTGAAATAAATATAAACCCTAAAATAGCTACAATGTAATTATTAATTATATTGTAGCTATCTTAGGGTTTATTTTATAGGGAAGTATTTAGATTTAAATAGGAATAATTTAGTTAATATTATTAATATTATTTAGATTTATTTTAATAATAATTAAGTTAGGGGGTGTGAGGGTTAGACTTAGGTTTAGTGGTTAATATATTTAATATAGGTGGTGGCGGTGTAGGGGGATTAGATTAGGGGTTAATAATTTTAATATAGGTGGCGGCATTGTAGGGGGCTCACATTAGGGGTTAATAAATTTAATATAGGTGGCGGCAGTGTAAGGGGGTCAGATTAGGCGGTAGTACATATAATATTGGTGGCGGTGGGGTAGGGGGCTCACATTAGGGGTTAATATAGTTAAAATAGGTGGCGGCAGTGTAGGGGGATCACATTAGGGGGTAAGACATTTAATGTAGCTGGCGGCGGTGTAGGGGGATCACATTAGGGGTAAGACATTTAATGTAGCTGGCGGCGGTGTAGGGGGGTCAGATTAAGGGGTAAGACATTTAATGTAGCTGGCGGCGGTGTAGGGGGATCACATTAGGGGGTAAGACATTTAATGTAGCTGGCGGCAGTGTAGGGGGGTCAGATTAGGGGGTAAGACATTTAATGTAGCTAGCGACGGGGTCCGGGAGCGGCGGTTTAGGGGTTAATATATTTATTATTAGGAGTTATTAGGGGGATTGCGGATAGAGGGGTATACGTGTCGGGAGGCGTGTTAGACAGTAAAGGGAGATTTTATACTTTACTTAGTTTTTTTATGCGGCGGCAGTTTCTAAAGTGCCGTAAGTCACTGGCGACTCCAGAAATTTGTACTTACGCTTATTTCTGGATATCGCTAGTTTGTCCACGCTTGTGCCGAAACCTGCGCCGTATATCGGATCGCGCCCTGGGTTAGGAGTCTGAAAATCAGAGCAATGTTATTTAAAAATAAGCTTAACAATACATTTAAAAAAACCAAAAAAAAACTTTATGGGCTATATAAATAGATCATGTACAAAACATTTATGCAAAGAAAAAAATGAGTGTAAAATGTCCCTTCAACGAGCATCCCTAATAAAAATATCACAAGCCCCCGTTTAGCTGTAATATGGATGATGATATTTCCTGTTTTTTTCCATTATTCAAGTTAAATTCAGCAGAACAAACTTAATAACAATTATGTAGCTCCATAAATGCACAGATGGAATCAATAAACAGTAATAATAAGATATCCAATAATATACTGTATAAATGAGTTACAAGTTGCACCTATTGTCAGCTATATTTGCAAAACTAACTGCAAAAGGACTGTAGGTTGGAATAATAAGATTAATTTTACTAAATGAACTAGGTAGTTACAGATTAAAAACAAAACACACACAACAACAACCAGATTACAAGTGGAGCACAAAATTGCGCTTTTGCTATATTTGCACTCCATTCATAATACCAGTGCACGCAAATGTGCCTCTGACCTCTGGTTTATTGCTACCGCAAGCTCATGGTTACATAAACCAGCCTATTGTAATGGTTGGTTATTTAACGTGCACCCGTAAATGGGCAAATGTGCCTGTTTACGGGTGCATGTTACATTACCGTTACACTTGTAATCTAGCCCTATATGTGTCCATAATCTCCTGGATTAACAGATGTATGTAGATTTCAATACAAGTATTTAAAGTTTAAGTGATAAGTAAAGTGACACCTGGGTCTTCTACTTATGAAGGGTAAACTCTGCTGTCTTTTCCCACTATATTTCCTTTTTTTTTTTTTTTTTTTTTAAAGAAAAAGGAAGAAAGAAAAAAATAAAATAAAAATGACATTAGAAACTAGTTTAGGAGATCTAGGTAGCAAGGAAGGCAGGTTTTGTAAAATATTCCCTATGGCTTCTAATTATTATTTTGCTTTAATAACAAAATTCTGCAAATTGTACAATTTCAAGAATTCACCATACAAAGATACAACTGGTCACGATGTACAGAGCTCTTATAGTTTTTTTTTATATTGCTCTAGACACACACACACACACAGGGCCGTCTTTAACACAGGGCAAAAGGGGCAGCTGCCCAGGCCCCAGTCTTTGTTGAGGGGCCCAAGAGTCCTAAAAAAAAATGCCAGACTGCTAATGTCATGTGACATGGGACACACACACACAGCCAGTCCAAATGCCGTCACAGTCAAAAGTTCTCTGCTTATATTTATTTGTGAGAAACTGTGCCAGACCGTACCGGTGTCATGTGACATGCCAAGCTAGTGCCATGTGCTGTTTTAGATGTGCACTGTGTAGCACTGAATGCTAAGCCCTAACTCGGCATCCAGCCAATCCCACTGCATCCGAAAAGGTCCTGCTGGGGTTACCACTGTTACCAGGTAACTGCTCTGGTTGTAGGGCTGACTGTAGGTGCATGCAGCAGAAAGCTGGAGTGGCAGGCACGTAAGGATTTGAGCATCTGTGCAGTTGCACATACTGCTCTCTTCAGTCTTGAGGCTGTGTGACTCATCTCACACTGTATCCATGCAGCCTTGGACAGACAGCATCCAGTCTGCTGGTACTCTTAGCCCTGCTCTTTCTGCTGTGGCCCTAAGATCAACTAACTGAAGTTTGTTAGGGGAACAGTGCTTTATAGAAAGGTGTCAGTGGGAAGAATAAGTGAGTGCACACACGCCCCTTCCCCATACAGCATTGTCTAGTGCAGGGTGAGAGGGAACTTGTTCCTAGCAAAGAAGTGACATGTGCTGCTGTGGCTGATGTATAATGTCATGCTGATACTTCACACATTAAGGTAAGGTTTATTTTTAGAGGTTTTTTTTTCTCTCTGTCTCAGATTTTACAGCTTCCCATAGTAGTTCTGCTGTTCCAGTCAGTAACTTATATTTGGCTGCACCTCCATGCTTCCTCCTCAGTCTTTACCTTGCTTTGCTCCTGTTGGTGGCCCTAAATCTCTTTAACCAGCCCTAAATCTCTTTAACCAGCTAACCTCACACCAGAATCACATTCAAAAGCATATTAAATTAATCTACATTGGAGGAATTTATATATATATTTACTTATTAGTACTGCTTAGGTCCAGTTTCACATATTGCAATTTATTTCATTTTTTTTTTTTTTACATGATTAGCCCAGCAGTAGATGATCCCCCGCTGGGCTAATAATTAAAAAAAATATATAAAATAAATTGATTTAGTTGTTTTGTTGGGATGTTGCGGTGGAGAGCGAAATTGCATGGGGGGGGGGGCAAGAAAATGTTTGCCCAGGGTCCAGTCAATATTAAAGCTGGCCCTGCATACACACATATTAACTAACATCACCTAGACTCCAACAAATGTGATCAGCTCCTACATTTGATATAAGGCCAATTTTTCAAGGGAGCCAGGAAATAAGGGTTGTTGCTTTTATATCTTTATCTGATGTATTTTGTTGATAAGACCATTTGGCAGTGCCCCAAGCTATCTATGTTTCTTGTCTGCGATTTTCATCAGAGAGATAAACATAAATAGTTAATATGCAGGAATCCAGTGTTACCAGAGATACTTGTTAACCTTAGTGTTTAAATAATTTACTCTAGGAATGTAAGGAAGCAAGTTAATCTAAAATAAAATCATCATTTTAAAAAATACATATTCTTTGTGTTTTTAATATTTTGTATATAACGTGGTCTAACTTTGGGCTTCTACAATTTGATCTGTATTTTTTAAAGATAATGTTGATTTATAATTTGCCATTATGCATTGTTTTAATTTAGGCTGGTTTCGATTAATTTAATCTTAACCTAATTACATTGGGCAAGATTGCAAGTCGTGTGGCAAATCTGTTTTTCGCAATTGCGAAAACACTGCGCGTGTTATGGTTTTTTCGCATTTGGGGTTGCGCAGATATTACAAGTTGCAAAATGACTTATTTTGCAAGCACATTAACCCACGTAATCCAAAAAGCCAGATTGCATGCGTGTTCACGTATTCCCCTATAGAAGTCAAAGGAGAAGACAAATAGAAAAAAAAAACCTAATCTGTTGCGCAAACCCCATGATGTTTTCTCCTCAAAGTGTACATGAAAATGCGAATAATTCATATTGCAAGAATGTTTTCTTAACTGAATATGTTCTATTTATTTCTAATATTAACATTTCTCTATATATGTGATGATTTTTGGACTGATATATCTATTTATAGCGAGATATGTTAATAACTAGATATCTCGAGATCTATATGCGAATATCTCTTTGAAAATCCCTCTGAGATATTGTTTAATGTGCACAAGATTGTAATGTAAAATCTTTTCAATATCTCCATTGTTAAACATATCTCTATACATATAAATCCATGTTTCTCTATGTATGTGTATATATGTCAATGTAAAATCCCTTTGCTTTTTTTTCTTACACCCGAGATCTCCTATATTTGAACACATAACTTTTGTTTGCATTGTATTTTTTAAATAATTTTTATTAGACTGTGTTAATATAAATGTAACTGTACTTTGTAATGTATTTTTTAAGTGTTTTGTGAAACTTTTATGTTGCGCAAAACTGTTAACTGCAGCTCTTCGAGCGCAGAAAGGATTGTTGCGTAAAAGGCGATTGCGCCAGTGCAATCACAATTTTTCAAGACTTGTAATATCTGCGCAATAAAAAAAAATGTTTGCATAAAGACCATATCACACGCAGAAAACTCATACCGCGCGACTTGTAATGGTAAATGCTGTGAAATTTGTATTTTTCTTTTGTTAATATCTTTAATGACTATTAGTATTAAAAGGATACTAAACCCAAATTTTTTCTTTCATGATTCAGATAGAGCATTGTTTCTAAACCGCAGCCCTCAAGTACCCCCAACAGGCCAGATTTTTATTATAGCTGAATCAGTGCATAGGTGAAGTAATCAGCTGATCAGTAAAACAATGGTCACTAACCTGCTCTCACCCATCAGCTGATTATTTCATCTGTGCACTGGTTCAGCTATAATGAAAACCTGTCCTGTTAGGGGTACTTGAGGACTGCAGTTGAGAAACAATGAGATAGAGCATGCAATTTTAAGCAACTTTCTAATTTACTCCTATTATCAATTTTTCTTCGTTTTCTTGATATCTTTATTTGAAAAAGCAGGAATGTAATCTAGAGTCGGCCCATTTTTGGTTCAGTACCTGGGTAGCACTTGCTGTTTGGTGGCTAAATGTAGCCACCAATCAGCAAGCACCCAGGTGCTGAACCAAAAATTGGCCGGCTCTATCTGAATCCTGAAAAAAAAAACATTTAGGTTAAGTATCCCTTTAAATTAAAGAGACATTAAAAAGTAAATAAATGCTATATATAATAATGTATTCAAAGCAAAGATAAGCCTGAGTATAGGATGCAGATATTTTTTTAAAATTACTTGTTTAAATATTGATATAAAAAAGGTTATAAAATGTCCAAACAATGGGCTTACACGTGGAGTGGAAAAATATTAGTGCTATGTGCTAAGCTGATAGTGCACAAATAGTAGAGTTCTTAGCTATACTATTAATAGTAATTGTTTATTCAGGTCTTAAAAAGAGTTAAATTATACAGAGGTATTTTGGATTGAGTGCAACACTTAACTCACCACTTGTAAAACAATATTGTGCGTTATAGTTTGGTAAAAAAAAGAACAATATTGTGCGTTATTGTTTGCGTGAGGTCATGCAAAGTATAAAACACTCTGCGCTATTGATTGTGCTCCACTTGTAATCTAGTCCTTTTTGTGTTATATCTGGCCCTAATTGTCCTCAGCAAAAGTTATTTGATAAGGGAAACCTAGGTGTAATAGCCAATAGGATTGAGCTTTAATCCTATTGGCTGATCCAATCAGCCAATAAGATTGAGCTTGCATTCTATTGGCTGATTGGAACAGTCAATAGAATGCGAGCTCAATCCTATTGGCTGATTGGATCGGCCAATAGGATTGAAGCTCAATCCTATTGGCTGATTGCATCAGCCAATACGATTTTTTCACCTTTAATGCCGATTGGCTGATAGAATTCTATCAGCCAATCGGAATTCAAGAGACGCCATCTTGAATATATTTTTTATTTTCTACAGATGTACATCAATAAATCATATACAGAGCTTCATTTTTGCGAAAGATAAAAAGAAAAATTCACAGTGTCACCTACACAATTTTTAAACAAGAATATATACAGTTTCAAATACAGTGCAGGGACACCATCTTGGATGACGTCATTTAAAGGAGAATTCATTGTTCAAGAAGACGTCAATTGAAGAGGATGCTCCGCGTCGGATGTCTTGAAGATGGGCCCGCTCCGCACCGGATGGATGAAGATAGAAGATGCCGTCTGGATGAAGACTTCTGCCCGTCTGGAGGACCACTTCTTGCCACTTGGATGAAGACTTCTCCCGGATTCGTTGAGGATGGATGTCGGGTCTTCAAAAACTGTAAGTGGATCTTTGGGGGTTAGTGTTAGGCTTTTTTAAGGGTTTATTGGGTGAGTTTTATTTTTAGATTAGGGTTTGGGCGGAAAAGAGCTAAATGCCCTTTTAAGGGCAATGCCCATTTAAATGCCCTTTTCAGGGTAATGGGGAGGTTAGGTTATTTAGTTAAGGATTTTATTTGGGGGTTGGTTGTGTGGGTGGTGGGTTTTACTGTTGGGGATTGTTTGTATTTTTTTTTTACAGGTAAAAGAGCTGCTTTCTTTGGGGCAATGCCCCGCAAAAGGCCCTTTTAAGGGCTATTGGTAGTTTAGTTTAGGCTAGGGTTTTTTATTTTGGGAGGCTTTTTATTTTATTAGATTAGGTGTAATTAGTTTAAATATCTGATCATTTCTTTTTTTTATTTTGTGTAATTTAGTGTTTGTTTGTTTTTGTAATTTAGTTAATTGTATTTAATTTATGTAATTGATTTAATTGTAGTGTAAGGTTAGGTGTTAGTGTAAGACAGGTTAGGTTTTATTTTACAGGTAAATTTGTATTTATTGTAGCTAGGTAGTTAGTAAATAGTTAATAAATATTTAGTAACTATTCTACCTAGTTAAAATAAATACAAACTTGCCTATGAAATAAAAATAAAACCTAAGCTAGATACAATGTAATTATTAGTTATATTGTAGCTATCTTAGGGTTTATTTTACAGGTAAGCATTTAGTTTTAAATAGGAATTATTTAGTTATTAATAGTAGGTTTTATTTAGATTTATTTTAATTACATTAAAGTTAGTGGGTGTTAGGGTTAGGGTTAGACTTAGGGTTAGGTTTAGGGGTTAATAAATTTAGTATAGTGGCGGCGACGTTGGGGGCTGCAGATTTGGGGTTAATTAGTGTAGGTAGGTTGCAGCGACATTGGGGGTGGGAGATTAGGGGTTAATAATATTATGTAGGTGTCGGTAATGTCGGGGGCAGCAGATTAGGGGTTAATAAGTATAATGTAGGCGTCGGCGATTTTGGGGGTGGCAGATAGGGGTTAATAAGTATAATGTAGGTGTCGGTGATGTCAGGGGCGGCAGATTAGGGGTTAATAAGTGTAAGATTAGGGATGTTTAGACTAGACTCAGGGTTCATGTTAGGGTGTTAGGTGTAAACATACATTTTCTTTCCCATAGGAATCAATGGGGCTGCGTTACGGAGCTTTACGCTCTTTTATTGCAGGTGTTAGGCTCTCCCCATTGATGTCTATGGAGAAATCGTGCACGAGCACGTAAAACCAGATTACCGCAGCTCACCACAGCGCTGGTATTGGAGTGCGGTATGGAGCTCAATTTTGCTCTACGCTCACTTCTTGCCTGCTAACGGCGGGTTTTTGTAAACCTGTAATAGCAGCGCTATAGGGAGGTGAGCAGTGCAAATAACTTGCAAGTTAGTACCGCACCGCTCATAACGCAAAACTCTAGCCAGATGTTAATTTGTTTTAAAAATGTTTAGACCTGGATGATAAGTTATTGTATAGAAGCACAACGGAAATGTCTTGTAATGACAAGGTGTTTATAGTCCCTTTAAATAATGAAAGTGTATTGCATTTACAGCACCCGATTAAACCGTTATATTACATATTTAAAGGGACAGTCAACTAAAAAATGTTTATTGTTTAAAAAGATAGATAATCCCTTTATTACCCATTACCCAGTTTTGCATAGCCAAAGTGGTTATATTAATACACTTTTTACCTCTGTGATTACCTTGTATCTAAGCCTCTTCTGACAGCCCCCTGATCACATGACTTTTTATTTATTATCTACTGACTTGCATTTTATCCAATTAGTGCAGTGTCTGCCACATCCCACGAGCGTGAGCACAATGCTATCTATATGGCTCACCTGAACTAGCACTCCCCTGTTGTGAAAAGCTAATAAAAAGCATGTGATAAGAGGCTGTCTCTAGTGGCTTAGAAACAGGCAGCAATTTATAGGTTTTTAAAGGTTATAAAGTATACAGGGAGTGCAGAATTATTAGGCAAATGAGTATTTTGACCACATCATCCTCTTTATGCATGTTGTCTTACTCCAAGTTGTATAGGCTCGAAAGCCTACTACCAATTAAGCATATTAGGTGATGTGCATCTCTGTAATGAGAAGGGGTGTGGTCTAATGACATCAACACCCTATATCAGGTGTGCATAATTATTAGGCAACTTCCTTTCCTTTGGCAAAATGGGTCAAAAGAAGGACTTGACAGGCTCAGAAAAGTCAAAAATAGTGAGATATCTTGCAGAGGGAAATTGCAAAGCTTCTGAAGCGTGATCATCGAACAATCAAGCGTTTCATTCAAAATAGTCAACAGGGTCGCAAGAAGCGTGTGGAAAAACCAAGGCGCAAAATAACTGCCCATGAACTGAGAAAAGTCAAGCGTGCAGCTGCCAAGATGCCACTTGCCACCAGTTTGGCCATATTTCAGAGCTGCAACATCACTGGAGTGCCCAAAAGCACAAGGTGTGCAATACTCAGAGACATGGCCAAGGTAAGAAAGGCTGAAAGACGACCACCACTGAACAAGACACACAAGCTGAAACGTCAAGACTGGGCCAAGAAATATCTCAATACTGATTTTTCTAAGGTTTTATGGACTGATGAAATGAGAGTGAGTCTTGATGGGCCAGATGGATGGGCCCGTGGCTGGATTGTTAAAGGGCAGAGAGCTCCAGTCCGACTCAGACGCCAGCAAGGTGGAGGTGGAGTACTGGTTTGGGCTGGTATCATCAAAGATGAGCTTGTGGGGCCTTTTCGGGTTGAGGATGGAGTCAAGCTCAACTCCCAGTCCTACTGCCAGTTTCTGGAAGACACCTTCTTCAAGCAGTGGTACAGGAAGAAGTCTGCATCCTTCAAGAAAAACATGATTTTCATGCAGGACAATGCTCCATCACACGTGTCCAAGTACTCCACAGCGTGGCTGGCAAGAAAGGGTATAAAAGAAGAAAATCTAATGACATGGCCTCCTTGTTCACCTGATCTGAACCCCATTGAGAACCTGTGGTCCATCATCAAATGTGAGATTTACAAGGAGGGAAAACAGTACACCTCTCTGAACAGTATCTGGGAGGCTGTGGTTGCTGCTGCACGCAATGTTGATGGTGAACAGATCAAAACACTGACAGAATCCATGGATGGCAGGCTTTTGAGTGTCCTTGCAAAGAAAGGTGGCTATATTGGTCACTGATTTGTTTTTGTTTTGTTTTTGAATGTCAGAAATGTATATTTGTGAATGTTGAGATGTTATATTGGTTTCACTGGTAAAAATAAATCATTGAAATGGGTATATATTTGTTTTTTGTTAAGTTGCCTAATAATTATGCACAGTAATAGTCACCTGCACACACAGATATCCCCCTAAAATAGCTATAACTAAAAACAAACTAAAAACTACTTCCAAAACTATTCAGCTTTTGATATTATTGAGTTTTTTGGGTTCATTGAGAACATGGTTGTTGTTCAATAATAAAATTATTAATCCTCAAAAATACAACTTGCCTAATAATTCTGCACTCCCTGTATTAATATAGCAACGTTGGTTGTGCAAAGCTGGGGAATGGGTAGTAAAGGCGTTCTCTATCTTTTTAAACAATAACAATTTTGGTGTTGACTGTCCCTTTAATGTCCCTTTAAAGCGACATGAAACCGAAAATTTTCATGATTCAGATAGAAAATATCATTTAAAAAAAGTTTCCATTTTACTTCTATTATAAAAGTTGCTTTGTTCTTTGTTCGCATGTTATTCTTTGTTGCCTGGCACTTTCTTTCAATATAGTTTAAATGAACATTCTTTAAAATAGAGGTAAATGTTTGCAATTTGCAAAGTCTTTATTCTATTTTTTTTCTGTAAAATATTAAATCTTTTCACCCATACTTGATGTTAGACTGTCAACCGAACTGTTTTAAATTGCCTGAGAAATTAAAGGAGGAAATATTTTGTTTAAATTGGTCAGAACAGACTTCTGCTCTGAAGCATAAGAATGAGATCATAATCTTATAATTTGCATTTATAGAATACAAAACAAGGCATAACCCATTTTTATACAGTACTTTGCAAACATAAGATTTATAGTACTGCCATTTAGCAAGACATAAATACCTTAGGAGATAAGTAATTAAGGGTCTATAGTAAACAAGATGTCTTACTACAAACAAATTGCAGATAAGCTGTTATAATAAATGTGACACTCATATGAGGTTGCTAGCATGTTTCAAGGAGCAGGTTCAATAAAGGTGACTTTGATCATAGATAATAAAGTCAAAATGCATGTAAGAAATCATCTGCAGCTATTAGTTCCCAGCAAGCCTGCCCTTTAGGTAGGGCAAGATAGGCACCCACCTAGGGCCCTGATCTTTGAGGGGTTCCACAATGTCAGGGGTAAGGTTATGAGAAGGTACAATGCACATCCTGTATTTGGTTTATAAAGTAGTGTTTATGGTATCAGGAGGTATAATATTTAGTGTTATGCTTTAAATAGGTAACAATAAATGTTTGGACAGGGGTGAGCCATGCAGTGTGCTGGCATACAGGGGGAGGGAAATTAGGGAGTTGGGCTGAGGGGCCCCACAAATTTGTCTTGCCCAGGGCCCTGCAAATGCTAAGGGTGACCCAGAAGAGAAAGTACTTTCCCTCAGGAACACCAGGGTGGATATATTGCAAGTTCAGCATCACCCCAGCATGACAATGGGGTAAGACTAGACAAAAAAATAAACAAAATACCAGCATAGAATAATAATGGGACAAGGTATTCTCGGTCTCCATTCTATTTTTAACTGACAACTTCAGCTCCCCACTGAAGGTTGTATCCAGATTTGGATTTTGTGAGTTTAATGAAAGGGAAGGTTGACATAGCTGGGCACTAGCTGAGGACTTAGGGAGTGTAGTTGGAAAAAGATGGTGTTAGTTTAGAGAATATTGTTAATAAAGAACATAGGATAAAAAGGGAAAAAAAGAGAAAAAGACAGATTGACGACCAGTGGTACTTTGCACATCAGACCAAATTTTGAGATTGGTACAGTGGGCTATGGGGGGGGCAAAAAACATAACTTGTGTTGTGAGAAACAGCCTGGGCCCTCTAAAGATTTGTAAACCGAAAATTAAAATTGCACGCATCTTTAGACCATATCGAAGTGTATACTTGATAACACAGTCCTTAGAATCCAGGACTATTTACCTGTCCAGTCATAGTTATTTTTGGTTTAGTTGCATCTAAAATAGGGTATGTTAATATTTGTTTCCTATATTTTTAAATAGATGTTCCTGAATAAAATGTGCTTTAATACTTATGGAGGCATGTCCCTAGCTGTTGGGGGAAATTATCATTAGCCTGTGAGCAATTTGCCACCATTCAGTAGTGAATACAGCTGCATTTCCCATTAGTATTAATAATTACTGCTCTTTCATGGGACGTTTGAATTTGCTTAGGGAAACAACCACAAAAACTATGAAATTGTCTAGAAAGTATGTCTGCAAACAAAATATGTTGTAAAATTGTTTCTATGTTGATTTAAAGAACATAAAACAATATGAACTAACATAAGTTTCTAAATATATAATGCAGTCAAAGCTTACCTGCAAAACAGTTTCTGTTTTAACCCCCATTAACCCCTTTGATTCAGGCATAGTTTTGTCTACAGCAAGCTCCCCCCTGAGCATTTCCATATATGGAAGGTGCTATCCAGGCCAAAGCTTCAGCAGAATGTGCTCATGCACAGTAGGGGGCACAGTCACATGACACCTGACTAAAGCAGTGCACAGTATAATGCTGAAGCTTTCACAAAGCATGTGACATTATCCCCATGGAAACAAGCAAGCCTCTTGTGAACAAACAATAGCAGTATCTGCTGTCCCTCCTCAACCCTCCTTTACTTGCATAAGTAATCATCCTCACTTGCACACTTAGTTACTTGACACTACAAGGTTTGGAGAATGACACTGATAAGGGTTGCTGGAGCAGGCTACACATGGCAACACAAACGTGTAAGTAATTCTGCAGATTTTTGGTCATTTTATTAAAATACTTACACTTTTACACTTTTTTCACACACTATTTTTCCTCAGTTGATCATTTTATAATATGCACAGAATTCAAAATGTTTTATGGCACTTTAACCTATGCTCCTTTAAACTGATATCAACAGATAAATCCTGCACTCCCAGTCATTGTGATTAAGTTCTGGATAAGGGAGCATGTGTTAAATGTTGGTTTGTTTTATCATTTTGTTATGCTTAAATGATTATCAAACTATTTAATATAAATGGAACATTTTGGCCCAGCATTATGACTTTGGGAAAAAAATCACATCAATCTGTATTAAGTCTGAGGGACGGATGGTCTAAAGCTCTCAATCTGGTAAAATCATCTAAGGGCTTGATGATATAATCTTCGCCAGGTCAAACCTACTTTTTCTCGCTGACTCTCGCAGGGCTGCCCCGGTGCAATGATCGTAAAAAGGGGCAGTCCCTGCTAGTGACGAGATGGCTCCTATTAAAGTAATGGAGCTTGCTGGATAGGGACACTTTGCTCCTTAGTGTGAAGTTAGCAGGGAGCAGGCGGGGCACTTTAAAATTAAATCCTGCAGCCAATATAACCCACATTATGCTGCTTTCTTCATAGAGCACCTTACATTCACCTATATTTTAGTATGCATTTGTTTTTCTATTAGAGTTAAGTGTTTGTATTGTTTTGAGAAAAGCTCGCCACCTTTTAGTTGGCGAGAAAAAACTGTGAGATCTGCAGTGCGAAAATCTTTATAGAATTACGCTGGGATTAGAGAGACATTTTCCCATACTCCCATGGAACGCCCATGTTCAGCCCATTTTACGAAAAAACAATTCCACTTTGCATTTTGTATTTATAAATTCAAAATTTTGTGTGATTTTTGCACATCCGCATATTTAATTTGATTTATTCCTGTATAAATTACATACAAATTTTACTTTTTTGTTAACATGCGATTTTTGGTGAAGAATTTTGTTACGCTTTTTGATGCACCTTAACAATACAATTTTCCCTGCTTGCTTTTGTGCGAATGGTTCAAATATTTGTTTTGTATGATGTTTAAAATCCAAATTTTGTTGTGCACATTTCATATGAAAATTCAGTATATGTCCCTTAGCGAGGCACCCTGTTTTCAGGGTAAAAAGTGGCTTTCAATCATTCCACCAGGTAAATAGAATGACTGGCGAGCATTTTTTAATAATCTCGCCAGCCCAGAGAGCTTTCAATCATCGAGCCCTAAGAATATTTGTCAGGTCTGCAAGGTCCCTCAAAGAATTTTAGAAAGGCAAATTTTAGCTTTAGAGCTGTCACATATGTTACAGGTCCCAGGTTGAAAAATGTAAATATTGGGAGGTGTTTTACATGAGATAATGCAATAATAAATCAAATGTGCTGTGACCTGACTCCTCTTCGATTTTCCAAAAAATGGTTTGTTAGCTGTTAATGAAAAGGTTAATTAAGGAATGAAGAATGTATAGGAGATGGTTAGAATGAAAGTGATGAACCAGACAGTAGTTGACAATTTTCATTTGGCTGGTACCAGGTTTCTGTTAAGTATGGCAATTAGTTCCTAATTTTGGACTATTTTTAGCTTTGGTATTTCTCCAATTTTCTGATTAAGTGCTAGGTTACAAGTGGCGTGCTAATAGTTTTGCACAAGCGATATCTGATTTATTGTGGCTGTTTACATGCATCAGAAGGAGCACTTGTATTACAGGTTGAAAGTAAATGTTAACGCATGAGCACAATCACGATTTACGGTAGAATGATTACTTTAGAGATCTGGTTAACTGTTATGCAAGTCAAAAAAAAGTCTAACAAAACACATAAAAAATACATTTAGAAGTACAATAACACTCATAATAACTATCTGATGAAAAAAATATTAAAACAAAATATTGCAATAAAAAGTTTTAAGGGCTCAAAGATATGTTAGATAAAAAAAAGGCAGGCAAAGGGCTTTAACATAGAGATGCATACATGCAAATGTCTAAATATGTATATACATGTATATAAATATGTATATATGTGGAGCCGTGTGTAGTCAAGTAGATGAAAGCATGCTAAAACATATTAATATTTAATAAAGTGTTATAGTGTGTATTTACTGTAAATATTTCACATTCCAATGTTCTTTACATAGGGAAATATAATCTATGTATTTTTAAATAGATATTCCTATATATATATATATATATATATATATATAGCTATATACCTATATATAATTGGGTATTTTACCAGAAAACATCAGATATGTATATAGAAATATGTATTTATGAATAAATAGAACATATTCTTCTATGTGAAGAACAGTGGGATGAAAATATTTATATTTTTATGTCAGGTTTGAGCAATTGAGAATAAGGGACAGGTTTGCGCACGAGTAGGGTGTTAGTTTTGTATACACTTTACTTGCTCCATTGAGTTTTATGGGGGAATACGTTAGCGGTAGCAATATTCTAACTTTGTCTTTTTGCACTTGTGCACAAACTTTTTACTTTCAACTTGTAACACGCAAGCTATCTGACGTGCAAAAAGCTTACGCCTATCGCTGTTAATGCATGAGAAGGAGCAATAAATACTCCACGTAATCTAGCCCTTGGTGTGAAAAAAATTCCATTGCAGCCCCTAATGTTAGATTCTCCCATTTTAGTTCATTTTGTTATGTTCCCTTTCCTTGTTATTCTACCACTAAGGACACATTATGCCAATTCATAGCAAAAGCCTTGTTGCTCCATCAGTTTACATGCACATTAAAGGGATAGAAAGATCAAAATGGAAATTTCATGATTCAGATAGAGTGTGCAATTTTTTACCAACTTTCTAATTTACTCATATTATCTCATTTGCTTTGTTCTTTCATTATCCTTTGTTGAACACATATGTCTCTTGGGATTGGCTCACCCAATGTGTTCAGCAAGTTGTTATTAGTGCATTGTTACTCCTGCAACAAAGGATACCACGGAAATGAAGCAAAATTGATTATAGAAGTACATTTGAAAGTTGTTTAAAATTGTATGCTCTATCTGAATTGCTAAAAGTACACATTTGGGTTTCATGTCCCTTTAAAAGGAATAGTGCATTATCCTAAATTATTATTGAATTCCGAGATAAACAGGAAGTTTTATACCTAGTCTGTTGTAATGCTGTTTCTAAAGACCCACAAATACCAGAAATCACCATTCCTCTAATAAAATCAGAATTTTTTTTTGACACAAATAATTATAATTAGTATTTTAGTAAAAATAATTACAGCATAGCCAAAGATATGTAACATCCTACCTTTTATGTAATATGTACATCATTTTGTGCATTTTTATAAGCATTTTAATAAAATGATATCTATATTTTTTTCCTTCTAGGTTACTGTGTTGTATGCTGCTGATACTTTGAATCTATATATAAAAAACCCTATTCATTTTACAATGCCTTTTAAAAGTGGTCTGGAATTAACCGAATTGCAGAATATGAATACGCCTGAGGATGACAACATTAGCAATGACTCTAACGAGCTAATAGAGATTGATAACAATCGAATTAGCAGGTGAGTATTATTTGAAATAATCTGAGCAATTCTAATTAATTTCTATAATTTGAGCCTAGAACAAACATTCATTCTTTGTCTGTATGTTCTTGTTTGAAGGCGATGTGTGACAAATTTACACAATAGTCTGATAGGGAATATTTTTCCATGTAAAGGGTGGTTAAACACTTCCTTAAATTGTGCTGAGATGAAATGCAATTATATTTACCTCAGGCTGGAAGCAGACTTCTCGCTCTGTGACTCAGACACTTAACAAAATGGCTCTGGAATTAATAATAGTGAAATTTGCTTGATTTTTATATATATAGCCTAGAAAGCCTCATTTATTTAAACAGTTTTAACCAAAATTAAGACAAAGAATGTAAAATAAATAAATATATTTAGCTAATGAGTATGTTTTTTCAGATGGGTTATGAGTCTAAACTATCAAAGTAAAATAGTCAAGAGAAAAATGTGCTAAATATTCAGTAAAGAGAATACAAATTAATTTTGACTGAGTTTCACAGATAGTTAACAGTTGTAAGATACTGTGGATCCCACTGTGCCCTGCACCTGCAGGAATAAGTGCTTCCAGGGGTATAATTAATATAAGGAACCCTAAGTTCTAAAAATTATTTTCTGGAGATTGTTAGAGCATCAAAACATAGGTTTCAGTTCTAGTAAAATGAATAGGTCACATGTAGTGACAGGGATGTAAATATTGTTTTGTAGATGCCTAAGGGTCTATCTTAATCCAGAGACTGCATTGTAGTGACACAATAAGATTGAGATTGTTTTGAGAGTTCATTAGACCAAAAGCTATCATCTTTAATTCTGCCCTAGGATATCAGAAAATAAAACAGTCATCAACCAAAAATTCTTGCTATCTGTATTGAATAGCTGCTGTGACACTGGATTATACCATCTACTGTGTTCTGTTCAGCTGTATTGAAATCTCCTAGTGCAAATGATTAATATTCCTCTGTACAGAATCAATCTGGAGCCAAAGGAACATGTTTGTTTCATTTTTGATATATATACTATACATATATGAAAAATTACCTATAAACTAAAAAAATTTAAAACCTTTTTTGGCAGAGCCTACCCTCTATTCTGCTTTCACTACTTCAGTTTTCACCTACTTTCTTATAACCAGCATAATGTCACTAAAATAGATATGGGTGTTGATGTCTCTTCTAAAGAAATACTGATTTCTCCAACATTGGTGTGTCCGGTCCACGGCGTCATCCTTACTTGTGGGATATCTCTTCCCCAACAGGAAATGGCAAAGAGTCCCAGCAAAGCTGGCCATATAGTCCCTCCTAGGCTCCGCCCACCCCAGTCATTCTCTTTGCCGTTGCACAGGCAACATCTCCACGGAGATGGTTAAGAGTTTTTTGGTGTTTAAATGTAGTTTTTATTCTTCTATCAAGTGTTTGTTATTTTAAAATAGTGCTGGTATGTACTATTTACTCTGAAACAGAAAAGGATGAAGATTTCTGTTTGTGAGAGGAAGATGATTTTAGCAGACAGTAACTAAAATCGATTGCTGTTTCCACATAGGACTGTTGAGATGAAGTAACTTCAGTTGGGGGAAACAGCAGACTTTTCTGCTTAAGGTATGACTAGCCATATTTCTAACAAGACTATGTAATGCTGGAAGGCTGTCATTTCCCCTCATGGGGACCGGTAAGCCATTTTCTTAGTCAAACAAACAGAATAAAGGGCTTAATATGGGCTAAAAAACTGGTAGACATTTTTATGGGCTAAATCGATTGCTTTATTTGGGCATTTTATTCATATTTATGCTGACAATTCGCATTTATAAACTTAGGGAACGTTTATTAAACGGCAGGCACTATGTTAGACACCTTTTCCAGTCAGGGGGCCTTCCTAGTTGTAGACTGAGCCTCATTTTCGCGCCATTACTGCGCAGTTGTTTTTTGAGAGCAGGGCATGCAGATGCATGTGTGTGGATCTGAAATTTGCTGGAAAAGCTTCTAGAAGGCGTCAATTGGTATCGTATTCCCCTCTGGGCTTGGTTGGGTCTCAGCAAAGGCTATAGCTGGGACTGTATAGGGGTTAAATTTGTAAACGGCTCCGGTTCCGTTATTTTAAGGGTTAAAGCTCTGAAATTTGGTGTGCAATACTCTTAATGCTTTAAGACACTGTGGTGAAATTTTGGTAATTTTTGAACAATTCCTTCATACTTTTTCACATATTCAGTAATAAAGTGTTTTCTGTTTAAAATTTAAAGAGACAGTAACGGTTTTGTATTAAAACTTTTTTTGTACTTTGTTGACAAGTTTAAGCCTGTTTAACATGTCTGTGCCTTCGGATAAGCTATGTTCTATATGTATGAAAGCCAATGTGTCTCCCCATTTAAATTTATGTGATAATTGTGCCATAGCGTCCAAACAAAGTAAGGAGAGTACTGCCACAGATAATGAAATTGCCCAAGATGATTCCTCAGATGAGGGGAGTAAACATGATACTACATCATCTCCTACTGTGTCTACACCAGTTTTGCCCACACAGGAGGCCCCTAGTACATCTAGTGCGCCAATGCTTATTACCATGCAACAATTAACGGCTGTAATGGATAACTCCATTGCAAATATTTTATCAAAAATGCCTACTTATCAGAGAAAGCGCGATTGCTCTGTTTTAAACACTGAAGAGCAGGAGGGCGCTGATGATAATTGTTCTGTCATACCCTCACACCAATCTGAAGTGGCCATGAGGGAGGTTTTGTCAGATGGGGAAATTTCAGATTCAGGAAAAAATTCTCAACAAGCTGAACCTGATGTTGTGACATTTAAATTTAAATTAGAACATCTCCGCGCACTGCTAAAGGAGATGTTATCTACTCTGGATGATTGTGACAACTTGGTCATTCCAGAGAAATTATGCAAGATGGACAAGTTCCTAGAGGTTCCGGTGCACCCCAACGCTTTTCCTATACCCAAGCGGGTGGCGGACATAGTAAATAAGGAGTGGGAAAAGCCCGGCATACCTTTTGTTCCCCCCCCCTATATTTAAGAAATTATTTCCTATGGTCGACCCCAGAAAGGACTTATGGCAGACAGTCCCTAAGGTCGAGGGGGCAGTTTCTACTCTAAACAAACGCACTATTATTCCTATCGAAGATAGTTGTGCTTTCAAAGATCCTATGGATAAAAAATTGGAGGGTTTGCTTAAAAAGATTTTTGTACAGCAAGGTTACCTTCTACAACCCATTTCGTGCATTGTTCCTGTCACTACAGCAGCGTGGTTCTGGTTCGAGGAACTAGAAAACTCGCTTAGTAGAGAGACTCCATATGAGGAGGTTATGGACAGAGTTCACGCACTTAAGTTGGCTAACTCTTTTATTTTAGATGCCGCTTTGCAATTAGCTAGATTAGTGGCGAAAAATTCAGGGTTTGCTATCATGGCGCGCAGAGCGCTTTGGCTAAAGTCTTGGTCAGCGGATGTGTCATCCAAGACAAAATTGCTTAACATCCCTTTCAAAGGTAAAACTCTATTTGGACCAGAATTGAAAGAGATTATTTCAGACATCACTGGGGGAAAGGGCCACGCCCTTCCACAAGATAGGCCTTTCAAGGCCAAAAATAAGTCTAATTTTCGTTCCTTTTGCAATTTCAGGAACGGACCGGCCTCTAATTCTGCATCCTCTAAGCAAGAGGGTAATGCCTCACAACCCAAACCAGCCTGGAAACCGATGCAAGGCTGGAACAAGGGTAAGCAGGCCAAGAAGCCTGCCGCTGCTAACAAAACAGCATGAAGGAGTAGCCCCCGATCCGGGACCGGATCTAGTGGGGGGCAGACTCTCTCTCTTTGCTCAGGCTTGGGCAAGAGATGTTCAGGATCCCTGGGCGCTAGAAATAGTTTCTCAGGGTTATCTCCTGGAATTCAGGGAACTACCCCCAAGGGGAAGGTTCCACATGTCTCACTTATCCTCAAACCAAATAAAAGACAGGCGTTCTTACATTGTGTAGAAGACCTGTTAAAGATGGGAGTGATACACCCAGTTCCAATAAAGGAACAAGGAATGGGATTTTATTCCAATCTGTTCGTAGTTCCCAAAAAAGAGGGAACTTTCAGACCAATTTTGGATTTGAAGATCCTAAACAAATTTCTCAGGGTACCATTGTTCAAGATGGAAACCATTCGAACGATTCTACCCACTATCCAGGAAAGTCAATTTATGACTACCGTGGATCTAAAGGATGCATACCTACATATTCCTATCCACAAAGAACATCATCAGTTCCTAAGGTTCGCTTTTCTGGACAAGCATTACCAGTTTGTGGCCCTCCCATTCGGGTTAGCCACTGCTCCAAGGATTTTCACAAAGGTACTAGGGTCCCTTCTAGCGGTTCTAAGACCGAGGGGCATTGCAGTAGTACCTTACTTGGACGACATTCTAATACAAGCGTCGTCCCTGTCAAAAGCAAAGGCTCATACAGACATCGTTCTGGCCTTTCTCAGATCACACGGATGGAAGGTGAACATAGAAAAAAGTTCTCTGTCTCCGTCGACAAGAGTTCCCTTCTTGGGAACAATAATAGATTCCTTAGAAATGAGGATTTTTCTGACAGAGGTCAGAAAGTCAAAACTTCTAAGCACTTGTCAAGTTCTTCATTCTGTTCCTCGTCCTTCCATAGCGCAGTGCATGGAAGTAGTAGGGTTGATGGTTGCAGCAATGGACATAGTTCCTTTTGCACGAATTCATCTAAGACCATTACAACTGTGCATGCTCAAACAGTGGAATGGGGACTATACAGACTTGTCTCCAATGATTCAAGTAGATCAGAAGACCAGAGATTCACTCCGTTGGTGGCTGACCCTGGACCATCTGTCCCAGGGAATGAGCTTCCGCAGACCAGAGTGGGTCATTGTCACGACCGACGCCAGTCTAGTGGGCTGGGGCGCGGTCTGGGAATCCCTGAAAGCTCAGGGTCTATGGTCTCGGGAAGAGTCTCTTCTCCCGATAAACATTCTGGAACTGAGAGCGATATTCAATGCTCTCAGAGCTTGGCCTCAACTAGCAAAGGCCAGATTAATAAGGTTCCAATCAGACAACATGACGACCGTTGCTTATATCAATCATCAGGGGGGAACAAGGAGTTCCCTGGCGATGAAAGAAGTGACCAAAATAATTCAATGGGCGGAGGATCACTCCTGCCACCTGTCTGCGATCCACATCCCAGGTGTGAAAAACTGGGAGGCGGATTTTCTGAGTCGTCAGACATTCCATCCGGGGGAGTGGGAACTCCATCCAGAGATCTTTGCCCAAATAACTCAATTATGGGGCATTCCAGACATGGATCTGATGGCGTCTCATCAGAACTTCAAGGTTCCTTGCTACGGGTCCAGATCCAGGGATCCCAAGACGACTCTAGTAGATGCACTAGTAGCACCTTGGACCTTCAACCTAGCTTATGTATTTCCACCGTTTCCTCTCATTCCCAGGCTGGTAGCCAGGATCAATCAGGAGAGGGCCTCAGTGATCTTGATAGCTCCTGCGTGGCCACGCAGGACTTGGTATGCAGACCTGGTGAATATGTCATTGGTTCCACCATGGAAGCTACCTTTGAGACAGGACCTTCTTGTTCAGGGTCCATTTGAACATCCAAATCTGGTCTCCCTCCAGCTGACGGCTTGGAGATTGAACGCTTGATTCTATCGAAGCGTGGGTTTTCAGATTCTGTGATAGATACTCTGGTTCAGGCCAGAAAACCGGTAACTAGAAAGATTTACCATAAAATATGGAAAAGATATATCTGTTGGTGTG
The DNA here is from genome assembly GCF_027579735.1 of Bombina bombina. NCBI lineage: Eukaryota > Metazoa > Chordata > Amphibia > Anura > Bombinatoridae > Bombina > Bombina bombina. Next base: position 220,463,432 of record NC_069504.1, on the reverse strand, counting down.
AATCCAAAGGATTCCCATGGAATAAGATAAAAATTCCTAAGATTCTCTCCTTTCTACAAGAAGGTTTGGAGAAAGGATTAGCTGCAAGTTCTCTAAAGGGACAGATCTCTGCTTTATCTGTCTTACTACACAAAAGACTGGCAGCTGTGCCAGATGTTCAAGCATTTGTTCAGGCTCTGGTTAGGATCAAGCCTGTTTACAGACCTTTGACTCCTCCCTGGAGTCTAAATCTAGTTCTTTCAGTTCTTCAAGGGGTTCCGTTTGAACCTTTACATTCCATAGATATTAAGTTACTATCTTGGAAAGTTTTGTTTTTGGTTGCAATTTCTTCTGCTAGAAGAGTTTCAGAGTTATCTGCTCTGCAGTGTTCTCCGCCCTATCTGGTGTTCCATGCAGATAAGGTGGTTTTGCGTACTAAGCCTGGTTTTCTTCCTAAAGTTGTTTCTAACAAAAATATTAACCAGGAGATAGTTGTACCTTCTTTATGTCCGAATCCAGTTTCAAAGAAGGAACGTTTGTTACACAATTTGGACGTAGTCCGTGCTCTAAAATTCTATTTAGAGGCTACAAAAGATTTCAGACAAACATCTTCCTTGTTGTTTATTCTGGTAAAAGGAGAGGTCAAAAAGCGACTTCTACCTCTCTTTCCTTTTGGCTTAAAAGCATCATCCGATTGGCTTATGAGACTGCCGGATGGCAGCCTCCTGAAAGAATCACAGCTCACTCCACTAGGGCTGTGGCTTCCACATGGGCCTTCAAGAACGAGGCTTCTGTTGACCAGATATGTAAGGCAGCGACTTGGTCTTCACTGCACACTTTTGCCAAATTTTACAAATTTGATACTTTTGCTTCTTCGGAGGCTATTTTTGGGAGAAAGGTTTTGCAAGCTGTGGGGCCTTCCGTTTAGGTAACCTGATTTGCTCCCTCCCTTCATCCGTGTCCTAAAGCTTTGGTATTGGTTCCCACAAGTAAGGATGACGCCGTGGACCGGACACACCAATGTTGGAGAAAACAGAATTTATGCTTACCTGATAAATTACTTTCTCCAACGGTGTGTCCGGTCCACGGCCTGCCCTGGTTTTTTAATCAGGTCTGATGAATTATTTTCTCTAACTACAGTCACCACGGTACCATATGGTTTGTCCTATATATATTTCCTCCTGTCCGTCGGTCGAATGACTGGGGTGGGCGGAGCCTAGGAGGGACTATATGGCCAGCTTTGCTGGGACTCTTTGCCATTTCCTGTTGGGGAAGAGATATCCCACAAGTAAGGATGACGCAGCGGACCGGACACACCGTTGGAGAAAGTAATTTATCAGGTAAGCATAAATTCTGTTTTGTACTTAGTTTTAGAAAAAAATATATATTTTGTCCTTAATAAATATACAGGTAGCCCTCAGTTTACGCCAGGGTTAGGTTCCAGAAGGAATGGTTGTAAATTGAAACCGTTGTAAATTGAAACCCAGTTTATAATGTAAGTCAATGGCAAGTGAGGGAGTTGGGTTCCAGGCCCCTCTCAAAATTGTCATAAGTAACACCTAATACATTATTTTTAAAGCTTTGAAATGAAGACTTTAAATGCTAAACAGCATTATAAACCTAATAAAATAATCACACAACACAGAATATATAATTAAACTAAGTTAAATAAACAAACATTTGCTAAACAGCATTATAAACATAATACAATAATCACACAACACAGACTTCACTTGCATTTTTCTGCAAACAGTTCTTTCTATGCATTCCAATCTGGACTTATTTATAGACAGGAAGATCTTGTTCCTTTGAAATCTGCTCGATAGCTCAGGTCTGGTTAAACTGATTAATTTCTGCTTGCTGCAACACAAGTGGACAGCTCCACCTACTGGCTATTTTAATAAATGCACTGCTTCTCAATGCTTTTCAATAGCAGTCACATGACTGGAAAAAAAGGTTGTTGTTCTGAAACTGTGTAAATTGAACCGTTGTAAAACGAGGGCCACCTGTATATGGTTCACCCCATCTCTTGGAAAAATTTGGACAGCCCAGTATTCCAACTAATTATTGACCATTTGTGGTCAGATTATTGATAAACAACTTTTAAGTGTATTTGTGATGAATATACTCAACACTTTTCAGGGTCAACAACAAAATGAACATGTTTATATTATAAATGGGATAATATAACTGTATACATTTAAAATGGTACATGCATCAACATGAATATTCAAACAGCTTGATCTACCGGTATAATTAGTGATATATATAAAATACAAAAATAAAACAATATAGTGACGTACAGTTTAAACAATACCCTAATTAAACAAAGGAGACAAAAACAAACTCACATTCTTCAGAGCTTTTAATAAGAGCTTACAATACACAGGCTATCACATAGTAAAGTTCCTCTTTACCACCAATCTTAGCAACTAGTATAAAACATTTTATTTTTTGAAGCAACATTTTTAAAACATAACATAATAAAACATCACCATGGATAAAACGATACTCAAATATCCATGTGGAAGGAGTCACTTTCTCATTCACAGCCTAAGGATGGAAGCTCATTATGTTTCCATCTAAACCCATCTGACTAAACTGGCTGCCTGGACAATCTCCTTCTAGAGACTTTGTCAGAGAGAATGAATTACATCACAAGGAGGGAAGTGTCCAAAAAAAAGCAGTCAGTTTCATTAGTTCTGCTCATGGAAATATAATCTGTCTATTCCTGTCTACATAGATTGCCAAGTGAAGAAGCTGTTGTGGTCCATTCCTGATTTGTAACCCCAAATTTTTCTTTCATGATTCAGACAGAGAATACAATTTTAAACAACATTCCAATTTACTTCTATTATCTAATTTGCTTCATTCTTTAGGTACCCTTTGTTAAAGAAATGGCAATACACATGGGTAAACCAATCACACAAGGCATCTATGTGCAGCCACCAATCAGCAGCTACTGAACCTATTTTCCACAAAGAATATCAAGAGAATGAAGTAAATCCGATAATAGAAGTAAATCGGAAAGTTATTTAAAATTGCATACACTTTATGTTCCTTTATGTTCCTTCAAGTATTGTCTGATGATATTACTTAGCTGATCTGGTCCATTTAGACTACAAATTTTGCCATGTCCAAATATCATCAAATTGCTGATGCAGGGTGTTCTTGATTCTGAATATAGTTTGTTCCTGTACTACTTTTGTGATCCTTATCCGTCAACCTTCCACACTCTTAGAATGTGTCCATGATCTGCTAAGTCCTTAGTGCATCCTCTAGTCCACTGGTTTTAAAACCTGTCCTCAGGCCTCCCTAACAGGCCAGATTTTCAGCATTACCTTGGGTGAGAGCAGGTAAAAAATCCATCGGCTAGATTACGAGTTTTATCAAGTTATAACGCTGCTTTTTCACTACCGCTGCTATTACGAGCCTTGCAGATTTAGGGGCACCGCATACTTTTTTGGCCTTACCATAAATCAACTTACGCAATTTGCGTTTAGTCTATTTTCAATGGGACTTCCATAGCGCCGGTATTATGAGCTTGTCCTGCGAGGCCAAAAAGTGAGCGGTACAGCCTATCTCATCAAGATTCGTAACGCATTCTAAAGTCAGTAGTTTTACACTACAAAGCCGTAGCATAAAACTCATAATTAAAGTGCTAAAATGTACACTAACACCCATAAACTATCTATTAACCCCTAAACCGAGGCCCTCCAGCATCGCAAACACTAAAATTAAATTATTAACCCCTAATCTGCCGCTCCTGACATCACAGCCACTAGAATAAACACATTAACCCCTAATCCGCCACACTCCTGCCTCGCAAACACTATTTAAATATTATTAACCCCTAATCTGCTGTCCCTAACATCGCCGCCACCTACCTACATTTATTAACCCCTAATCTGCCGCTCCCAACGTCGCCGCCACTATTTTAAATTTAATATAATGATTGCATCAGCCAATAGAATTTTTTTCAACCTTAATTCCGATTGGCTGATAGAATTCTATCAGCCAATCGGAATCTAAGAGACGCCATCTTGGATGACGTAATTTAAAGGAACCTTCATTCAGCAAGAAGACGTTGATTGAAGAGCATGCTCTGCGCCGGATGTCTTGAAAATGGAGCCGCTCCACGTGTGAAGGATGAAGATAGAAGATGCCGTCTGGGTTAAGACTTCTGCCCGTCTGAAGGACCACTTCTGCCCGTCTGGAGGACCACTTCTGCCGGCTTCGTTGAGGACATCTTGCCGCTTGGATGAAGATTTCTCCCGGTAAGTGGATCTTCGGGGGTTAGTGTTAGGATTTTTTAAGGGTGTATTGGGTGTTTTTTTTTTTTAGGTTAGGGCTTTGGGCCGCAGTAGAGCTAAATGCCCTTTCAAGGGCAATGCCCATCCAAATGCCCTTTTCAGGGCAATGGGGAGCTTAGGTTTTTTTAGTTAGGGTTTTATTTGGGGGGTTGGTTGTGTGGGTGGTGGGTTTTACTGTTGGGGGGGTTGTTTGTATTTTTTTTTTACAGGTAAAAGAGATGATTTCTTTGTGGCAATACCCTGCAAAAGGCCCTTTTAAGGGCTATTGGTAGTTTAGTTTAGGCTAGGGTTTTTTTTTATTTGGGGGGGGGCTTTTTTTATTTTGATAGGGCTATTAGATTAGGTGTAATTAGTTTAAAGATCTTGTAAAAAAAAAAAAAATCCTGTAATTTAGTGTTTGTTTGTTTTTTGGTAATTTAGCTAATTTTATTGAATTTAGTTAATTGTATTTAATTTAGGGAATTGTAAATAGTTAATAACTATTTAGTAACTATTCTACCTAGTTAAAATAAATACAAACTTGCCTATAAAATAAAAATAAACCCTAAGCTAGCTACAATGTAACTATTAGTTATATTGTAGCTAGCTTAGGGTTTATTTTACAGGTAAGTATTTAGTTTTAACTAGGAATAATTTAGGTAATAATTGTAGGTTTTATTTAGATTTATTTTAATTATATTTAAGTTAGGGGGTGTTAGGGTTAGACTTAGGTTTAGGGGTTAATAAATTTAATATAGTGGCGGCGACATTGGGGGCAGCAGATTAGGGGTTAATAAATGTGGGTAGATGGCGGCGATGTTAGGGGTGGCAGATTAGGGGGTTAATAATTAACTAGTGTTTGCGATGCGGGAGTACGGTGGTTTAGGGGTTAATATGTTTATTATAGTAGTGGCGACGTTGGGGGCGGAAGATTAGGGGTTAATAACATTATGTAGGTGTTGGCGATTTGTGGGCAGCAGATTAAGTATAATGTAGGTGGCGGCGATGTCCAGAGCGGCAGATTAGGGGTTAATAAGTAAAATGTAGGTGGCGGCGATGTCGGGGACGGCAGATTAGGAGTTAATAAGTGTAAGATTAGGGGTGTTTAGACTCGGGGTTCATGTTAGGGTGTTAGATGTAGACATAAATTTTATTTCCCCATAGGAATCAATGGGGCTGCGTTACGGAGCTTTACACTGCTTTTTTGCAGGTGTTAGACTTTTTCTCAGCCGGCTCTCCCCATTGATGTCTATGGGGAAATCGTGCACGAGCACGTACAACCAGCTCACCGCTGACTTAAGCAGCACTGGTATTGGAGTGCGATATGGAGCACAATTTTGCTCTACGCTCACTTCTTGCCTTTTAACGCCGGGTTTGTAAAAACCTGTAAAACCAGCGCTGTGGGAAAGTGAGCGGTGAGAATAATGTGCAAGTTAGTACCGCACCCCTTATAATGCAAAACTCGTAATCTGGCCGATTGTTTACTAATCAGCTGATTATTTCACCTGTGCTCTAGTTCAGATATCCTCAAAATCTGGCCTGTTAGGGAGGTCTGAGGACAGATTTTAAAATCAGTGCTCTAGTCTTAGTTGTCCATGTCTAAGCCTTCTTCAATACATCCTGTTTATTGTACTGTGTAAAGGTTCCAGCTTATACTTCTTCTTACAAGTCCATGTTGTATTCTTTATTTGAAGAATGTATAAAAGGACCACCTTTGAGATTTACTAGATAATCACTAGATTAATATAGGTGACTATTACTCACTGTCTTTTTCCAGTAAATTGCATGGAACTTTCCCTGAACATTCTCAGATTTGTAGTAGTTGCAGTTATAACTTACAGAGGTGTATCAGGGTCATTTTGTAATGATTATAATGGTTTGGGTTATATATTCCCATAATAATGTGTTTATTATTTTTTTTCATATCCAGTAAATTTATTGCTGATCGTGAAAGTAGAAGAAGTCTTACTAACAGTCACCTGGAGAAAAGGAAATGTGATGACTATGTAAGTTTATAAAACAGTTTTAAATCGCCTATTTGTCCTTATAGTTTTATTATTAATATAATAAAATATTCCTTATTCTGTCTGTAAACTTAAAAGGGATGAATCCAAAATGGTGACCATATTTTTTTTCAAATTATTGAAATATTTATACATACAATAGAAAAACAACAGTAGAAAATGTTAGCACTCACACATTTGCTCAAAAGAGTGTTAAACGACATATATGGCTCATGTGAAGTAACGATCAGCTCCACTCCCCAAAGTAACTATAATAATCAAAAATATTCTGACACTGGGCAGTTTTAAGTAAGCTTCCCTTTTAAACAGTGTAATAGCTGTAGCAAAAAAGTAACACACAGGGAAATACACTACTCCTAACAAAGCTGGTAAGTCCAGACATCCAATAATTATGCCGTATATAAAAAGGTATTTACCTTTGTACTCCCATGGGGGTCGACACCTTCTCACCAAATGATGATTTCATTCACCGGTCACAAAGTTGTCCTAACCGGCCCCACAAGTTGCAAATTGCAGGCTGTACCAAAAGGGAGCAATTAAAATACAAAAAATTAAAAAAGAATGAAGATCTGATTAAATGAAAATGAATATTGTAGAGATATATATAATAAAACATACTTTTAACCCCTAGATGCTTGTTTTAGCAGGAAACGCGTCGGAGGCAGCTCCTGTGTGCTGAGGTTGTATGTTTACCTATGTGTGTGCTTTGGAAACTGTTCTTTAATCATGTTCGAAATAAAACATTTTGTATTATAATTGCTCCCTTTTGGTACAGCCTGCAATTTCTTTATTCCTTTGAAACTTTATAAACAACAGTATGTGAGTCATACTTATGACTGCAAACTGTGGGTCCATATTAAGCATAAACCCAACTTTTAAAAAGGGGGGTTTGTAGAAAAAGTCACCAGAAAAAAAGAAAAGAAACTGATGTTACTGTTATCAAATTTGCTTTACCCTCTTGGGACCGGATGATCAAAAACTTGCCGGCATGAGAATAAATTCTGCAAAATCTTTGGGGCTTTTTTACAAGCTTTATATTGCAATGTATTTGACTCTACTGCACATCCAGAACCCTGCATAGTATCAAGATAAAAATTGCCTTTATAAAGTTGTTTAAGAGATTTCACAGTACTGACGAGGCATCTTAGATCATCTCACCAGAACGGAGAGCTTTAGATCTTTGGGTCTTTGTTATCCTTTGTTGAAAAGTATACCTATAAGCTCAGGAGCAACAATGCTTTACTGGGAGCTAGATGGTGATTGGTGCCTCTGCCCCTATGCATATTGTCATTGGCTTATCACATGTTCAGCTAGCTTCCAATAATGCATTGCTGCTTTGGAGCTGATTTTTAACCTTAAACACACTGACACAGTTATATGCAAGCAATAGCACAATAATAAAATGCTCTAATATATTTATTTTTGCACTTTCATGTTCATAATTAACTTCTTATACCTCTGTATGGCCCAGCTTATGGTGCTTCTTATTAAAGGGACATAATACCTATAAGATGACAACTATGAAAGTTAATGGGAGTAAATTGGAAAGTTTTCTAACATTGCTGCTTTATCTGCATCATGAAAGTTTAATTTTGACTTGAGTGTCCCTTTTAAGGGACATGATACCCAAATGTTGAAGCACTTGAAGGTTATGCAGCATATAATTATTAATATTTAAAATAATTGATTTGTTAATACTTCAGCCATAATCAGTTGCCATCTAATGGATTTTTAAGATTGTTTAGTGTTATAAATAATTATTAATGATTAAAGGGACAGTCTACTCCAGAATTTTTATTGTTTAAAAAGATAATCCCTTTATTACCCAATTCCCCAGTTTTGCATAACCAACACGGTTATTATATTAATATACTTTTTACCTCTGTGAGTACGTTGTATCTAAGCATCTTCTGACAGCATTCTTATCACTATTTATGTATTTGATTATCTATTGACTTGCATTTCAGGCATTTAGTGCTACCTTTTAAATAACTCCACATGCGTGTTATCTATATAGCACTCATGAACTTACGCCCTCTAGCTGCAAAAAACTGTAAAAATGAATTCATATCAGAGGAGGCCTTGAAGGTCTTAGAAATTTGCATATGAACAAGGCAAATTTGATTTATTTTAAAAGTAAATTGGAAAGTTATTTAAAAATGCTTGTCCTATCTGAATCATGAAGGTTTATTTTTGACTAGACTGTCCCATTTATGATATGATTATCTCATAATATAATATTATTTTTTATCATAAAACATCTGCCAGAAGAATGTGTGCAGATCTCAACTTCTACAGCTTCCTAATTTTAACAAAATAGGGTCCAAAGTTCAAAGCATTGTTTACAGGAGGAATAGGGTTACTAGATTGCGGAATAAATGGTGCTGGAAAGGGCTAAATGAGATGAGGCATGAAGGAGTTAATATGAATATTTTTTCTTTGGAAGGAGTGCACTCAAGCTGTAAGTACACCCTAGGGGGTCGATTTATGAAGCAGCGGATGCTGCTTCTGACCCACTCCACTTCAGGTCCTTCTGAAGCGGAAATTAAGAAGCAGCGGAAGGAGTGCAATCAGCCCGATCGGATACGATCGGGTTGATGGACACCCCCTGCTAGTGGCCGATTGGCCACGAATGTGCAGGGGACAGCATTGCACAAGCAGTTCACCAGAACTGCTTGTGCAATGTTAAATGCCGACAGCATATGCTGTCGGTATTCAGCGATATGCGGCGGACATGATCCGCCACAGCGGATCATGTCCTCCTGCACATTAGTAAATCGGCATCTAGGGGTTAAAAGTATGTTTTATTATATATCTCTACAATATTCATTTTCATTTAATCAGATCTTCATTCGTTTTTAATTGCACGGTGCAAACGTTGTTCCAGTTCCATTTTCCTTTTTATAACAGATGTATGAAACTTGAAACATGATTTCTTTAATAGCTTTTAACTGAAACTGCTAACAAAGGCGAAAGCACAACTAGTAAAAACTTACAAACATATAGATCAGTTCTTATCAAATCATTTTTAATACTTCTATTGCAACTAATGCAAAATCAACATTTGGTAAATTGTGTCGCATTAAAGAAACAGTCAACACCAAAATTGTTATTGTTTAGAAAGTTAGATAACGCCTTTACTACCCATTCCCCAGCTTTGCACAACCAACATTGTTATATTAATTTACTTTATAACATTTAAACCTACATTTCTGTCTGTTTCTAAAATGCAAGTCAATAGATAATAAATAAATAGCCATGTGATAAGGGGGCTGTCAAAAGAGGCTTAGATACAAGGTAATCACAGAGGTTAAAAGTATATTAATATAATAGTGTTGGTTATGCAAAACTGAGGAATGGGTAATAAAGGGATTATCTATCTTTTTAAACAATAGCAATTTTGGAGTTGACTGTCTCTTTAACAGAACCGCCATTTAAATTCTAAAAACTTGCTAAGTAAAATGAGGCTGTATAGTTCAGGATATGTTGCATCATTATATTTTCCTTTAAAAAAAAACACACAGGAAAAAAAACACAACCTAGATATAGATAAATGTTATATGTGGTTTATGCTGTTACCTGGAAACTATATTTAATTACTTCACTGCTAAAATATGATTTTTGGAGTTACAGTTAAGTTACAGAAAGTTGGCTTACTTAGTAATCTCTGGCCCCTACATATAGAACAGTTCCTTGTGTACCTGTGACTGCAGAATTTCCCTCCCTCTTCTCTACCTCGTAGGTGGAGAATTTCAATCTCTCTGGTCTCGTCCAACCGGGGAAATTGACAGTTCCAGCCCGCACCTGATTGGTCGTGCATGTTGCACGCGAGTAAATAATAGCACTTGGGTGCAATGTTGAATTTGGGCAGCCCCTATCCGCCCTTGATTGATAAATCGAGCTCATTGTATCCAGGGCCGACTGTGCAATTAAACCATGTGGGACCACAGGACCCAGGCAGCACTTGACAGGGAGAGCATGTAGGGAGAGCTTATTCAGGATAATAGATTGAAGAAAAATTACTCTTATATGATGGCCATCTGCTTGCTCTTATGGGAATTTTTTAACCTGCTGAACTCTAAACTTTGAGACAATTGACTCTATTTGGGTTTAGACAGCAGAGAGTGAGGGGCTTCATTTTATTCTTGGATCCAGTCAGCACAATGTCTTGAACTGGCCCTGGTTATATCTGAAAACAAAAGCATATTGCAAACTAAATCGTTCTCTATCTATAGAGCCCCGGAACTACCTCAATCGGAATGTCTGTCTTCAACCTGAGTAACGCTATCATGGGCAGTGGAATTCTCGGCCTAGCGTTTGCTTTGGCAAATACTGGTATTGTTCTGTTTGTGTAAGTATATTTTTCAGAACACATTCATTTTTCATTGTTATTTAATTGTATTTGAACAGTTTTTTCTTCATTGTTTCCACTAAACGTTGCTTTAAAGTTTTCTAAATTAAAACACAGCATGTATTGAATCTTAAAGTGAAGGTCAATTTCGATGAATTAGTGCCCGGTTTTTAAAAATCCTTTTAAAAACAAGGGCACTTTAATTCATTAAAATTGACATTTCACTCATTTTCTTAAAAAATTACCTTTTAATTCTGACAGCCGCTGCATTGCTTCCTCCGCCCGTCGTAAGCCCTCTTCGCGGGTCCAAAATGATGAATCTACCTTCCTCCAATTACAGCGTTGCCTCAGGCCATGATCCCCCCCAGGGGGAAGCTGTGATTGGAGGAAGCCGGATTCATCATTTCTGATGTATAAAAAGGCTTCCGACGGCCGGGGGAATCGCTGGAGCGGCTGTCAGGATTAAAAGGTAAGTTTTTGAAGAAAACGAGTGAAATGTCAATTTTGATGAATCAAAGTGCCCTTGTTTTTAATAGGATTATTAAAAAACGGGCACTAATTCACCGAAATTGACCTTCACTTTAAGTGATTTACACTAGTGTAAATGTGGCAACATTCAATGTTTTGTGTGTGGTTTTTAAATATTAAACAATAATTTGGTAAATCATTAGTTCATAGTGCTGTGACATCTGCCAGACATTTTTTAAATAAGATTATATTAAAGGGACATGAATCCCATTTTTTTTCTTCCATGATTCAGAGAAGCATATATTTTAAAACAACTTTTCCAATATACCCTTTTTATTAAGTTTGCTTCATTCTCTTGGTATCCTTTGTTGAAAGAGCATCAGTGCACTACTGGGAGCTAGTGGAACACATTGGTAAGCCAGTAACGAGGGGAATATATGCATCCACCAAACGGCAGCTAGCGCACAGCTGTGAGCATACCTGGGTATGCTTTTTAACAAAGGATTCCAAGAGAACTAAGCAAATTATAAAAAAAATAAAAATAAACTGGAAAGTTCTTTAAAATTGTATGGTCTATCTAAATCACGAAGGAAACATTTTGGTTTTCATATTCCTTTAATAATCAGTCTAGTTCTGAAAAAATAAATTCCCAGTATGAAATAATAACAACGTATACTACTGCATTGACATTTGCTGCTGTAAAATAGAGAAGACTTGTAGGCAGATGTTAGGGATTAAAATGTAATGGTAAATATCACTTGCCATGCATAATGCAGAGAGAGGCTTTGTCTAGACCAATTTATTTTTCCTCCAGTCATATTTTCATATAACAGAGGTTAATCACGTGATAAAGTTTAAGCTGGTGGATTTATGATAAGGAGAATGCATTGCACAATAAGTGCTGTTTGTTAGCAAATAATGTTTACATTAAATACGCTGACTCATTACATACAAATGCATGTAAAAATAATAATTATAGTAAATTGCACTCATTTATTTCCCAGTACGTTATTGTTAACATATCCACTCAAATACTTATCCCTATTAGCAGTAGCTTGCAGTAACCTCATTTTCTTTCCTAATAACAGCTTCTTACCAGTCCACAGATGACCCACATCTACCACTAACTCACATGCCCTAATTCCGAGTTTTGCACTAGCTGTAGCGGCCCTCTCAAGAAAAAATTCATGCTTTGATTGTTGCAGCATTTATATTTTACACTAGTGAACTTAGATAACTATGTGTTAAACCTCTGAAAAGGGGTTAAACACATAGACAAAAGTACAGTTTAAGGGCTGCAAACCTTCTAGGCAAGACACAGCCAGTGATCCAATCAGGAGCTGTGATCCTATCACTGTCTGTGTCCATTAACAAGGCTTGCATTTCTGTAGAAGGACTTTATCTATGTGTACGCAAAAATTATAGGCTCTAAGAGAGTACATCATATAGGTTTTGCATTAGAATGTCCCTTTAAACTGTGCTCTCAATGCAATGTTAATTAAAGGGGCACTAACCTGTATATATTTATAGTATATATCATACATTAAGCACTGTATTCTATAATATCTGCATACTAAATGAGTATTTTAAAACCATTTAATAAAAACTGTATATCAGATTCTGAATATGTTTATCTTTATGCTGTTTCCTGTTAGGACCAGCTATAAAGGTGCATCTGCACTGATTAAGAAAACAGTATATAGCATGTAGCAGGGTCTCAAGTTGCAGTTTTAGTTTAATGTCCAAACATTTCTCAAGTTATATAAAAAGTTCCATAATGGCTTTTGTTAGGTATTTGGCACTTGTCCCATTGCACTTCCTTGCATGCCATTTGTTGGGTAGTATTTCAAGTGTGTTCAGTTCAGCCAATTACACCAGACATTCATGGATTCTTTATCTGTGTATCTCTTGTATCAGGAATATCATGTCTGCTTAAAAAGAGCCACTTGACATTCCTACCTGGCTAAAGGCTGCATGTGAAGGAACAGAATAAATGCTCACCCAATACTTACCATTTTTACAGTATATGGCACAGGTGGTGCAATATTACTGCATATACATACAAATTCAAAGTAAGTTTTAGTGCTTTCATTCAGTCTTAATTTGTACTTACAGAAGTTAGGCACTAATGTTATTATCATAATTTGAAAACTTTGTATTTCCAGCCTTGTTCCCACCATGTCTGACTTGTTGGCTTCTAACCATTATCTACAGTAGTGATTCTTATATCAACCATATGTCATGCCCTAAATATAACTACCTTGCTCTGCTAGGTTTTTTACCTCATAAATCCAGTTCTCAGCTGTGACAGCCACTGTAAGGACAATTCTGGTTCTTAAAAAAAAAAAATCCCACTTAAAGGGACATTAAACTCAATATTTTCTTTCAATTGCTTATATTATCAGTTTAAACCATTGTTTACCATTTGAAAGCTATTTCCATAATTCAAATGTAACATTTGATGTCAGGAAAAAAAATACAAAATAACAAAATGAAAGATTTCAATGTTTATATGATTATATATTTTTTTTTTTTTTCATTTTTACCTCCTGATTCAAGATCTCAGCTGTAACATGAAACCCAAACTTTTTCTTTCATGATTCAGATAGAACATACATTTTTAAACTTTACAATTTACTTCTTTTATCAGTTTTGCTTCATTTTCTTTGGCCTAGATTTGGAGTTTTGCGGCCAAAGGGGTGCGTAGCTAACGCTGGCTTTTTTTTGGCCGCAACTTTTAAATACCGCTGGTATTGAGAGTTCACAGAATGGCTGAGTTAGGCTCAAAAAAAGGAGCGTAGAGCATATTTAACGCAACTTCAACTCTCGATACCAGCGGTGCTTACGGACACGGCCAGCTTCAAAAACGTGCTCGTGCACGATTCCCCCATAGAAAACAATGGGGCTGTTTGAGCTGAAAAAAAAAACTAACACCTGCAAAAAAGCCGCGTTCAGCTCCTAACGCAGCCCCATTGTTTGCTGTGGGGAAACACTTCCTACGTCTGCACCTAACACTCTAACATGTACCCCTAGTCTAAACACCCCTAACCTTACACTTATTAACCCCTATTCTGCCGCCCCCACTATCGCTGACACCTGCATATTATTATTAACCCCTAATCTGCCGCTCCGTAAACCGCCGCTACTTACATTATCCCTATGTACCCCTAATCTGCTGCCCCTAACACCGCCGACCCCTATATTATATTTATTAACCCCTAATCTGCCCCCCACAACGTCGCCTCCACCTGCCTACACTTATTAACCCCTAATCTGCCGAGCGGACCACACCGCAATTATAATAAAGTTATTAACCCCTAATCCGCCTCACTCCCGCCTCAATAACCCTATAATAAATAGTATTAACCCCTAATCTGCCCTCCCTAACATCGCCGACACCTAACTTCAAACATTAACCCCTAATCTGCCGACTGGAGCTCACCACTATTCTAATAAATGTATTAACCCCTAAAGCTAATTCTAACCCTAACCCTAACACCCCCCTAAATTAAATATAATTTAAATCTAACGAAATAAATTAACTCTTATTAAATAAATTATTCCTATTTAAAGCTAAATACTTACCTGTAAAATAAATCCTAATATAGCTACAATATAAATTATAATTATATTATAGCTATTTTAGGATTTATATTTATTTTAGAGGTAACTTTGTATTTATTTTAACCAGGTACAATAGCTATTAAATAGTTAAGAACTATTTAATAGCTAAAATAGTTAAAATAATTACAAAATTACCTGTAAAATAAATCCTAACCTAAGTTACAATTAAACCTAACACTACACTATCAATAAATTAATTAAATAAAATACCTACAATTACCTACAATTAAACCTAACACTACACTATCAATACATTAATTAAATACAATATCTACAAATAAATACAATGAAATAAACTAACTAAAGTACAAAAAATAAAAAAGAACTAAGTTACAAAAAATAAAAAAATATTTACAAACATCAGAAAAATATTACAACAATTTTAAACTAATTACACCTACTCTAAGCCCCCTAATAAAATAACAAAGACCCCCAAAATAAAAAAATGCCCTACCCTATTCTAAATTACAAAAGTTCAAAGCTCTTTTACCTTACCAGCCCTGAACAGGGCCCTTTGCGGGGCATGCCCCAAAGAATTCAGCTCTTTTGCCTGTAAAAAAAACACATACAATACCCCCCCCAACATTACAACCCACCACCCACATACCCCTAATGTAACCCAAACCCCCCTTAAATAAACCTAACACTAAGCCCCTGAAGATCTTCCTACCTTATCTTCACCATACCAGGTTCACTGATCGATCCAGAAGAGCTCCTCCGATGTCTTGATCCAAGCCCAAGCGGGGGGCTGAAGATGTCCATGATCCGGCTGAAGTCTTCATCCAAGCGGGAGCTGAAGAGGTCCATGATCCGGCTGAAGTCTTCATCCAAGCGGGAGCTGAAGAGGTCCATGATCCGGCTGAAGTCTTCTATCAACGGCATCTTCAATCTTCTTTCTTCCGGATCCATGTTCATCCCGCCGACGCGGAACATCCATCTTCACCGACGACTTCCAGACAAATGACGGTTCCTTTAAGGGACGTCATCCAAGATGGCGTCCCTCGAATTCCAATTGGCTGATAGGATTCTATCAGCCAATCGGAATTAAGGTAGGAAAATTCTGATTGGCTGATGGAATCAGCCAATCAGAATCAAGTTCAATCCGATTGGCTGATTCAATCAGCCAATCAGATTGAGCTCGCATTCTATTGGCTGTTCCGATCAGCCAATAGAATGCAAGCTCAATCTGATTGGCTGATCGGATCAGCCAATCGGATTGAACTTGATTCTGATTGGCTGATTCCATCAGCCAATCAGAATTTTCCTACCTTAATTCCGATTGGCTGATAGAATCCTATCAGCCAATCGGAATTCGAGGGACGCCATCTTGGATGACGTCCCTTAAAGGAACCGTCATTCTTCAGTTGGACGTCGTCGGAAGAAGATTGGTCCGTGCTGGAGGTCTTCACGATGGAGCCGTTCCTCATCGGATGAAGATAGAAGATGCCGCTTGGATCAAGATGGTTGCCGGTCTGGATCGCCTCTTCTTCCCGGATAGGATGAAGACTTTGGAGCCTCTTCTGGACCTCTTCAGCCACAGGATTATGGATCGCCAGCCCCCGCTTGGGTTGGATGAAGATTTTGGAGCCAGGACCGATCGGTAAAACCCGGTGAGGTGAAGATAAGGTAGGAAGATCTTCAGGGGCTTAGTGTTAGGTTTATTTAAGGGGGGTTTGGGTTAGATTAGGGGTATGTGGGTGGTGGCTTGTAATGTTGGGGGGGTATTGTATGTGTTTTTTTACAGGCAAAAGAGCTGAATTTCTTGGGGCATGCCCCGCAAAGGGCCCTGTTCAGGGCTGGTAAGGTAAAAGAGCTTTGGACTTTTGTAATTTAGAATAGGGTAGGGTATTTTTTATTTTGGGGGTCTTTGTTATTTTATTAGGGGGCTTAGAGTAGGTGTAATTAGTTTAAAATTGTTGTAATATTTTTCTAATGTTTGTAAATATTTTTTTATTTTTTGTAACTTAGTTCTTTTTTATTTTTTGTACTTTAGAAAGTTTATTTAATTGTAGTTATTTGTAGGTATTGTATTTAATTCATTTATTGATAGTGTAGTGTTAGGTTTAATTGTAGGTAATTGTAGGTATTTTATTTAATTTATTTATTGATAGTGTAGTGTTAGGTTTAATTGTAACTTAGGTTAGGATTTATTTTACATGTAAATTTGTAATTATTTTAACTATTTTAGCTATTAAATAGTTTTTAACTATTTAATAGCTATTGTACCTGGTTAAAATAAATACAAAGTTACCTGTAAAATAAATATATATCCTAAAATAGCTATAATATAATTATAATTTATATTGTAGCTATATTAGGGTTTATTTTACAGGTAAGTATTTAGCTTTAAATAGGAATAATTTATTTAATAAGAGTTAATTTATTTCGTTAGATTTAAATTATATTTAATTTAGGGGGGTGTTAGTGTTAGGGTTAGACTTAGCTTTAGGGGTTAATACATTTATTACAGTAGCGGCGAGATTAGGTCGGAAGATTAGGGGTTAATAATTGAAGTTAGGTGTCGGCGATGTTATGGAGGGCAGATTAGGGGTTAATACTATTTATTATAGGGTTATTGAGGCGGGAGTGAGGCGGATTAGGGGTTAATAACTTTATTATAGTAGCGGTGCGGTCCGCTCGGCAGATTAGGGGTTAATAAGTGTAGGCAGGTGGAGGCGACGTTGAGGGGGGCAGATTAGGGGTTAATAAATATAATATAGGGGTCGGCGGTGTTAGGGGCAGCAGATTAGGGGTACATAAGGATAACGTAAGTAGCGGCGCTTTGCGGTCGGCAGATTAGGAGTTAATTATTGTAGGTAGCTGGCGGCGACGTTGTGGGGGGCAGGTTAGGGGTTAATAAATATAATATAGGGGTCGGCGGTGATAGGGGCAGCAGATTAGGGGTACATAAGTATAACGTAGGTGGCGGTCGGCAGATTAGCGGTTAAAAAAATTTAATCGAGTGGCGGCGATGTGGGGGGACCTCGGTTTAGGGGTACATAGGTAGTTTATGGGTGTTAGTGTACTTTAGAGCACAGTAGTTAAGAGCTTTATAAACCGGCGTTAGCCCAGAAAGCTCTTAACTACTGACTTTTTTCTGCGGCTGGAGTCTTGTCGTTAGATTTCTAATGCTCACTTCAGCCACGACTCTAAATACCGGAGTTAGAAAGATCCCATTGAAAAGATAGGATACGCAAATGGCGTAGGGGGATCTGCGGTATGGAAAAGTCGCGGCTGAAAAGTGAGCGTTAGACCCTTTAATGACTGACTCCAAATACCAGAGGACGGTAAAAACCAGCGTTAGGAGCCTCTAACGCTGGTTTTGACGGCTGCCGCCAAACTCTAAATCTAGCGTTAGGAGCCTCTAACGCTGGTTTTGACGGCTACCGCCAAACTCTAAATCTAGGCCCTAGATTTAGAGTTTGGCGGTAGCCGTCAAAACCAGCGTTAGAGGCTCCTAATGCTGGTTTTTACCGCCCTCTGGTATTTGGAGTCAGTCATTAAAGGGTCTAACGCTCACTTTTCAGCCGCGACTTTTCCATACCGCCGATCCCCTTACGTCAATTGCGTATCCTATCTTTTCAATGGGATCTTTCTAACTCCGGTATTTAGAGTCGTGGCTGAAGTGAGCGTTAGAAATCTAACGACAAAACTCCAGCCGCAGAAAAAAGTCAGTAGTTAAGAGCTTTCTGGGCTAACGCCGGTTTATAAAGCTCTTAACTACTGTGCTCTAAAGTACACTAACACCCATAAACTACCTATGTACCCCTAAACCGAGGTCCCCCCACATCGCCGCCACTCGATTAAATTTTTTTAACCCCTAATCTGCCGACCGCCACCTACGTTATCCTTATGTACCCCTAATCTGCTGCCCCTAACACCGCCGACCCCTATATTATATTTATTAACCCCTAACCTGCCCCCCACAACGTCGCCGCCAGCTACCTACAATAATTAACCCCTAATCTGCCGACCGCCACCTACGTTATCCTTATGTACCCCTAATCTGCTGCCCCTAACACCGCCGACCCCTATATTATATTTATTAGCCCCTAATCTGCCCCCCTCAACGTCGCCTCCACCTGCCTACACTTATTAACCCCTAATCTGCAGAGCGGATCTCACCGCTACTATAATAAAGTTATTAACCCCTAATCCGCCTCACTCCCGCCTCAATAACCCTATAATAAATAGTATTAACCTCTAATCTGCCCTCCCTAACATCGCCGACACCTAACTTCAATTATTAACCCCTAATCTGCCGACCGAATCTCGCCGCTACTGTAATAAATGGATTAACCCCTAAAGCTAAGTCTAACCCTAACACCCCCCTAAGTTAAATATAATTTAAATCTAACGAAATAAATTAACTCTTATTAAATAAATTATTCCTATTTAAAGCTAAATACTTACCTGTAAAATAAACCCTAATATAGCTACAATATAAATTATATTTATATTATTGCTATTTTAGGATTTATATTTATTTTACAGGTAACTTTGTATTTATTTTAACCAGGTACAATAGCTATTAAATAGTTAAGAACTATTTAATAGCTAAAATAGTTAAAATAATTACAAAATTACCTGTAAAATAAATCCTAACCTAAGTTACAATTAAACCTAACACTACACTATCAATAAATTAATTAAATAAAATACCTACAATTACCTACAATTAAACCTAACACTACACTATCAATACATTAATTAAATAAAATACCTACAATTACCTACAATTAAACCTAACACTACACTATCAATACATTAATTAAATACAATATCTACAAATAAATACAATGAAATAAACTAACTAAAGTACAAAAAATAAAAAAGAACTAAGTTACAAAAAATAAAAAATATTTACAAACATCAGAAAAATATTACAACAATTTTAAACTAATTACACCTACTCTAAGCCCCCTAATAAAATAACAAAGACCCCCAAAATAAAAAAATGCCCTACCCTATTCTAAATTACAAAAGTTCAAAGCTCTTTTACCTTACCAGCCCTGAACAGGGCCCTTTGCGGGGCATGCCCCAAAGAATTCAGCTCTTTTGCCTGTAAAAAAAACACATACAATACCCCCCCCCAACATTACAACCCACCACCCACATACCCCTAATCTAACCCAAACCCCCCTTAAATAAACCTAACACTAAGACCCTGAAGATCTTCCTACCTTGTCTTCACCATGCCAGGTATCACCGATCGTTCCAGGCTCCGAAATCTTCATCCAAGCCCAAGCGGGGGCTAGACATCCATCATCCGACGGCTGAAGAAGTCCAGAAGAGGCTCCAAAGTCTTCATCCTATCCGGGAAGAAGAATAGATCCGGACCGGCAACCATCTTCTTCCAAGCGGCATCTTCTATCTTCATCCGATGAGTACCGGCTCCATCTTGAAGACCTCCACCGCGGACCCATCTTCTTCTTCCGACGACTTCCCGACAAATGACGGTTCCTTTAAGGGACGTCATCCAAGATGGCGTCCCTCGAATTCCGATTGGCTGATAGGATTCTATCAGCCAATCGGAATTAAGGTAGGAAAATTCTGATTGGCTGATGGAATCAGCCAATCAGAATCAAGTTCAATCCGATTGGCTGATCCGATCAGCCAATCAGATTGAGCTCGCATTCTATTGGCTGATCGGAACAGCCAATAGAATGCGAGCTCAATCTGATTGGCTGATTGAATCAGCCAATCGGATTGAACTTGATTCTGATTGGCTGATTCCATCAGCCAATCAGAATTTTCCTACCTTAATTCCGATTGGCTGAAAGAATCCTATCAGCCAATCGGACTTCGAGGGACGCCATCTTGGATGACGTCCCTTAAAGGAACCGTCATTCGTCGGGAAGTCGTCGGTGAAGATGGATGTTCCGCGTCGGCGGGATGAACATGGATCCGGAAGAAAGAAGATTGAAGATGCCGTTGATAGAAGACTTCAGCCGGATCATGGACCTCTTCAGCTCCCGCTTGGATGAAGACTTCAGCCGGATCATGGACCTCTTCAGCTCCCGCTTGGATGAAGACTTCAGCCGGATCATGGACATCTTCAGCCCCCCGCTTGGGCTTGGATCAAGACATCGGAGGAGCTCTTCTGGATCGATCGGTGAACCTGGTATGGTGAAGATAAGGTAGGAAGATCTTCAGGGGCTTAGTGTTAGGTTTATTTAAGGGGGGTTTGGGTTAGATTAGGGGTATGTGGGTGGTGGGTTGTAATGTTGGGGGGGTATTGTATGTGTTTTTTTTACAGGCAAAAGAGCTGAATTCTTTGGGGCATGCCCCGCAAAGGGCCCTGTTCAGGGCCGGTAAGGTAAAAGAGCTTTGAACTTTTGTAATTTAGAATAGGGTAGGGCATTTTTTTTATTTTGGGGGTCTTTGTTATTTTATTAGGGGGCTTAGAGTAGGTGTAATTAGTGTAAAATTGTTGTAATATTTTTCTGATGTTTGTAAATATTTTTTTTATTTTTTGTAACTTAGTTCTTTTTTATTTTTTGTACTTTAGTTAGTTTATTTCATTGTATTTATTTGTAGATATTGTATTTAATTAATGTATTGATAGTGTAGTGTTAGGATTAATTGTAGGTAATTGTAGGTATTTTATTTAATTAATGTATTGATAGTGTAGTGTTAGGTTTAATTGTAGGTAATTATAGGTATTTTATTTAATTAATTTATTGATAGTGTAGTGTTAGGTTTAATTGTAACTTAGGTTAGGATTTATTTTACAGGTAATTTTGTAATTATTTTAACTATTTTAGCTATTAAATAGTTCTTAACTATTTAATAGCTATTGTACCTGGTTAAAATAAATACAAAGTTACCTGTAAAATAAATATAAATCCTAAAATAGCTATAATATAAATATAATTTATATTGTAGCTATATTAGGATTTATTTTACAGGTAAGTATTTAGCTTTAAATAGGAATAATTTATTTAATAAGAGTTAATTTATTTCGTTAGATTTAAATTATATTTAATTTAGGGCGGTGTTAGTGTTAGGGTTAGACTTAGCTTTAGGGGTTAATACATTTATTAGAATAGCTGTGAGCTCCAGTCGGCAGATTAGGGGTTAATGTTTGAAGTTTGGTGTCGGCGATGTTAGGGAGGGCAGATTAGGGGTTAATACTATTTATTATAGGGTTAGTGAGGCGGATTAGGGGTTAATAACTTTATTATAATAGCGGTGCAGATTAGGGGTTAATAAGTGTAGGCAGGTGGAGGCGACGTTGTGGGGGGCAGATTAGGGGTTAATAAATATAATATAGGGGTCGGCGGTGTTAGGGGCAGCAGATTAGGGGTACATAGGGATAATGTAAGTAGCGGCGGTTTACGGAGCGGCAGATTAGGGGTTAATAATAATATGCAGGGGTCAGCGATAGCGGGGGGCGGCAGAATAGGGGTTAATAAGTGTAAGGTTAGGGGTGTTTAGACTCGGGGTACATGTTAGATTGTTAGGTGCAGACGTAGGAAGTGTTTCCCCATAGCAAACAATGGGGCTGCGTTAGGAACTGAACGCGGCTTTTTTGCAGGTGTTAGGTTTTTTTTCAGCTCAAACAGCCCCATTGTTTTCTATGGGGGAATCATGCACGAGCACGTTTTTGAAGCTGGCCGCGTCCGTAAGCAACGCTGGTATCGAGAGTTGAAGTTGCGTTAAATATGCTCTACGCTCCTTTTTTGGAGCCTAACGCAGCCATTCTGTGAACTCTCAATACCAGCGGTATTTAAAAGGTGCGGCCAGAAAAAAGCCAGCGTTAGCTACGCACCCTTTTGGCCGCAGAACTCTAAATCTAGGCGTAGGCCTTTGTATCCTTTTGTTGAAAGAGTAGCAATACACTTCTGGGAGCTAGCTGAAGACATTGGTAAGCCAATGATAAGAGGCATATATGTGAAGCCACAAATCAACAGTTATCTCCTAGCTCCTAAGCCTACCTAGGCATGCTTTTCAACAAATGATACAAAGAAAAACTAAGACAATTAGAAATAGAAGTAAATTGGAAAGTTGTTTAAAATTGTATGTTGTATCTGAATCATGAAGGAAAAACTGTGGGTTTCATATCCCTTTAACCTCACTTCATTATTATTATTTTATTTAAAAATAGTGAACTAGACCTAATTTGATATACTTTTAGACCTTCTTAATTTTTGTTCATAAAAAATCTTTTGTGTTAAACATATCCTTCTCTTTTCAATAATTACATAGCTCATTTAATTATTATCCACTTGGTGCTCTTATCAATTGGATATTAATCATTAAACTATCCCATTTGCCACCACATCATTCCCCTGGACCTCACCTTTGCTCTCCTCACATCATTATTACATTTTTAGCCAACGTTTCTACCTTCTAAGTATGCAAGAGGTATTGTGGGGGACCTCATTTTCTACTGCCTATTCCTCTCTGTATGTGAACTAAGACACAAAATTAGACTGGGAATGGATGAACCAATGTTCACAAAGATATGCATTTGCTGCAATATAACATGTAGGCTTAGTATTTCATGTCAGTATATACAAAAATAAACCTATATAATATTTTAAATGTGTTTTTTTAAGATGGCTAAAGATGTAGGAGTTACCTGCCTTTCACTCTTACCCTTTATTGTTAGGATACATTAAAATCCCCCAAAGCTTCCTTTGTAACACAGAAATATAAAAACATAGATTTTGATTGGATATAAGAACTAGAAGGCCCATAAAGCCTGTTCTGAAATGTTGACATGATTATTCAATGTAATAGCTTTACTGATATCCCAGCCATTCTTGAAATTACATACTGTTTTTATTCCTATCTCCTCCTGGAAGCCTGCTCTATAAATAAACCACACTTTCTGTAACTAATTGTCTATATAGATTACTTCTGGGCCTACTACCCCCCCCCCCCCCAATTGAAATCATGACTTATTATTCTGCTATTCATTATTTGTGAAAATAATTTTATCCTGAGCTGTTTAAAACCCTTGAATGTTTCAGCCATATCACCCAGTCCCTTCTCTCCTCTAAGCTGTATATCTTAAAGTCATGAAGTATTTTCTTGTAAGTTGTATTATTAAACCATTTTAGTAGCGCTTCTAGTTTATTCATATCTTTCTGGAGGTGCACCCCTAGACAAAAAGGATGATCTTCCTGGAGCCATTCTGAAGTAATCAATTACTCCAGTCATCAGAAGCCATCCTGAAGTATGCCCACAAGCCAAAATATTTAAATGAGATGACTGTCAATCACTAGCTGTTCATGCTTGTGAAGTAATCATTAAAGTTATATGGCAATCATTCTGAAGTCATCACCCAGAATGTTTTACCTTAGCTGATGACTTTACAAGCTTGATGATGTGCAAATGACTTCTAAAGTAGTTTGATGATCATCAAATGACTCCAGGATGGTCTTTAAAGTAATCCTGTTTGTCTTGGGAAGTTTTCAAGTAGAGAACCTGTCCACCTGCAATCGCCACTTGCGATTAATTCTGTGACAAACTTCAACAATGCACAAGAGCAGGGCTTGTCAATCACCCAAACAAGTGCATGGAAATGTGCTTTATCTTGCCATTTCTATGGTGGTGGAGAGAATAAAGAAGCAGTTTCAGCATCTTAAATTTGTGCAGGCTAACCTGTGTGAGCCTGCACTGCAAAACCTCAAAAGCTGCACATGCAGTTCAATAACTCTTCCTCACGGTATTTAAAGTGACAAGCCATCTACTTACACTCCTCTATTATATGCTACAGATCCAAGCCTCTTTAATGTTTAACACCAGGGTTCTTCAAAGTTTTGTTTCCCAAAACCTAGTTTGGTAACATTACAAACCCTCATGATCTTTTGTTAGAATTATATCTGAAAGCTAATAGTAACATGAAATCTTTTGACTCAATACATTGTTTCTAGAATCTTATATAGTTAATGAAATATGACCTCATATCAGAGGCATGGCTACAGCAATATCAGATGCATGACGACAGCAATATCGGATGCATGACCACAGCAATTTCAGAGGCATGGCCACAGCAACATCAGAGGCATGGCCACAGCAATATCAGAGGCATGGCCACAGCAATATCAGAGGCATGGCCACAGTAATATCAGAGGCATGACCACAGCAACATCAGATGCATGACCACAGCAACATCAGATGCATAGCCACAGCAAAATCAGAGGTATGGCCACAGCAATATCAGACGCATCGCCACAGCAATATCAGACGCATGGCCACAGCAATATCAGACGCATGGCCACAGCAATATCAGACACATGGCCACAGCAATATCAGAAACATGGCCACAGCAATATCATAGGCATGGTCACAGCAATATCAGAGGCATGGCCTCAGCAATATCAGATGCATGGCCTCAGCAATATCAGAGGCATGGCCTCAGCAATATCAGATGCATGGCCACAGCAATATCAGATGCATGGCCACAGCAATATCAGAGGCATGACCACAGCAATATCAGAGGCATGGCCACAACAATATCAGAGGCATGGCCACAGCAATATCAGAAACATGGCCACAGCAATATCAGAAACATGGCCACAGCAATATCAGAAACATGGCCACAGCAATATCAGAAACATGGCCACAGCAATATCAGAGGCATGGCCACAGCAATATCAGAGGCATGGCCACAGCAATATCAGAGGCATGGCCAAAGCAATATCAGAGGCATGGCCACAGCAATATCAGAGGCATGGCCACAGCAATATCAGAGGCATGGCCACAGCAATATCACAGGCATGGCCACAGCAATATCAGAGGCATGGCCACAGCCATATCAGAGGCATGGCCACAGCAATATCAGGTGCATGGCAACAGCAATATCAGATGCATAACCACAACAATCTTCTTAAAGTGAATGTAAAGTTTGACGAATGTGTGCCCAGTTTTTAAAAATCCTATTAAAAACAGGGGCACTTTCATTCATCAAACCTTAAATTTCACTTGTTTTGTTAAAATACTTACCTTTTATTCTTGAATGCCGCTCCAGCTTTTCTCCCCCGCCCGTCGCAAGTCTCTTCATACGTCAGCAATGACGAATCCAGCTTCCTCCAATCATGGCTTCCTCCCCCAGAGCTAACATTGCCTGAGGCAGGGCTGTGATTGGAGGAAGCCGAATTCGTCATTTTTGACATATGAAGAGACTTGCAACGGGTGGGGGGAAATGCTGGAGCGGCAAGAATGAAAGTTTAGATGCCGGCCTATTTTTGGTGAAGAACCTGGGTTATTCTTGCTGATTGGTTGATAAATTGATCCACCAATAAAAAAGTGCTGTCCAGAGTTCTAAACAAAAAAAAGCTTAGATGCATTCTTTTTCAAATAAAGATAGCAAGAGAACGAAGAAAATTTGATAATAGGAGTAAATTAGAAAGTTGCTTAAAATTGCATGCTCTATCTGAATCACGAAAGAAAAAATGTGGTTTCAGTGTCCCTTTAGTATCTTGTATGCTTTTGCTGACATCAAATGTTACATTTGAATTAGGTAAATAACATTCAAAGTGTTGAGCATGTGGCTACAGCAATATCAGATGCATAACCACAACAACATTCTTAAAGTGAATGTAAAGTTTGACGAATGTGTGCTCGGTTTTTAAAAACCCTATTAAAAACAGGGGCACTTTCATTCATCAAACTTTACATTTCACTTGTTTTGTTAAAATACCTTTTATTCTTGAATGCCGCTTCAGCATTTCCCCCCACCCGTTGCAAGTCTCTTCATATGTCAAAAATGATGAGGAAGCTGGATTCGTCATTGCTGACGTATGAAGAGACTTGCGACGGGCGGGGGGAAACGCTGGTGCGGCATTCAAGAATAAAAGGTAAGTATTTTAACAAAACGAGTGACACTGAACCCATATTTTATCTTTCGTGATTCAGATAGAGCAGCAATTTTAAGCAACTTTCTAATTTACTCCTATTATCAAATTTTCTTCGTTCTCTTGCTATCTTTATTTGAAAAAGAATGCATCTAAGCTTTTTTTTGTTTAGAACTCTGGACAGCACTTTTTTATTGGTGGATCAATTTATCAACCAATCAGCAAGAATAACCCAGGTTCTTCACCAAAAATGGGCCGGCATCTAAACTTTCATTCTTGCATTTCAAATAAAGATACCAAGAGAAGGAAGAAAATTTCATAATAGGAGTAAATTAGAAAGTTGCTTAAAATTTCATGCTCTATTTGAATCACGAAAGAATACATTTGGGTTCAGTGTCCCTTAAACTTAAAGATTTCAATGTTTATATGATAAGCTACTTTAGAACAAAACATTTATGTCATATTTAAATTTCACATTAAAAATAGAGAAATGTAACATCCATTTGCAACAATACATTCAGTTAGAACAGGGCTTATGCAGCCAATATTTATTATTTCAAGCACAAACTTTGAAAACACATATATAGGGGGCATATCCTGACCCAGGATTGGCTCCCAACCTTTAGTTTAGGAGTGGCTATAAAAACTAGTCAAAATTAAACTTTCATGATTTAGATAGAGCAGACAATTTTTAAGCAACTTTCTAATTTTCTCCTATTATTAATTTTTCTTCGTTCTCTTTATTTGAAAAAGCAGAAATGTAAGTATAGGAGCTGGCTCATTTTTGGTTCAGAACCTGGGTAGCGGTTTCTGATTGGTGTTTAAATGTAGCCACCAATCAGCAAGTGCTACCCAGGTTCTGAACCAAAAATGGGCCGGCTTGTAAGCCTACATTCAAATAAAGATAGCAAGAGAAGGAAGATTTTTTTTTATTTTGGGGGGCTTTTTTAATTTTTATAGGGGTGTTCGATTAGGTTTATTTTTTTTATTTTTGATAATTTGGTTTATTTTTTTCTGTAATTTTAAACTTTTTTATTTTTTGTAATTTTAGATTTATTTATTTTAAATTAATCTTAAGGGTTTTTTTCTAAAAGTAATGTTAGGATTTATTTATTTTAATTTTAACAGTATTTTTTTATTTTATCTAATTGGGGTTAATTTAGGGGGTCTTAGGTTAGGGGGCATAGTGATTCAATTAGTTATTTGCGTTGTGGGGGGATGGCGGATTAGGGGTTAATAGTTTAATTAGGTTTATTGCGTTGGGTGTGGCGGTTTAGGGGTTAATAGGTTTATTTTATTAGTAGCAATGTGGGGGCTGGAGGTTTAAGGGTTAATAGGTTTATTAAGTGCTGGCGATGTGGGGAGTCAGCGGTTTAGGGGTTAATAGGTTTATTTAGTGTTGGCTATGTGGGGGTCGGCAGTTTAGGGGTTAATAGGTTTAATAGTATTTGTGATACAGGGGTGGCGGTTTAGGGGTTAATAGGTTTATTTTATTAGTAGCGATGTGGGGGGGCATCGGTTTAGGGGTTAATAGGTTTATTTTAGTAGGGGGGATGGTGGATTAGGGGTTAATAGTTTAATTAGGTTTATTGTGTTGTGGGGTGTGGCTTATTTTATTAGTAGCAATGTTATTAGGGCCGGCAGTTTAGGGGTCTTAAGACTGCTGCTTCTTAAGTTCAGTTTCAGTGGAACCTGGAACTACGGGGGTAGATTGCATGTGCTAGTTAAAACCAAGCCTGGCCGAGTACTTAGGTGCCTACGTATAGAGATGGTGGGACTGCTCTCTACGTCACAGAAAGTGAAAACCCGGAACTGGAATGGGGTGGGGGAAGTAACAATACATTATCCCCTAGCACTGCAGTTGAATTCTTAAAAGGCAGATTTTGCTATTTCTCCAAGAGGAAATCACTGTTTTTCTGTATGTGAAGGAGAGACAAGCCCAGTGCAACATAGCACTGCATGACATGAAAGTTCTGTTGCATTAACACTTTGTGCTTTGTATTTTATATTAACATAGTAGCTTGATGGGCCATTATCTAAACTTTGCTGGTTCTGATGTGAGTTTTCACGCCAACCCTTGCTGGGGCTGCCCTGGTGGAATTATTTTAAAAAACGAGCAGTTCCCACGAGTGGCAAGATGTTTCCTATAGAAAGTAATGGAGCTTGCTGGAAAGGGAAACTTAAATGTGTAGGGCAAAGTTAGCAGTGAGCAGGGAGTGCACTTTAAAAATTAAACCCTGCATCAAAAAATAAACATATTGGGCTGCTTTCTGCGTATAACATCTTACAATCGCCTATATTTTCATATTCATGTGTTTCTATGAGGGTATTAAGTATTTTGTGGGTGGTGTCGGAGATAATCCGGGAGGCGGGAGGACCGTCCAGCAGTGGAGGGGGAGGGTATAGTTTTGACAGGTAAATAAAAAAAAAAAGCAAGGCTCTGTTTCTGCTTAAATGGAGTGATAGCAAAAATGATAGTTATTATGTTAAAAAGGTGACCCATTTAACACAAGCAATCATATCCCTGAATTCGGTTACTAGCCAGAAATGTATCTAAGCCATTTTTCAATGTAACTAAGGTATTGTCATTTACTACCTCCTTAGGCAATGAGTTCCATAAATTGATTGCTCTTGTAGTGAAAAAACATTTACGTTGCTGGAGATTACATTTTCTTCCCTCAAGCTTTAAATTGTGACCTCTTGGCACAAACAGTTTTCTTGGAATAAACATATCTTCCACTAATTCTTTATATGGGCCTTGAATATATTTATATAAAGTAATCATATCATTACTGAAGTGCCTTTTTTATAGAGAAAACAGGCCCAGTTTTGCTAACCTTTCTTTATAGTTTAAATTTAGTTTAAATTCTCTATTCATACAGAAAGAAACAAAACGGATTCCGTGTTTCCAGTGAAAACCAATGGTTTATTGAATATGGAACATAGAATTCAATGCTACGCTTCGCAATAACTGATGCGTTTCGTGCATGCGCACATGCGCTTCATCAGAGATCATCAGTTGCACAACTAGGGGCACTTAAATATCGCATTATAGCTATTAAAACCGCCAACCCCCCACAATGCAAATAACTAATTTATTTACTAAGCCCCCTAACCTAACACCCCCTAAATTAACCCCAATTAGATAAAATAAAAAAATACTAAGTTACAATTAAAAAAACAAAATCCTAAGATTAAATTAAATACATCTAAAATTACAGAACAAAATTATCAAAAATAAAAACATTAAACCTAATCTAATACCCCTTTGAAAATAAAAAGCCCCCAAAATAAAAACAACCCCTAATCTAAACTAAACTACCAATAGCAGTTAAAAGGGCCTTTTCTATGGCATTGCCCTAAGTTAAACAGCTCTTTTACCTAAACAAATTACCAATTACCCCCTAACAGTAAAACCCCCACCCAAACAACCCCCCAAAATAAAAAAACCTAAATCTAAAAAAACCTAAGCTACCCATTGCCCCCAAAGGGGCATTTGTATGGGCATTGCCCTTAAAAGGGCAATCAGCTCTTTTACAAATAGCTCTTTTGCGCCCATAAAAAAATTCCATATCTAAAAAAAAAACACCCCAAAAAAAAACAAAAAACCTAAGTCTAACCCTGAAATAGGTACTCACAGTTCCTGAAGTCCAGTGCGAAGGTCTTCTTCCAGGCGGTGAAGTTCTTCATCCAGCGTGGGGACATCTTCTATCTTCATCCAGAGCGAAGGCGGAGCAAAGGTGATCATGGAGCCAAGATGACTGTGGAGCAGGACTAGAGATTGTGGAGCAGGACCGGCGTGGAGGTTCCTCATCATGTGGTCGCCGCCGCACACTGAAGATTGAATGCAAGGTACCCCATTTATATTGGGGTACCTTGCATTCCTATTGGCTGAAATTTTGAAATCAGACAATAGGATGAGAGCTACTGAAATCTTATTGGCTGATTTGAACAGCCAATAGGATTTCAGTAGCTCTCATCCTATTAGCTGATTTCAAAATGTCAGCCAATAGGAATGCAAGCTACCTAAATGGGGTACCTTGCATTCGAAATTCAGTATACAGCAGCGACCGCATGAAGAGGATCCTCCATGCCGGTCCTGCTCTGCGATTGCTGGTCCTGCTTCGCGATTGCCGGTCCTGCTCCACGGTCATCTCTGCTCCACGATCACCTCCATTCCGCACTGCCTTCACTCCGGATGAAGATAGAAGATGTCCCTGCGCTGGATGAAGGCCTTCACCGCCTGGAACTGAGTACCTATTTTGGGGTTAGACTTAGGGGTTTTTTGTTTGTTTTTTGGGGGGTTTATGGGCACAAAAGAGCTTTTGGGGGGTTGGTTGGTTGGGTGGGGGGTTTTATTGTTAGGGGGTAATTGGTAATTTTTTAAGGTAAAAGAGCTGTTTAACTTAGGGCAATGCCCTACAAAAGGCCCTTTTAAGGGCTATTGGTAGTTTAGTTTAAATTAGTTGGTGTTTTTATTTTTTGGGGGGGGGGTATTTTTATAGGGGTATTAAATTAGGTTAATTTTTTTTTTTTTTGTGATAATTTTGTTTATTTTCAGTAATTTTAAATAGACTGCCCCCTGGGCAGGCTTATCGCCTAGTATACATATAAATACAGTGTGTGCGCGTTTATGTAAGTGTGTGTACAAAACAGTATTAATCATGAGAGGGGTGGTAGCCTTGGTGAGTTCCCACACTTTTTTTTGTAGGACTTGACCCCTAAATATATATATGGTTTTTTTATAGGGGTATTAAATTAGGTTAATTTTTTTTTTTTTGTGTGATAATTTTGTTTATTTTCAGTAATTTTAAATAGACTGCCCCCTGGGCAGGCTTATCGCCTAGTATACATATAAATACAGTGTGTGCGCGTTTATGTAAGTGTGTGTACAAAACAGTATTAATCATGAGAGGGGTGGTAGCCTTGGTGAGTTCCCACACTTTTTTTTGTAGGACTTGACCCCTAAATATATATATATATATATATATATATATATATATATATATATATATATATATATATATACACACACACACACAGTATCTCACAAAAGTGAGTACACCCCTCACATTTTTGTAAATATTTTATTATATCTTTTCATGTGACACTTTGCTACAATATAATGTAGTGACTGTACAGCCTGTATAACAGTGTACATTTGCTGTCCCATCAAAATAACTCAACACACAGCCATTAATGTCTAAACCGTTGGCAACAAAAGTGAGTACACCCCTAAGGGGAACATTGTGTCTTGCCTACAGTTAAGCATAGTGGTGGGAGTTTCATGGTCTGGGCTTGCAAGTGTGCCGCTGGCACTGGGGAGCTACAGTTCATTGAGGGAACCATGAATGTCAACATGTACTGTGATATACTGAAGCAGAGCATGATCCCCTTTCTTCGGAGACTGGGCTGCAGGGCAGTATTCCAACATGATAACGACCCCAAACACACCTCCAAGACGACCACTGCCTTGCTAAAGAACTTGAGGATAAAGGTGATAAACTGGCCAAGCATGTCTCCAGACCTAAACCCTATTGAGCATCTGTGGGGCATTTTCAAACGGAAGGTGGGGGAGCACAAGGTCTCTAACATTCACCAGCTCCGTGATGTTTTCATGGAGGAGTGGAAGAGGAATCTAGTGGCAACCTGTGAAGCTCTGGTGAACTCTATGCACAAGAGGGTTAAGGCAGTGCTAGAAAACAATGGTGGCCACACAAAATATTGATACTTTGGGCCCGATTTGGACATTTCCTCTTAGGAGTGTACTTACTTTTGTAGCCAACGGTTTAGACATTAATGACTGTGTCTTGAGTTATTTAGAGGGGACAGCAAACGTACACTGTTATGCAGGCTGTACACTTACTACTTTACATTGTAGCAAAGTATCATTTCTTTAGTGTTGTCACATGAAAAGATATAATAAAATATTTACAAAAAATGTGAGGGGTGTACTCACTTTTGTGAGATACTGTATAAATGTACTGTCATTGTGTTAGAAAAATATGCATGGTTTTGCATCCCATGAATACACCCTTTGAAATTTTATTTTGTTGTAACCAATTAAAAACAGATATACCTGAGCTCTGGCACTGATTCCCATGTAGAATATAGCAGGGTCAGTGGCAAGAAGTTTGTAGGGTCAACTCCAGCTTTTCTATGGCAGTGAAAAAAACACAATACATTAATAAAAATCTTTGAGGTTTTTCATTTTGTGTTTGTGGTCCCTTTAAGGAGACCCAGGCCTAGAGAAACTGTAAGAAATAAGCTAGAAATATGCTATGGGTATGCAAATATTTAGCTTGGCTGAGGTGGTTACTGTCTGTTGTTAGTAAAAGAAGTGCTATACAGCGGGCACTTAATTAGACCTTTGTGCTATGTCCCTAAATCACTGTCAACGAGAGGGAATGTCCAGGGATTTAAAAATGTAATGACACATTCCTGTGAAACAAGGTTTGAGGTCAATTTAATTAAAAGAGCATACATTACATAAATAAATCCTCCAATGTGAGTATTTTATTTGTTGTACTGTTGCTTGCCTATAAGTGTTTAACCTCTGCAGAGTGGTTGAACACATAGTTAAAGGGACATTCTAGTTAAAATTAAACTTTCATGATTCAGATAGAGCATGCAATTTTAAACAACTTTCCAATTTAAATTTCACCAGGCATTTTATTCTTTTACGTGAATAGACACATACTCTATTTATTATATTTTTATATAATATATGTATGTATATATATATATATATATATATAAACAGAAGCAGAGACCGCACTCATAGGTCTTATATTTCACCACTGATGTGGACTTTATTAAATCTGTAACGTTTCGGGGTTTCCCCCTTTGTCAAACATAACAAATAACATAGTGCAAGTCCTTTATATACATACATAAAACCCCTCTTACCCCAGGTGCAAACCATCCAGCTCTGCCTACGGCGGGCTTCCGGCAGCGTTCACTCCGCGCAACTGCGCATGCGCGAGGCAGCACTACGGAACCCCCAGCAGGCCAACTGAAACAAAAAGCGAAATAAAAATTACCGTAACTTAGCAACGGTAATGCTTAGACAAATATAATGGAACAGCGCTGTAAGGATGACCTCTACTTAATACAGAGACACCCCATATCTATTCTTAACATCTCCTCATCAATAATTTCCACATTAGATATCAACATAACAAATATATGTATAATATATGTATAATATATATAATATAACATTATCGTTAAACATTGGCATTTTAGCCAGTTATCAGAGGAGGAGGTCGGGGGCTGGGTATTGACAGCAATATACTGGCTAGTATTTAATCTGTATAGAGAGCCTTTTAAATAAACTCAGCATTATCACAATTGGACCAAATTTAATTCAGATTGAGAACATGAAGCTAATTCTATTTACCAAATATATAACAGTATTGGAGTAGTCATGTTACTAGATGTGTGGACCTATCAGAATCTAGTATCAATAGACTCCCTTCATTATCCAGATGTTAATTCACATATTGTTATTAGACATCATTATCACTTTACAGGAAACAGTGTAAATCAAAATTGGTATTCAATCCTTTTGGAGTTAAAGTGTCCAGTGTGTGAATCCATCTGGACTCCTTTCGTAGCAGTAACTTGCCTCTGTCACCACCCCTGGGCAAGGGGGGGACGTGGTCAATGATCACATATCTCAGGTCCTTGACCGTATGTCCATGTTTGGCAAAATGCCTGGCCACTGGCTGTTCCGAGTCTCCATTTTTTATTGCTGTTCTAATGGCCGCCCTGTGATTCGCCATTCGTGTACGCAAATCGTCTGTGGTTTTTCCAACGTAAAATCTGCCACAAATACAATGTAACAGATATACGATGAAGACTGTTGTACAGGTCACACGGTGTTTAATTTTGAATCTCTTGTTAGTCCATGGATGTGTGAATTCACTGCACTGTATTAGTGCACTGCATGTTGTGCAGCCCAAGCATTTAAAACATCCAATTTTCTTGCCCTGTCTTAGCCATGTAGAGCTCGTATAGGCCTGAGTCATATCTGGACGCATTAAAATATCCCTTAGAGATTTGCCCCTCCGGTAGCTGATCATTGGGGGTCTAGTTTCTTGTAGAGGTAACGTTTTATCACTTGATATGATTTTCCAATGTTCATCTAACACACCTCTGAAATCTCTCTTGTCCGGACTGTATTCAGTGACAAATGTTAATCTGTCCATGGTTGGTTGGTCCTTATTTCGTTCACTGTTGGTTAAAGCTTGATCTTGTGTCATATTCACCGCTTGGGCATAGGCTTCTTGTAGCACCTCATCCACATAACTCCTTTCTTTAAATTTCTGATACATATTGGTGAGTTGTTCTTCCTTCCCTTCTCTGGTGGAGTTATTTCTTACCACCCTCTTGAACTGTGATATAGGTAACGCTTTTTTTATTCCTGTGGGATGACAACTTGTGTAAAGCAGCATTGAATTGCGATCTGTTGGTTTACCTAGGCATTATATGGATAACGAGAGTGCTTGGTGACCACAATTTGCCTATTATTATTATACACCAATAGCACCCGTTCCTAACAGGATTTCCACCCAAGTTCAAACAATCCAGCTGGAACAGTGGGGAAGTAACGATGACAACTACGACAGCAACAAGCCTTGACATTGAGAATGAGGAGGATTATGCACATACTTTTCAATTTAGTGCAGAAGATGCAACTCGGATTCGTTTTGACAGCAGAGTAATAAAAACACAACGGGAAATTCCTTTACATTTATACAATCAGATTTTGAAATTGAAAAAAAGAAGGATTGACTTTAAGCTACACGGCTGCTACTTATCCGCCTATCACGAGAAGATGCACATACCAAAAGGCTTTAGGATCAAAAATATGCCCACCATTGGCAGGAATAATCCTGTGTTTTGTAAGAAGTGGTGTGGCATATTAAATAAATGCTCTCTAGATCTCATGTTATTGGTAATTGAGGAGACTGGAGCAACATTGAAGAGTCTGGAAATTGAAATCACACAATTTGAAACTGATCATCTGTGTAAATTGGAACAAGACCAACAAGAGGATTGGCTCACCAAACTGCACAAACAGCTTAAAGATTATGAAGGTGAGCTAATAGCATTTAAAGAAAAGAAATGGGAAGCTGTGACCACGGATTACCGGGAGAAAAGAGTATATCAATGGACATTAAGCCCTGAAGAAAGGCAGTTCAGGATGTCACGAAGGAGACCCAGGGTATATAAGCCCAGAAACCTGACGACTATTGACAGTTCAGATAATACCACTGATAATGAGGCACCATCAACATCTACAGAATGGCAAAGGGAGGAGGTGGCACCCATGATCACACGATCAAAAAACGAGGAGCGCCCAGGCCCCACACGAGGAGGGGGGGGCACAAGAACCGGTGGCAGAGGCAGACCGCCAAGACAGGGTCGAAGATATTAGCTGACAATATCATCAATCTAAGTAGCTATGAGCTGAATCAAGAGGAGAAAGATGTGCTTAATAAAGGCTTAAGTTTCATACCTACCACATATGCTAATGAGTTCGATATGTTGGTAGATTCTTACAAGTTTCAAAGGACACTAAGATTAAAAGAATTTTTCAAGGATACCCCGAAAGAAACAGATGTAGCCTCTTTTGAACTAAAGAAGAAAAGCACTTTTGATCCTCGAAGTCTACAACCAAGTATTCTGACATATTCCAGATTAACCAGTGATGAGATGAGGGAGACTGTCAGAAAGAACAAAAGTAACATCAGGAATAATTTGTCCAAAAGGGAGACACAAGCTCTTAAGAAGCTACAAGAGAATACCTCTATTGTGATCCGTGAAGCAGACAAGGGTGGAGCACTGGTCATCCAAGATTATGTTTGCTATAAAAGAGAGATCATGTCACAGTTGGAGGACAGTAAGGTATATGAAAAGTTACCAAATAATCCTACCCAAAAATTTAAGAGCAAGATTGATGAGTATTTGAATCAACTAAAGAAAGAAAATCAGATCTCGCCAAGTCTATTATCATATCTACAAGTTGAACATCCTATTGTTCCCGTCTTGTATACCTTACCAAAGGTACATAAACACCCGAGCAAACCACCTGGCAGGCCCATAGTGTCTGCCAGGGGATCCATACTACAGCCCATTGCCACCTATTTGGACAGAATGCTACAACCTTTTGTACAGATGATCCCATCGTATCTAAAAGATTCGATTGAATTGATAAAAATCTTACAGAAGCTAAGTGACATCAGAGACACTGATATACTGGTCACCCTGGATGTGACCAGTTTGTACACGGTGATTCCGCATAATGAGGGTATACATGCGGTTAGAAAAGAATTATTTAGACATCCTTACGTGGGACCACCCACAGACACTGTGATACAATTACTTGAATATTGTCTACGAATGAATTACTTTAAATTTGAGACACAGTATTATTTACAAACAGCAGGAACTGCTATGGGCTCAAATGTGGCCCCAACATACGCCAACATTTTTCTAGGAGCCTTTGAAAGAGAACACCCAGTAACATTTGAGGACAGTCATATCATCATATTCAAGAGGTACATTGATGATCTGTTTTTAATATGGCGTGGTACCCAACAAGATCTGAATGACTGGTTTGACAATCTCAATCAATTGTCGGTGAATTTAAAGTTCAAAATAACATATCATTGTGAGGTGATTGACTTTTTGGATTTAAGAGTAAAAAAATCAACTGGCACATTATGTACTGAACTCTTTACCAAACCAACAGATCGCAATTCAATGCTGCTTTACACAAGTTGTCATCCCACAGGAATAAAAAAAGCGTTACCTATATCACAGTTCCAGAGGGTGGTAAGAAATAACTCCACCAGAGAAGGGAAGGAAGAACAACTCACCAATATGTATCAGAAATTTAAAGAAAGGAGTTATGTGGATGAGGTGCTACAAGAAGCCTATGCCCAAGCGGTGAATATGACACAAGATCAAGCTTTAACCAACAGTGAACGAAATAAGGACCAACCAACCATGGACAGATTAACATTTGTCACTGAATACAGTCCGGACAAGAGAGATTTCAGAGGTGTGTTAGATGAACATTGGAAAATCATATCAAGTGATAAAACGTTACCTCTACAAGAAACTAGACCCCCAATGATCAGCTACCGGAGGGGCAAATCTCTAAGGGATATTTTAATGCGTCCAGATATGACTCAGGCCTATACGAGCTCTACATGGCTAAGACAGGGCAAGAAAATTGGATGTTTTAAATGCTTGGGCTGCACAACATGCAGTGCACTAATACAGTGCAGTGAATTCACACATCCATGGACTAACAAGAGATTCAAAATTAAACACCGTGTGACCTGTACAACAGTCTTCATCGTATATCTGTTACATTGTATTTGTGGCAGATTTTACGTTGGAAAAACCACAGACGATTTGCGTACACGAATGGCGAATCACAGGGCGGCCATTAGAACAGCAATAAAAAATGGAGACTCGGAACAGCCAGTGGCCAGGCATTTTGCCAAACATGGACATACGGTCAAGGACCTGAGATATGTGATCATTGACCACGTCCCCCCCTTGCCCAGGGGTGGTGACAGAGGCAAGTTACTGCTACGAAAGGAGTCCAGATGGATTCACACACTGGACACTTTAACTCCAAAAGGATTGAATACCAATTTTGATTTACACTGTTTCCTGTAAAGTGATAATGATGTCTAATAACAATATGTGAATTAACATCTGGATAATGAAGGGAGTCTATTGATACTAGATTCTGATAGGTCCACACATCTAGTAACATGACTACTCCAATACTGTTATATATTTGGTAAATAGAATTAGCTTCATGTTCTCAATCTGAATTAAATTTGGTCCAATTGTGATAATGCTGAGTTTATTTAAAAGGCTCTCTATACAGATTAAATACTAGCCAGTATATTGCTGTCAATACCCAGCCCCCGACCTCCTCCTCTGATAACTGGCTAAAATGCCAATGTTTAACGATAATGTTATATTATATATATTATACATATATTATACATATATTTGTTATGTTGATATCTAATGTGGAAATTATTGATGAGGAGATGTTAAGAATAGATATGGGGTGTCTCTGTATTAAGTAGAGGTCATCCTTACAGCGCTGTTCCATTATATTTGTCTAAGCATTACCGTTGCTAAGTTACGGTAATTTTTATTTCGCTTTTTGTTTCAGTTGGCCTGCTGGGGGTTCCGTAGTGCTGCCTCGCGCATGCGCAGTTGCGCGGAGTGAACGCTGCCGGAAGCCCGCCGTAGGCAGAGCTGGATGGTTTGCACCTGGGGTAAGAGGGGTTTTATGTATGTATATAAAGGACTTGCACTATGTTATTTGTTATGTTTGACAAAGGGGGAAACCCCGAAACGTTACAGATTTAATAAAGTCCACATCAGTGGTGAAATATAAGACCTATGAGTGCGGTCTCTGCTTCTGTTTATATTATTTCTATGCACTGCACCTAGGCATTATATGGATAACGAGAGTGCTTGGTGACCACAATTTGCCTATATATATATATATATATATATATATAATATATATGTGTGGGTTTCTCACTGACAAATGACCTACAAACAGGGCTTTTTTTGTGGGGGTACTCACTGGTACTGAGTACCCCCACAGCTGTCAACTCATAGGGCCCCATCCGATGTGCAGCGTCACCCGCAAAAGCCGGCAACGCCAGATTTTGAGCTAGTTTGGTATCCTATATATGGCGTAACATAGAAGTTACGCTCGTATATTTCACCCTTCGGCCATAGTTTTTTTGCCCATAGACTGACATAGAAAACACGCGCAATTTGGTATCCAATATACAGCGTAAGGACTTAAGTGGCGAAAATGGAGAAAACTTACTCCATTTTCACCTTGCCACAAAATGCACCCGTAGCAGGCCTTGCGTTGAGTATTGGAGCACCGTAACTCCCTAAAATGCCTACAAAAAAACCTAACACCTAACGCATGCGCAATGTCTATCTACCTGTCAACCGCAATCCCCCACCGCAATACCTAATAAAGTGTTTAACCCCTAAACCGCCTCTCCCGGACCCCGCCACACCTAAATAAAATGTTTAACCCCTAAACTGCGGCTCCCGGACCCCGCCGCCACCTACATCAAATATATTAACCCCTAATCTGACCCCCCTACACCACCGCCACCTACATTAAATGTATTAACCCCTAATCTGACCCCCCTACACCATCGCCACCTACATTAAATGAATTAACCCCTAATGTGACCTCCCTACACCGCCGCCACCTACATTAAATGTATTAACCCCTAATCTGACCCCCCTACACCGCCGCCACCTACATTAAATATATTACCCCCTAAACCTAAGTCTAACCCTAACATCCCCCTAACTTAATTATTATTTAAATAAATCTAAATAATATTAATATTATTAACTAAATAATTCCTATTTAAAACTAAATACTTACCTATAAAATAAACCCTAAAATAGCTACAATATAATTAATAATTACATTATAGCTATTTTAGGATTTATATTTATTTTACAGGTAACTTTGTATTTATTTTAACTAGGTACAATAGCTATTAAATAGTTAATAACTATTTAATAGCTACCTAGTTAAAATAATTACAAAATTACCTGTAAAATAAATCCTAACCTAAGTTACAATTAAACCTCTCCCGGACCTCGCCACACCTAAATAAAGTGTTTAACCCCTAAACTGCCGCTCCTGGACCCCGCCGCCACCTACATTAAATATATTAACCCCTAATCTGACCCCCCTACACCGCCGCCACCTACATTAAATGTATTAACCCCTAATCTGACCCCCCTACACCACCGCCACCTACATTAAATGAATTAACCCCTAATCTGACCTCCCTACACCGCCGCCACCTACATTAAATGTATTAACCCCTAATCTGACCCCCCTACACCGCCGCCACCTACATTAAATATATTACCCCCTAAACCTAAGTCTAACCCTAACATCCCCCTAACTTAATTATTATTTAAATAAATCTAAATAATATTAATATTATTAACTAAATAATTCCTATTTAAAACTAAATACTTACCTATAAAATAAACCCTAAAATAGCTACAATATAATTAATAATTACATTGTAGCTATTTTAGGATTTATATTTATTTTACAGGTAACTTTGTATTTATTTTAACTAGGTACAATAGCTATTAAATAGTTAATAACTATTTAATAGCTACCTAGTTAAAATAATTACAAAATTACCTGTAAAATAAATATAAATCCTAAAATAGCTACAATGTAATTATTAATTATATTGTAGCTATTTTAGGGTTTATTTTATAGGTAAGTATTTAGTTTTAAATAGGAATTATTTAGTTAATAATATTAATATTATTTAGATTTATTTAAATAATAATTAAGTTAGGGGGATGTTAGGGTTAGACTTAGGTTTAGGGGGTAATATATTTAATGTAGGTGGCGGCGGTGTAGGGGGGTTAAGTCTAACCCTAACATCCCCCTAACTTAATTATTATTTAAATAAATCTAAATAATATTAATATTATTAACTAAATAATTCCTATTTAAAACTAAATACTTACCTATAAAATAAACCCTAAAATAGCTACAATATAATTAATAATTACATTGTAGCTATTTTAGGATTTATATTTATTTTACAGGTAACTTTGTATTTATTTTAACTAGGTACAATAGCTATTAAATAGTTAATAACTATTTAATAGCTACCTAGTTAAAATAATTACAAAATTACCTGTAAAATAAATCCTAACCTGTTACAATTAAACCTAACACTACACTATCATTAAATTAATTAAATTCATTAACTACAATTAGCTAATATAAAATACAATTAAATAAACTAAACTATATTGCAAAAAAAAAAAAAAAAGCCCTACAAAAAAAACAAAAAAAAAAAGCCCTACAAACAGGGCTTTTTTTGTGGGGGTACTCACTGGTACTGAGTACCCCCACAGCTATCAACTCATAGGGCCCCATCCGATGTGCAGCGTCACCCGCAAAAGCCGGCAACGCCAGATTTTGAGCTAGTTTGGTATCCTATATATGGCGTAACATAGAAGTTACGCTCGTATATTTCACCCTTCGGCCATAGTTTTTTTGCCCATAGACTGACATAGAAAACACGCGCAATTTGTTATCCAATATACAGCGTAAGGACTTAAGTGGCGAAAATGGAGAAAACTTACTCCATTTTCACCTTGCCACAAAATGCACCCGTAGCAGGCCTTGTGTTGAGTATTGGAGCACCGTAACTCCCTAAAATGCCTACAAAAAAACCTAACACCTAACGCATGCGCAATGTCTATCTACCTGTCAACCGCAATCCCCCACCGCAATACCTAATAAAGTGTTTAACCCCTAAACCGCCTCTCCCGGACCCCACCGCACCTAAATAAAGTGTTTAACCACTAAACTGCCGCTCCCGGACCCCGCCGCCACCTACATTAAATATATTAACCCCTAATCTGACACCCCTACACCGCCGCCACCTACATTAAATGTATTAACCCCTAATCTGACCCCCCCTACACCACCGCCACCTACATTAAATGAATTAACCCCTAATGTGACCTCCCTACACCGCCGCCACCTACATTAAATGTATTAACCCCTAATCTGACCCCCCTACACCGCCGCCACCTACATTAAATATATTACCCCCTAAACCTAAGTCTAACCCTAACATCCCCCTAACTTAATTATTATTTAAATAAATCTAAATAATATTAATATTATTAACTAAATAATTCCTATTTAAAACTAAATACTTACCTATAAAATAGACCCTAAAATAGCTACAATATAATTAATAATTACATTGTAGCTATTTTAGGATTTATATTTATTTTACAGGTAACTTTGTATTTATTTTAACTAGGTACAATAGCTATTAAATAGTTAATAACTATTTAAAAGCTACCTAGTTAAAATAATTACAAAATTACCTGTAAAATAAATCCTAACCTAAGTTACAATTAAACCTAACACTACACTATCATTAAATTAATTAAATTAATTAACTACAATTAGCTAATATAAAATACAATTAAATAAACTAAACTATATTACAAAAAAAACAAAACACTAAATTACAAAAAATTTAAAAATATTACAAGAAGTTTAATCTAATTACACCTAATCTAAGCCCCCTAATAAAATAAAAAAGCCCCCAAAATAATAAAATTTCCCTACCCTAAACTAAATTACAAATAGCCCTTAAAAGGGCCTTTCTCCAACATTGGTGTGTCCGGTCCACGGCGTCATCCTTACTTGTGGGATATTCTCTTCCCCAACAGGAAATGGCAAAGAGTCCCAGCAAAGCTGGTCACATGATCCCTCCTAGGCTCCGCCCACCCCAGTCATTCTCTTTGCCGTTGCACAGGCAACATCTCCACGGAGATGGTTAAGAGTTTTTTGGTGTTTAAATGTAGTTTTTATTCTTCTATCAAGTGTTTGTTATTTTAAAATAGTGCTGGTATGTACTATTTACTCTGAAACAGAAAAAGGATGAAGATTTCTGTTTGTAAGAGGAAGATGATTTTAGCAGACAGTAACTAAAATCGATTGCTGTTTCCACACAGGACTGTTGAGATGAAGTAACTTCAGTTGGGGGAAACAGTTAGCAGACCTTTCTGCTTAAGGTATGACTAGCCATATTTCTAACAAGACCATGTAATGCTGGAAGGCTGTCATTTCCCCTCATGGGGACCGGTAAGCCATTTTCTTAGTTAAACATAAAAGAATAAAGGGCTTCAAAAAGGGCTTAAAAACTGGTAGACATTTTTCTGGGCTAAAACGATTGCTTTACTAGGCATATTATACAGATTCTAACTAATAATTGTTAGTATAATCTTGGGGAACGTTTAGAAAAACGGCAGGCACTGTGTTGGACACCTTTTTCAGATGGGGGCCTTTTCTAGTTATAGACAGAGCCTCATTTTCGCGCCATTAATGTGCAGTTGTTTTTGGAGAGCAAGGCATGCAGATGCATGTGTGAGGAGCTAAGAATCACTGAAAAAGCTTATAGAAGGCGTCATTTGGTATCGTATTCCCCTCTGGGCTTGGTTGGGTCTCAGCAAAGCATATAGCTGGGACTGTATAGGGGTTAAATGTAAAAACGGCTCCGGTTCCGTTATTTTAAGGGTTAAAGCTCTGAAATTTGGTGTGCAATACTTTTAATGCTTTAAGACACTGTGGTGAAATTTTGGTAATTTTTGAACAATTCCTTCATACTTTTTCACATATTCAGTAATAAAGTGTTTTCAGTTTGAAATTTAAAGAAACAGTAACGGTTTTATTTTAAAACGTTTTTTGTGCTTGATTGACAAGTTTAAGCCTGTTTAACATGTCTGTACCATCAGATAAGCTATGTTCTATATGTATGAAAGCCAATGTGTCTCCCCATTTAAATTTATGTGATAAGTGTGCCATAGTGTCCAAACAAAGTAAGGACAGTAATGCCACAGATGATGATATTGCCCAAGATGATTCCTCAAATGAGGGGAGTAAACATGATACTACATCATCCCCTAATGTGTCTACACCAGTTTTGCCCACACAGGAGGCCCCTAGTACATCTAGTGCGCCAATACTTATTACCATGCAACAATTAACGGCTGTAATGGATAACTCCATAGCAAATCTTTTATCCAAAATGCCTACTTATCAGAGA
Source organism: Bombina bombina (assembly GCF_027579735.1). NCBI lineage: Eukaryota > Metazoa > Chordata > Amphibia > Anura > Bombinatoridae > Bombina > Bombina bombina. Next base: position 220,419,170 of record NC_069504.1, on the reverse strand, counting down.
AAGCGCGATTGCTCTGTTTTAAACACTGAAGAGCAGGAGGGCGCTGATGATATTTGTTCTGACATACGTTTTGTCTGATGGAGAAATCTCAGATTCAGGAAAAATTTCTCATCAAGCTGAAACTGATGTTGTGACATTTAAATTTAAATTAGAACATCTCCGCGCACTGCTTAAGGAGGTGACAATTTGGTCATTCCAGAGAAATTATGTAAGATGGACAAGTTCCTAGAGGTTCCGGTGCCCCCCGACGCTTTTCCTATACCCAAGCGGGTGGCGGACATAGTAAATAAAGAGTGGGAAAGGCCCAGCATACCTTTTGTTCCCCCCCCCCTATATTTAAGAAATTATTTCCTATAGTCGACCCCAGAAAGGACTTATGGCAGACAGTCCCCAAGGTCGAGGGGGCGGTTTCTACTCTAAACAAACGCACTACTATTCCTATCGAAGACAGTTGTGCTTTTAAAGATCCTATGGATAAAAAATTAGAGGGTTTGCTTAAAAAGATTTTTGTACAGCAAGGGTTCCTTCTACAACCAATTTCATGCATTGTTCCTGTCACTACGGCAGCGTGCTTCTGGTTCGAGGAACTAGAAAAGTCGCTCAGTAGAGAATCTTCGTATGAGGAGGTTATGGACAGAGTTCAAGCACTTAAATTGGCTAACTCTTTTGTTTTAGATGCCGCTTTGCAATTAGCTAGATTAGCGGCGAAAAATTCAGGGTTTGCTATAGTGGCGCGCAGAGCGCTTTGGCTAAAGTCTTGGTCAGCGGATGTGTCATCCAAGACAAAATTGCTTAACATTCCTTTCAAAGGTAAAACATTATTTGGACCAGATTTGAAAGAGATTATTTCAGACATCACTGGAGGAAAGGGCCACGCCCTCCCACAGGATAGGTCTTTTAAGGCTAAAAATAAGCCTAATTTTCGTCCCTTTCGCAGAAACGGACCAGCCTCTAATTCTGCATCCTCTAAGCAAGAGGGTAATACTTCACAACCCAAACCAGCCTGGAAACCAATGCAAGGCTGGAACAAGGGTAAGCAGGCCAAGAAGCCTACCACTGCTACCAAAACAGCATGAAGGGATAGCCCCCGATCCGGAACCGGATCTAGTAGGGGGCAGACTCTCTCTCTTTGCCCAGGCTTGGGCAAGAGATGTTCAGGATCCTTGGGCGCTAGAAATAGTTTCTCAAGGTTATCTTCTGGAATTCAAGGAACTACCCCCAAGGGGAAGGTTCCACAGGTCTCAATTATCCTCAAACCAAATAAAGAGACAGGCATTCTTACATTGCGTAGAAGACCTGTTAAAGATGGGAGTGATACATCCAGTTCCAATAAAAGAACAAGGAATGGGATTTTACTCAAATCTGTTCGTAGTTCCCAAAAAAGAGGGAACATTCAGACCAATTTTGGATCTGAAGATCCTAAACAAATTTCTCAGGGTTCCATCGTTCAAAATGGAAACCATTCGAACGATCCTTCCCACCATCCAGGAAAGTCAATTTATGACCACCGTGGATTTAAAGGATGCGTACCTACATATTCCTATCCACAAGGAACATCATCAGTTCCTAAGGTTCGCTTTTCTGGACAAGCATTACCAGTTTGTGGCACTTCCATTCGGATTAGCCACTGCTCCGAGAATTTTCACAAAGGTACTAGGGTCCCTTCTAGCGGTTCTAAGACCAAGGGGCATTGCAGTAGTACCTTACTTGGACGACATCCTAATTCAAGCGTCGTCCCTGTCAAAAGCAAAGGCTCATACGGACATCGTCCTAGCCTTTCTCAGATCTCACGGATGGAAGGTGAACAAAGAAAAAAGTTCTCTGTCCCCGTCAACAAGAGTTCCCTTCTTGGGAACAATAATAGATTCCTTAGAAATGAGGATTTTTCTGACAGAGGTCAGAAAATCAAAACTTCTAAGCTCTTGTCAAGTACTTCACTCTGTTCCTCGTCCTTCCATAGCGCAGTGCATGGAGGTAATAGGTTTGATGGTTGCAACAATGGACATAGTTCCTTTTGCACGAATTCATCTAAGACCATTACAACTGTGCATGCTCAAACAGTGGAATGGGGATTATACAGACTTGTCTCCGATGATTCAAGTAGATCAAAAGACCAGAGATTCACTCCGTTGGTGGCTGACCCTGGACAATCTGTCACAGGGAAAGAGCTTCCGCAGACCAGAGTGGGTCATTGTCACGACCGACGCCAGTCTAGTGGGCTGGGGCGCGGTCTGGGAATCCCTGAAAGCTCAGGGTTTATGGTCTCGGGAAGAGTCTCTTCTCCCGATAAACATTCTGGAACTGAGAGCGATATTCAATGCTCTCAAAGCTTGGCCTCAACTAGCAAAGGCCAAATTCATAAGGTTTCAATCAGACAACATGATGACTGTTGCATATATCAATCATCAGGGGAGAACAAGGAGTTCCCTGGCGATGAAAGAAGTGACCAAGATAATTCAATGGGCGGAGGATCACTCCTGCCACTTGTCTGCGATCCACATCCCAGGAGTGGAAAATTGGGAAGCGGATTTTCTGAGTCGTCAGACATTCCATCCGGGGGAGTGGGAACTCCATCCGGAAATCTTTGCCCAAATAACTCAATTATGGGGCATTCCAGACATGGATCTGATGGCGTCTCGTCAGAACTTCAAGGTTCCTTGCTACGGGTCCAGATCCAGGGATCCCAAGGCGACTCTAGTAGATGCACTAGTAGCACCTTGGACCTTCAACCTAGCTTATGTATTCCCACCGTTTCCTCTCATTCTCAGGCTGGTAGCCAGGATCAATCAGGAGAGGGCCTCGGTGATCTTGATAGCTCCTGCGTGGCCACGCAGGACTTGGTATGCAGACCTGGTGAATATGTCATCGGCTCCACCATAGAAGCTACCTTTGAGACAGGACCTTCTTGTTCAGGGTCCATTCGAACATCCGAATCTGGTTTCCCTCCAACTGACGGCTTGGAGATTGAACGCTTGATTTTATCAAAGCGTGGGTTTTCAGATTCTGTAATAGATACTCTGATTCAGGCTAGAAAGCCTGTAACTAGAAAAATTTACCATAAAATATGGAAAAAATATATCTGTTGGTGTGAATCCAAAGGATTGCCATGGAACAAGATAAAAATTCCTAAGATTCTATCCTTTCTACAAGAAGGTTTGGAGAAAGGATTATCTGCAAGTTCTCTAAAGGGACAGATTTCTGCTTTATCTGTCTTACTACACAAATGACTGGCAGCTATGCCAGATGTTCAAGCATTTGTTCAGGCTCTGGTTAGGATCAAGCCTGTTTACAGACCTTTGACTCCTCCCTGGAGTTTAAATCTAGTTCTTTCAGTTCTTCAAGGGGTTCCGTTTGAACCCTTACATTCCGTAGATATTAAGTTACTATCTTGGAAAGTTTTGTTTTTGGTTGCAATCTCTTCTGCTAGAAGAGTTTCAGAGTTATCTGCTCTGCAGTGTTCTCCTCCTTATCTGGTGTTCCATGCAGATAAGGTGGTTTTGCGTACTAAGCCTGGTTTTCTTCCTAAAGTTGTTTCTAACAAAAATATTAACCAGGAGATAGTTGTACCTTCTTTGTGTCCGAATCCAGTTTCAAAGAAGGAGCGTTTGTTACACAATTTGGACGTTGTCCGTGCTCTAAAATTCTATTTAGAGGCTACTAAAGATTTCAGACAAACATCATCCTTGTTTGTTGTTTATTCTGGTAAAAGGAGAGGTCAAAAAGCGACTTCTACCTCTCTTTCCTTTTGGCTTAAAAGCATTATCCGTTTGGCTTATGAGACTGCCGGACGGCAGCCTCCTGAAAGAATCACAGCTCACTCCACTAGGGCTGTGGCTTCCACATGGGCCTTCAAGAACGAGGCTTCTGTTGACCAGATATGTAAGGCAGCGACTTGGTCTTCTCTGCACACTTTTGCCAAATTTTACAAATTTGATACTTTTGCTTCTTCGGAGGCTATTTTTGGGAGAAAGGTTTTGCAAGCTGTGGTGCCTTCCGTTTAGGTGACCTGATTTGCTCCCTCCCTTCATCCGTGTCCTAAAGCTTTGGTATTGGTTCCCACAAGTAAGGATGACGCCGTGGACCAGACACACCAATGTTGGAGAAAACAGAATTTATGCTTACCTGATAAATTACTTTCTCCAACGGTGTGTCCGGTCCACGGCCCGCCCTGGTTTTTTTTTTTTTTTAATCAGGTCTGATGAATTATTTTCTCTAACTACAGTCACCACGGTATCATATGATTTCTCCTATATATATTTCCTCCTGTCCGTCGGTCGAATGACTGGGGTGGGCGGAGCCTAGGAGGGATCATGTGACCAGCTTTGCTGGGACTCTTTGCCATTTCCTGTTGGGGAAGAGAATATCCCACAAGTAAGGATGACGCCGTGGACCGGACACACCGTTGGAGAAAGTAATTTATCAGGTAAGCATAAATTCTGTTTTTTGCGGGGCATTGCCCCAAAGTAACCAGCTCTTTTACCAGCCTTTAAAAGGGCTTATTGCGGGGCATTACCCCAAAGTAATCAGCTCTTTTACCCGCCCTTAAAAGGGCTTTTTGCGGGGCATTGCCCCAAAGTAAGCAGCTCTTTTACCAGCCCTTAAAAGGGCTTTTTGCGGGGCATTGCCCCAAAGTAAGATACGTGTAGTGTGACAGGAGCGCTATAGCTAAAGGTGAGTAAGGGGAAAACAATCTATTTGCTAGTGTTCCAAACAAAAACCTATTTGTGTGTTTCACGCTAGTGTTAAGATAGAAATGTCTATAAATTATAATATGAGATAGTTAAAAAGTGTGAAAAGGGTTTGTGCACACAAGTTATCTAAACCCAGTATGATACATCAATTCATACTATGTTCAGGTGTAAATAGTGATAATAATAATGAAAATGCACAAAAAATGCCTAAAATTTAATCAAAATAAACAAGTGTAAACAAATATTACTATTTAAAAACAGACGTCTCCATATAAAAATAAGGTTGCCACCACATATAAATTAACACAGTCGATAAAAATTATTATCTTTGCAAGTAAAAAATCCAGATACACAGTTCTTGTTACAAAGAGGAAATCTTGGCTTACCCGTAACCAGTTCAACAGTCGGTTAAGAGGGAAATTTCCTAGCTTGCCCCCAAACAGTTCAGCGGTCAGTTCGGTAGAGAGAAGATTACCGCCGTGGCGGAATGACGTCACTGTTTGTAGGCGCTGTCCACAAAGCACAATCTGATTGGTCCTTAGGTGAGCGGCTTACGATTTCTCACTGCAGTGATCCTTTATGTAGAGTATCCGCTCTTAAGTGCCAAAGAGCACGCAGGATACTATTTAGATAGATTCTATCAGCCAATCAGAATTCGAGGGACGCCATCTTGGATGACGTATTTTAAAGGACCAGTCATTCGTCGGGTAGTCATCGGCTGAGGAGGATGTTCCGCGCCGGAGGTCTTCAAGATGGAGCCGCTCATCGCCGCAAGGATGAAGATAGAAGATGCCGCATGGATGAAGACTTCTGCTGGATGGAGGACCTCTTCTGCCCCGATCGGATGAAGACTTCTGCCCGGCTGGAGGACCACTTGTGCCCGGATCGGATGAAGACTTCGGCCCGGCTGGGTGAACACGGCTCAAGGTAGGGTGATCTTCAATGGGGTAGTGTTAGGTTTATTTAAGGGGGGATCGGGTGGGTTTTAGAGTAGGGGTGTGTGGTTGGTGGGTTGTAATGTTGGGGGGTATTGTATTTCTTTCTTTTTTACAGGTAAAAGAGCTGATTACTTTGGGGCAATGCCCCGCAAAAAGCCCTTTTAAGGGCTATTTGTAATTTAGTTTAGGGTAGGGGAATTTTATTATTTTGGGGGGCTTTTTTATTTTATTAGGGGGCTTAGATTAGGTGTAATTAGATTAAACTTCTTGTAATATTAATTTTTTGTAATTTAGTGTTTTGTTTTTTTTGTAATATAGTTTAGTTTAATTGTATTTTATATTAGCTAATTGTAGTTAATTAATTTAATTAATTTATTGATAGTGTAGTGTTAGGTGTATTTGTAACTTAGGTTAGGATTTATTTTACAGGTAATTTTGTAATTATTTTAACTAGGTAGCTATTAAATAGTTATTAACTATTTAATAGCTATTGTACCTAGTTAAAATAAATACAAAGTTACCTGTAAAATAAATATAAATCCTAAAATAGCTACAATGTAATTATTAATTATATTGTAGCTATCTTAGGGTTTATTTTATAGGTAAGTATTTAGTTTTAAATAAGAATTATTTAGATAATAATATTAATATTATTTAGATTTATTTAAATAATAATTAAGTTAGGGGGTGTTAGAGTTAGACTTAGGTTTAGGGGTTAATATATTTAATGTAGGTGGGGCAGTGTAGGGGGGTCAGATTAGAGGGTAATACATTTAATGTAGGTGGCGGTGGGGTCCGGGAGCAGCGGTTTAGGGGTTAAACACTTTAGTGGCGGCGGGGTCCGGGAGCGTCGGTTTAGGCGTTAATAATTAGGCTTATTGCGTTGTGGGGGGTTGTCGGTCTAGGGGTTAATACATTTATTATTAGGAGTGAGAGGGGGGATTGCGGATATAGGGGTATACGTGTCGGGCTATTTTTGGGTGGCAGGTTAGACAGTTACGGGAGATTTTATACTTTAGTAAGTTTTTGTAGGCGCAGGCAGTTTCTAAAGTGCTGTAAGTCACTGGCGACTCCAGAAATTTGTACTTACGCTTATTTCTGGACATCGCTAGTTTGTCCGACTTACGGCACTTTAGCAACTGCTGGCGGGGTATATTGGATACCCCGATGTGCGAGGTGAAACTACGGGCGGCGCGGGTTCCCTCGCTTGCGCTGAAAACTACGCCGTATATCGGATCGCGCCCATATGAGGTAATATTTGTAATCATCATGTAAATACTCTGGTTTTCACAAGAGGGGGCTGCAAAATACATCAAACGTAAATAATCTTGTCGCTTTTCTCAAAGTAGAATATATCAATCAAAAATCAATGAGTAGCGGCACCTTTTCTTTTACAAAAAAGCACTACATCTAAAAATGAGCAGCATCTAAAAACTGCAAAACAGCTCAGCACAGGTGTGGTCATGGCTCAGCAGTTAAATGGTTAAAGGGACAGCAAAGTCAAAATTAAACTTTTATGATTCAGACAGGACATGCAATTTTAAATTTCCAATTTTAACAAAGAATACAAAGAGAAAAAGCAGATTTGATAATAGAAGTAAATGGGAAAATTGTTTAAATTTTCTCTGTCTGAATCATAAAAGTTTGATTTTGACTTTCCTATCCCTTTAAGTAATTTTTAGGATATATCTTGTGGTACTCTGCATATAATTAGCAATCTTCTAGTGTGACTGTATTTTTGACAGCGTGGACTGCAGCTTCAGAAGTTACACAATTTGTACCTTGTTATCAGAATTTATCAATAGCTTTCACAAATCTAACACCCCCAGTAGGCTCCACAAAGTAAATGAAAGATTTAAACTATGTTAAATATTGCACAATATTGTAACAGGCATGTGTGCACATGGTTTCCTGGGTCTCAATGTACCATTACAATCGACTAAACTGTATTTTTTTCATTGTGAGTCATTTGGTGTAATATGTACGTTACCAGTAGTGCAGTTGGAAATTTCCAGTAAGTGTTCGGTATGATGTTATTTGGGGAGGAAAAAAGAAAATTAAAAAAAAACATTATTGGAAAATATTCTTGCAAAACAGACTAAAATGAATGCTATGGCATCATTGATCAGTCAAATTGTGTATGATCCCTGGGATAAACTAATATGCATGTGATGTGTAAATTTGATTCCAAAGCAATGGGGGGGTCACTAAAAGATATTAAGTTACATGGAATTTAATCTGGTATAAAATTAATAGTAAAGCTTATGTTTATCGTTATTTTTATTTTTTTTCTGAAAGCTTTTCTTGGCTATAGAAGCTTATTCTTCACATAACAGATCAAAAAATACACTTGCATGCTCCTGAGCTCTTGTGAGCCTATCTTGAATAAACTTTAACAAAGGATGCTAAGAGAATTAAGGAAATGTGATAATAGAACTAATCTGGAAAGTTGTTTAAAAGTGCATGCTCTGTCTTGAAGGGACAGTCAAGTCAAAATTATACTTTCATGATTTAGATCGAGCATGCAATCTTAAACAACTTTCCAATTTACTTTTATCATCAAATTTGCTTTGTGCTCTTGGTGTTTTTTGTTGAAAGCTAAACCTTGGTAGGCTCAAACTGATTTGTAAACCATTGAAAAATTACTCTTATCTCTGCATTTTGACAGTTTTCACAATTAGACAGTGCTATTTCATGTGTGTCATATAAATAACATTGCACTCACACCTGTGGAGTTATTTATGATTCAGCACTGATTGGCTAAAATGCAAGTCTGTCAAAAGAACTGAAATAAAGGACAGTCTTCAGAGGCTTAGATACGAGGTAAAAAGCGTATTTATATAACAGTGTTGGTTACTAAACAAAACTGAGGAATGGGCAATAAAGGGATTATCTATCTTTTTAAACTATAAAAATCAATTAGCCCCTTTAATCATTAAACTTTATTTTTTACTTACTGCCCCTTAATGAACAAATAGTATGTAGTTCTTTGTTATAATGGCAGACAATAAAATAGACTACTCATTAAAAATATGTATTTTTGTTTATCTGCAAATTATCATTTGTGTTTAATAGTTTATTGAATATTCTTCATATGATTAACATAAAGTGCTTGTACTTTAGTAGTGGGTAGCAGCTTCTTACTTTGACAGTGTGTTACAGTTTGAAATCACTTTGATGATTGGTTATATTGGCCAATCCCAAGTTTGTATCAGGATAGTAATTCATTGATATTAAAATTGGTATCTTAATCTATTGATAATTTTTAGAACACTTAAATTGTAGATGATGTGCAACTTTCAATGAGAGATGTGAAAAGTGACTTTATCATGTGATTTGATCATAATACTTGATTGGATATGTTAATGCTTAAATTTGGACCAGTAAATACTGTAGATTTGCATAATCAATAACTGCACGATAAAAAGACAATGCAATAGCATTTAGTCTGAACTTCAAATGAGTAGTAGATCTTTTTCTGACAAATTTCCAAGTTCTGTCTATTTTCACTCCTCCTTTATCATGTGACAGCCAATCACAAATGCATATACGTATAGTCTGTGAATTCTTGCACATGCTCAGTAGGAGCTGGTGACTCAAAAAGTGTGAATATAAAAAGACTGTGCACATTTTGATAATAAAAGTAAATTGGAAAGTTTTTAAAATTGCATGATCTATCTGAATCATGAAAGTTTAATTTTTACTTGCATGCAATTTGTTATCCAATATCCAGCACAAGGCCTTACGTGGTGAAAATGGAGAAAACTTACTCCATTTTCACCTCGCCATAAAATGCACCCGTAGCAGGCCTTGCGCTGAGTATGGGAGCACCGTAACTCCCTAAAATGCCTACAAAAAAAAAACTAATACCTAACACATGCGCAATGTCTATCTACCTGTCAACCGCAATCCCCCACCGCAATACCTAATAAAGTGTTTAACCCCTAAACCACCGCTCCCGGATTCCGCCACCACTAAATAAAGTGTTTAACCCCTAAAACGCCGCTCCCGGACCCTGCCGCCACTAAATAAAGTGTTTAACCCCTAAACCGCCGCTCCCGGACCCCGCCACCACCTACATTAAATTTATTACCCCCTAATCTGACCCCCCTTAAACCAAGTTATTCTCAAGATGATATCGTAACATAGGTCTTTAAACAGGAGGAGGATCACATGGCGGTTCTCAATATCACAATGGTATCTTGCACACAGTCTTATGATATTATACCTTCGGTTATCCTGAAGTTGTATATGGTTCGTCTTTCTTTTTAGCGCATGCGCTTTGCATACGTATCCCTCTTGTGCTGGTCACTCTTTATGATTGGCTACTCACCATCACCTGATTCGTTTCTTTTCTGTCACTCTTAGTAACCAGAATCAACGGAATAATAGATACAATGTTATTTCCACAAATTGTTTCTCTTAGGTGCCTGCTCTTAGTGTATAAAACACGCAAGCTGCTCAACAAGGTCGAGATCTGCAAATTCGTGTTAATCTGATTACAGTTAGGATCACAATATAACCCGGGTTATGTGTAGTTGCATCAGATAGCTCTTTCCTATAAGAGTTACGTCCGTAGTTTAGGTAAAGTTTTTAAGCTGTTTTCTAACCAATGTGTTGGTTACTGCTTTTTTCGAAGAAAATATGTTAGTTAATGCCTTAAAACATCAACGTCGTTTCACCCAGTTCTTGGGCTTTTTCAAGATCTTGAAAAAGCCCAAGAACTTGGTGAAACGGCATTGATTCTGGTTACTAAGAGTGACAGAAAAGAAACGAATCAGGTGATGGTGAGTAGCCAGTAATAAAGAGTGAACAGCACAAGAGGGATACGTATGCAAAGTGCATGCGCTAAAAAGAAAGACGGACCATATACAACTTCAGGATAACCGAAGGTATAATATCATAAGACTGTGTGCAAGATACCATTGTGATATTATTTACATTGAGAACCGCCAGGTGATCCTCCTCCTGTTTAAAGACCTATGTTACGATATCATCTTGAGAATAACTTGGTTTAATGTGGTTATAATCTCAGAGTTACAGTGTCTCGGCTGTTATATTACTTTTGTATATTACCTACAGACTCCTTCAATTTGGATATTTATGAAGTGACTTTTTATTGGAGCATATCATGATATTTTAGAATATTTAAATTGATTTTATATAGCTTCACATATTAAGTAAGCTATTGTTGTGCATGCTATTTATTTAGGGAGACGTCCCAAATTTTAAAAAATATTTTTTTGACATATTATAATAAAGTCTTTGTAATTTATGTGCTGCAAATGTATTTATATATTTAAGGTGTTTTTATAGGAATCTTTAGCTTTTGGTAGCACCCTCTTAATACCCCCCTTGTTGTCTTCATTAAAATTATGGTGGAGATAAAAATCTGAGATTAAAATCCTCCATGTCTCAAAAGTAAATCAATACAAAATTTTGCATAGAAAATTAGCACATCTAGGCAAGCGGGGAACTTGCCTAGATGTGCTAATTTTCTATGCAAAAATTTATATTGATTTATTTTTGAGACATGGAGGATTTTAATCTCAGATTTTTATCTCCACCATAATTTTCATGAATTTTGATTTAACCGTGAAATGAATTTTGATTTACCAAAGCAGCAACCAGAAATCTATCTCCTACTGACGAGTTCTAACAAGAACGAAAAAAGCTTGTCTAGTGAGTGGTTTCTGTGTTGCTACAATAATCCTGTTAAGGCATCGCTGTGTTAAAACAGTATTTTAAGCAAAAAAACTGAGATTTTGCATATCTAATTTGCATATCTTACCCAGACTCCTCTTGTGCATTGGTAACAATATATGTGGAGTTTTACTGGGGAAACGCAAGCGGGGAACTTGCCTAGATGTGCTAATTTTCTATGCAAAAATTTGCATTGATTTATATATATATATATCTGTATATATCTATACATATACATATATATATATATATATATATATATATATATATATATATATATATATATATGTACCTAAATACCATCAGATATATGAAGAAATATGTATTTAGCCACCAATCAGCAAGCGCTACCCAGGTGCTGAACCTAAAATGGGCCGACTCCTAAGCTTTCATTCCTGCTTTTCAAATAAAGATACCAAGAGAACGAAGAACAAATAAGAATAGGAGTAAATTAGAAAGTTGCTTAAAATTGCATGTTCTATCTGAATCATGAAAGAAAAATTTTTGGTTTAGTATCCCTTTAAATTTTATCAAGTGATGGTTGCAGGTCGACAGGTTCTCTTGAGAACGTGTCTGCCTAAAAGTTTGATAAATTCTGCTGTTAGACATGCTAGTATCAGCCTTTAACCTGCCTCCAGCTTTGTGTTTTTTATATATTGTTACCACTATTTCATTAATTATGCAGAGCCACCACTCATTTACGATATTGTGCTAGGCCACCACTTTGGTATATTATGCTATGCAGAAATGAACCATTTAAGCTGTTATAGTTATAATAAATCACATTAACAGTAAGGAATTTGATGCAATAACAGAAATCTAATTTCTCTGTCATTATAGATAAAATAGTTATCTATAGCTGCATATCACATCACTAGAGCATTTTGTAAAGAAGCAGTAATGGCAGGGTATATCATTTCTTTGGTGGTTGGGAGAGGGTCAGTAAAATGTGTCTTCGTCTGTGTAGACAAAAATCCTTGCACTGGCCCTGTGCATAAGATGTTATGTTAGATAGTTATTTCCATAGCAGATCCTGGAGATGACATTAGAAACAGGAATTGAGCATTTTAAATGTGAAAAACTGTTACATTTAATTAGGAAATGATGCAAAAAGAAAAGATCCAACAGTTGAAACTGGAAATGTTATTTGAACAGTAACATTTTGAATTATGTATAACAGGAAAGGTGGAGCATAACTGAAAAGAGGAAGAATTTTTAGTAAATTAAAAAAAAAAAAAAAAAAAAACATTCCAGAGCAATTAGAGTGCAGGACACTACATTTCCTGTTTAATCTTACTCCTCTATTCACATGACATCTTTTCTGACTCACCGACATGGAAAGTTTTTGTAGTTGATAACCAAGCTCAGGCTATATATAGCTCTATGAACAGGCATTTACTTTCAAGAATGAAAATATTCTTAAAGGGACATAACTCATCTATATCTCAACAAAATGGTGGAACTTAAAGGGATACTAAACCCAATTTTTTTTCTTTCATGATTCAGATAGAGCATGAGATTTTAAGCAACTTTATAATTTACTCCTAATATCATTTTGTATTCATTCTCTTGCTATCTTTATCTGTTTATAAAGTTAGGAGCCGGCCCATTTGTGGTTCAGCACCTGGGCAGCGCTTGCTAATTGGTGGTTCAAATCAGCAAATAGTATTTAAGCAGCTCTCATCCTATTGGCTGATTTGACATTTTCAGCCAATAGGAATGCAAGGTACCCCAATATAATAGGGGTACCTTGCATTCAATCTTCAGTGTGCGGCGGATGATTGCATGAAGAGGACCCTTCACGTTGGATGTCTGCACAGCCGCCATTCCTGCTCCGCTCCAATCTCTGTGTTACAATCTTCTTTTTCCTTGTAAATGCAAGTTCCTTCTTTCGATGTTATCTGTGTTTGAAAAAATTAGCTATCCTCCTAACGCCTAGTGCAAGTGTCCGGCTGCTCACAAACAAGGTGATCTTGGGAGTGCTAATGATCACGCTAACTGGCCAGTTAGTTTAGAGTAGTGTGCTGGAGCTAGTTCTCTTCTACGCGTTTCGGCTCTATAGTTGTGAGCCTTTTTGACAAAGGGGGTGTTTAGGGTTTTTTTTATGTTGGGTGGCTTTTTTGTTTTTATAGGGGTATAAGATGATGTCTATTTTTTTATTTTGGATAATTTCGTTTATTTTTTTTCTGTAATCTTATTTTTTTAATTTTTTTGTAATATTAGATTTTTTTATTTTAATTTAATCTTAGGTTGTTTTTTATGTAATGTTAGGATTTTTTTTATGTTAAAGGGACACTCAAGTCAAAATTAAACTTTCATTATTCAGATAGAGCATGCAATTTTAAACAACTTTCCAATTTACTTCCATTAACAAAATGTTCACAGTCGTTTTATATTTAAACTTTTTGAGTCACCAGCTCTTACTCAGCATGTGCAAGAATTCCCAGAATAAGCGTGTATGCATTTGTGATTGGCTGATGGCTGTCACATGGTACGTGTATGCATTTGTGATTGGATGATGGCTGTCACATGGTACAGGAGGAGTGGAAATAGATATAACTTTTAAAATTGTCAGGAAAAAAATGTACTACTCATTTGAAATTTAGGCAAAGTTCTATAGCATTGTCTTGTTATCTTGCATTTGTTGATTATGCAAATCTACTGTGTTGACTGGTCCTTTAAGTTAGGATTTTTTTATTTTGTTTTTTTTTTTTTTTTTAAAGCAATTTTTTTATTGAGGTTTTGTACAGTGACAGAAGAAATAATAAACAATAAGGGTACACGGTATTGTCAGGCTGACACAATATAGTGATTAGACAATGAGATAAAGCTTGACTTCAAAAGTAGTAATAGCTTCATAATTAGTAATTAGCAAGATAATGCACATATTTTGGTAATTTTTAATTAATTGTTTAGGGAAATAGTCTTTTTTATTTAATGTAATTGGGGATAATTTAGGGGACTTAGTGATTAGATTAATACTTTGCATTGTGGGGGGATGCTGGTTTAGGGGTTAATAGGTTAATTCGGTAGATTGCGTTGGGAGTTGGCGGATTAGGGGTTAATAATTTCAATAGGTAGTTTTCGATGTGGGGGGTTGGCGGATTAGGGGTTAATAGGGTAATTAGGTACTTTGCATTGTGGGGGAGGCTGGTTTAGGGGTTAATAGGTTAATTAGGTAGATTGTGTTGTGGGTGGTTGGTGGATTAGGGGTTAATATTTTTAATAGGTAGTTTGTGGTTTTAGAAGATGAGATAAATTGTGGAAACTTCCATGTAATAGAAATCTGCAGTGTTGTTCCTGATTTCAGAAGTATATCTCGCGAAACCGAAAAACAGTTCTTTTAAAATCAATAATTGGAAATATAAAAATATATATACTTATTGAGCAAAAATGATCAGTATCCCCATTATGCATGTATACAAATAGCATTTATATTGTTTATCAGTGATCTGGATGGATTCAGAATACAATACTATAAAAGGGATAACAATTTCAAAAATGAAAGCATTTTTGCAATATACTTCCATTAGCAAAAATGCTTCTAGTAAAATTTACCTTTTTTCAGCGGCATACGCAGATATCCTGTGAGGGCCTGTACACCAAAATTCAAACACTATGAGGCCTATTTAACAAATGTCTGTCGGACCTGATCCTACAGTGCGGATCAGGTCCGCCAGACCTCACTCTCCGTATTCAGCATTGCACCAGCAGCTCACAAGAGCTGCTGGTGCAACGCCGCCCCCTGCAGACTCTCCGTATTCAGCATTCTTGTGAGCTGCTGGTGCAACGCCGCCCCCTGCAGACTCGCGGCCAATGGGCCGCCAGCAGGGGGTGTCAATCAACCCGATCGTACGCGATTGGGTTGAATTCCAGCGATTCCGGTCCGCCTGCTCAGAGCAGGCGGACAGGTTATGGAGCAGCGGCCTTTGTGACACGGGCCGTCAAGCTCCATTCGGAGCTTGATAGATAGGCCCCTATGCCTGCTCAGAGAGGTGGCTATGGTATGCATTAGTGCTTCTGAAGATGTAATTTGTGTCATACAAGCTACTGTTGACCCTCTGAGAGGGTGTTTGAATTCTGGTGTAAAGATCCTCACAGGATATGTGCGTATGCCGCAGATAAACAGTAATCATTTTTAGCAAAATCATTTTTGCTAATGAAAGTACATTGCAAAATGCTCACCTTTCACACTGAAATGCACCCATGCACATTTCGTTTTTTACCTTTGTATCCCTTTAATTTCACACATGTAAATGAGTATTTACCTTATTCACTGTTCAAAGGAGTTAATTGAAAAGCACTGTACTGTAACCTTAAAGGGACATAAAACCCAACATTTTTCTTTTATGATTAAATAGAAGATTCAATTTTAAATTGCTTTCTAATGTACTTCTATTATCAAATTGTATTAATTCTCTTGGTATCTTTTGTTGAAAAGCAGGTATGTAAGCTCAGGCGCATGTACATATCTTGATTATATGGCAGCAGTTTTGCAAGAATTGTATCCATTTGCAAGAGCACAAGATGGCAGCACTATTTCCTGCCATGTAGTGCACCAGATGCCTACCTAGGTATCTCTTCAACAAAGAATATCATGTAAACTAAGCAAATTTAATAATAGAAGCAAATTGGAATTTTTTTTAAATTGTATTCTCTGTCTAAGTCACAAAAGAACATTTTTGGATTACATTTCCCTTTAAGAGGTGTGGAAGGGCCATTGTATACGTCAACAAGTACGTGTTTTCTGGAAATTTTCTATTAAAAACACGTTCATGGATCCATTTTGGATTGTGATCACCCGAAAAACACTGACCATATCGGCCAAAACTGAAACCGAGTTAGAATCTTACAGCTGACTGACTCTCACAGAGCTTGTACCCACTTAGGAACAAAAAGGCGGGAAAGTGTGTAGTCATTGTAACAGCTGTATTTTAGCTACACAACTCACAGTTTTGTCTTAGTTTTGTTTTTTGACTGAGAAGAATAATTTTGAAGACAGTTGACTACTAATGTCTGGGTACATACTGTAAGAAAAAGTTCAAACAGAATGAAGTATCTATTACTTAAAGGGACATGAAGCCTAAAATATTTATTTTATGATTCAGATAGAGAATATTAAACAACATTCCAATTTACTTCTATTTTTTTTTTCATTTGCTTCATTCTTCAGATATCCTTTGTTAAAGAAATAGTAATGCACATGGGTCAGCCAATCAAACGAGGCATCTATGTGCAGCCACCAATCAGCAGCCTATTTAGATATGCTGTTCAACAAAGACATCAAGTGAATGAAGCAAATTAGATAATATAAGTAAATTGGAAAGTTGTTTAAAACTGCATGCTCTTTCTAAATCATAAAAGAAAGAAAATTGGGTTTCCTGGCCCTTTAATCTGCGTGCAGTACACTAAGGAACTTGATTCAATTTCCATCTAGTGCAATACTGGGAGCTAGCAAAACATATCTAGTGAGCCAATGACAAGAGACACTTGTGTGTAGCCACCAATCACCAGCTTGTTCCCACTGGTGTAATATTATTTTTCAATAAAGACTACCAAGAGAAGAAAGTAAATTTGAAAATAGAAATGAATTTAAAAGTATTAAAATGACATGCGCTTTCTAAATCATGCAAGCTTAGTATTGGCTTTCCTATACATGTAGGTATGTCTTATTTCTTTTCAGGGGTTAAACACATAATTATATGCAAGCAACAATACAATAATATGGTAAATTACTCTAAAACAGAGCATTGTTTTTGCATTTTTTTAGCTGATACATTTTGCTTTTAAAAATCTGTATTGTCTCAATCAAATAAAATACATAAATATGAGAGATATTTCCATCTTGGTTGGTTGTTGTATTGATTTATATGCAATTTTACCATATTGAATATGAAGGAACTGACTAGAAAAAGAGGATATTGATTGTTTTCCCAGAGATGTTTAACTCTGCCAGTGCCCTACATTAACGTTTACAAATTTATTTCAAATTTAGTAGCCAGCTACAATACAGAACATCTAGAAGCACAAAGACAATGGTGTTTGTATATAGATATATGTAAAATAATCCAAAAAGTTTGGGGCTGGTAGGAAAATATTAAGAGCATCGGTTCAGCCTCTACTAATTGTGAAGCCGTTCTGTCTGTTTGATCATGGAAGGCCAACTGGCAGCTCGGTAGTTTTGCAGCCTTGGGAAAAGGCATAGTTTTTGTGGCCCCATAAAAAAGTGAAACTAAAAATGTCTGCTTTGATTACTTCTGGTGGGTGGGTAACCAAGGAAATGTATTACTATTGTTGTGTTTAGCCATACATTTATATATTCTTGAAGGGACAGTCTACTACAGATCACAAGAGACAAATGTGTGCAGGCACCAGTCAGCAGTCAGCTTCCACTAGTGTAGGATATGTGCGTATTATTTTTAAACAAGGGATACCAAGAGAACAAAGCACATTTGAAAATAGAAGTGAATTTAAAAGTGTCTTAAAATTACATTCTCTATCTACAAGTTTTTAGCTTTGTGATTACCTTGTACCTAAGCCTCTCCAGACTGCCCCCTTATTTCAGTTCTTTTGACAGCATTGCATTTTAGCCAATCAGTGCTGACTCATAAATAAAGCCATGGGAGTGA